>NC_134473.1:1521365-1586605 GCF_964194025.1 Convolutriloba macropyga | reverse complement strand
TGTATAGGTTCTATTCTGTTATCCCGATATAGAAATGGCAGCAGTCATGTTTTACCTCAATTTTACCAAGATTATAATGACAAGACATTATTCATTTCTGTATCAGTTAAGGAGTATAAGGCTTATCTACTCACTAAAAACCACTCTGTTGCTAAGAATAATGACAATTTTTTGTCCAATAAAACACTTGTGGCTACCACATTATTCTCATTTCATCCTCAGTGAAAGAGATACTAGAGGAAATAAAAAACTTCTCTTATATTTATCAAACAGTCGATTGCTCTTACACACTCAATAAACATCAGTTCTCTAGTTCCATTATAGAAAAGTCAGGACTGGTCTTTACTCAGTTAATCAGAGCAGTGGAGCACAGTTTGGAGAATAAGTACGTGGAAAAAGTACCCAGTATCTCCAAAAAACGATTGAGCAGAGAGAAGTTCAATCGTCACCAACTATGCGCTGAAAAAAGAAATGCAAGTACTCAAACCCTTGGATCATCGTTTCTAGAAAGAATTCATTCCCTTAGAAACTCAAAGTATGAGAGTGAATTTATAAAGATTGTTGATTGTTTTTTAGATGCCCGTGGTATAATTCATAATCCTCTTTTGTATCTTCAATTAAGAAAAAAGTGTATTTAACTTCTTGTTTGTCTTTTGTGATTTGTATCTGTGTTTATTATTTGAATGAACGTATTGTTAAAAATCAATTTTACGAAACGACTGTTTCTTAAAAATCTAAAATTCAAACTAGTTTTTTTGTTTAAAATCAAAAAATATTTCAATGTTTTCTCTTAAAAATAGAAAACTTTTTCAATAATTTCTCTTAAATATCAAATTTTGAGTTCAAAAAGTTTTCTTAAATGTCGAAAAAGGTTCATAAACTGTCATTTAAAAACGCAAAAAATATTCATTTTTCTTGAGCTGAGAGTGAAAAGCAGTTTGAATGTTTTATAATTGTATGCAATTTCTGTCAATAACTAAAAGTTTCCTTTTAAGGTAATGACGCCATTTATACCCATAAAAGGTATGCTAACTGACTTTCATTCTTTATAAGGTAATCCATTCGGAAAACTGGAAGTTCGCAAACTTTTTAACCAGAATTTCAAAAGGATCCTGGTCTTTAGCTCGTCTGTGTTGCATTAAAGAGAAATAGTGCTTGAAATATTTCGAACAACTATAGCAACGACTTCTTTTGTTCTGCTGTTTCTTGAACTGTATCATTTCGAAATGGATTTTTTAGCTTTTTATGGAAACACAAATTGTTACCTCTAAAAATAGAAAATTATGTTACCGTAGTTTTTGTTTCCATATATAGGTTCTTTCCTGTTGTCCCGATATTGAAATGAAAGCAATAGTGTATCAGATTTTACCTCGAATTTACCAAGATTATAATGACAAGACATTCATATCTGTATCAGTTAAGGAGTATCAGCCTTATCTACTCACTAAAAACTGCTCTGTTGCTAAGCATAATGACAATTTTTGTCCAGTAAAGACTTGTCGCTTACAACATTATTCTTTTTTAGTCCTCAGTGAAAGCAAAACTCGAGGAAATAAAAAACTTGTCTTTTATTTATCAAACAGTCGATTGATTGTACACACTCTAAAAACATCAGTTCTTTAATTCCATTATAGAAAAGTCAGGACTGTTCTTTACCCAGTTAACCAGAGCGGTGGAGCACAACTTGGAGAATAATTACGTGGAAAAAGTACCAGTAACTCTAAAAAACGATTGAGCAGAAAGAAGTTCAATCGTCACCAACTATGCGCTGAACAAAGAAATGCGAGTACTCAAACCCTTGGATCATCGTTTCCAGAAAGACTTCATTCTCTTAGAAACTCAAAGTATTAGAGTGAACTTATAAAGATTGTTGATTGTTTGTTAGATGTCCTTGGTATATTTGATAGTCCTCTTTTCTATCTTGATATTAGGAAAAAACTTATTTAAATTCTTCTTTGTTTTTTGTTATTTGTATCTGTGTTTATAATTTGAATCAACGTTTTGTTAAAAACCAATTTTGAGTTAAAAAAATTTTCTTAAATGTCAAAAAAAATGCTCAAAGTTAAGTGTCACTTAAAAACGCAAAAAAAACAATTTTCTTCATTTTACGCTATGATTTTGCGCAAAAAAAAAACTTTTTACATTTTAAAATGACAACTTTCGAACTTGCTTTGTTTAAATAAATATCAATTTTCAAAACAAACATTTTTATTAAAAATCGAAAAATTAATTCAGATTTTTTTCTTAAATGTCATTTTTTAAATCGACTTTTTTTGTTAAGAAACAGAATTTTTTATCAAAGTGTATAGAAAAATGCCACCAAAGTTGCTGTGTTTTTGTTTGAACATAGCTCTCATAGTGTATGTAGTAACAAAAAAGTTCAACTTAAAACAATTGAATTAAAATAAAAGTATAAATAAATTACAAAGTACCTTAAAAGAATTCAAGTAAAAAATATACAAGATCAAATTTCTTCAAAAAGAGGTCTCACAACGTAATCTGACAAGTTTTGAATTTCATTGCCAAATGGACGGACTCTTTCAACGATTGCTGGAGGCTCTGTAGTTCGAACAATGATGGGAGTTACGGGAGCCTCATCAGTCAGCAGAAATGGATTGTGAGCTGTTCCATCCTCAATGGAGGGGGTTGTCATCGACGGTGTAGTCAAAATATCAGTTGAACCATAAAACTGAGCTAGATCGAAGTTTTCCAGATCGCTAAATGACCACGTAGTGCTGGTATCGACACTCAATTCGCTTTGTTGGCAGCTGGCAGCATTGCTCACTATCCAGACAAGGCTGTTTGGCTGCTCTGGACTGGATACTTGACTTGTCTCGGGCGAATTGAACCATTTATTGGGAATCTGTCCTTCCTCAAACAGAAATGTGTACTGAATACTTCCAGCAACGTAGATGTCGGTTTAATCTGTTCCATTAACGTGAGGATAGTGATGCCCTCTGATCACAGCGTCTTCGTGACCCATTGCCTGAGTTCCAAGCGGACTCTCCGTGGTTGCAACCGGTCCCTGATGAAATGTGTCAAATTGTCGCTGGTGCTCAATAATGCGCCACACTCTAATAGGCAGGGTTACAACAGACTCGTAGATCCCATTCAACAAGTCTCTGATGCTTAGCCGAGGGGTCACCTCTGTGAAAGAAGCTGAGTAGAGCGGGCTGTTGTTCTACAAGGTAAATTCCAACTCTCAATGTGTTGAGATGAGAAGAAAGATTAGAGTCAAAGGTAGTTGAGACAAATTAGTGTTGTTTTAAGAGAAGAGAAAGCAAGTGATGTTTCCAAGCTCTTTTTATACTAAACTCCAACCAATAAGAACAGAGTTTCCAAAAAAGGTAATGCTTAACAGAAAAAGTGACGTTATTATCCAGAAACGGAAATGTATCAGTTGTAAAATGACCAAAGAAGGAATCAACTCAAGGAAGGAAAATCTAACATTACTATAGACAGGCAAGCTCAATACTGAATAGCAACCAAAAAAATGTAAGTTTTAATTGCGCTAACTCAATTAAGAGCCAAAGATGGATATGGTAAAGGTGTCGTAATTGACAATAAAATTCAAGCTTCGATGATTTCTCTCCATCTCGTTAAATCTCAAATGGATCTCGGAAAATGTTCCAACTTTGGAACTAAATTTTTGTATATGAATGTTTGGGAGTCATATTCCAAATCGTACTCTTACGCCCTCTGCACTGTAGTCCTTGTAATAATGAAATATCAGCGCACTCTGCAGAGATGAAGTAATTTTTACTGGCTCAGGAATTGGGATATAATTAGATTAAGACAAATTTCTGTACTGTTCCATTATCTCTGGGACAGACTTCAATATGAAAAGCTTTTCATATTTGTTGATGTGTAGTTCCGACGATAAATCGGAAGATTGATTTGCTATGTAGTCATCATACTCGAATTTTTTGATAGAGAAGGAGGCATATTCAAATCCTTTACCAAATGGGATTATTCTGTTCTTTTGAGTAAAAATTTACAAGATATTGCAAAAGAAATAAGAATCAACATCAATTTCGTCTACACTGTAAGCATCAGCGCTTCCTTCCTTTCTTTTGTAAATTTTTTCCTAAAGATGTAAGTGCTTCATGATCAACATTTAAATGAATACAGTATCAAGTAAAACCCTAATAATATAAAAGAAAGTTGAAAAAAAAAGAAAAAAACAAGGCATAAAGTGATATCATTTTGTCTTGGGAATTAGATTTCTAAAGCTGAAGCGTGATTGGATGTGAGGTTCTATTACAACAACATTAAGTTGTACAAAGTAAACTTGTTCTTCAATAATAGATGAAACTTTTGCTTGATCTCTCTCTGGTTGTTTTGAAAGCACATTTATGTGCTAGTTTCTATTTTCAATAAAACTAAATTTGATCTCAGACAGTAAATTTTACCAATACTTGAGATACACAATTTAGGGCTACATCTATTCAAAATACTGGAACAACCGGGAGTTTTTAAAGAATAACTTTCTTGTTGTGTTTTCTTTGGGGGAACTTGTGTGTTGGAAAGGAAAAGTTCAAGAAAAGGCTAACCAATAAGAGAGAGAGGAAAATGAGAAAAAATGTAAAGTTCGAATTTTTTGCCAGGGAAGGAATTTGTACATTTAAACTGAAAATTAGTTAATTATATGCAGAACTGTCGCAATCGGAATCATATAGATCTTCTAGAATGTTCTGTCATGACTCCTGAATCTAAAAAAAGAAGACGTCATTTCCACATATGGAAGTGATGAGTCATCGTCGAGTAGCTCAAAGTTACATTGCAGCTTTTAATCATTATACTTTCTGTTTTTTCAGATTCAGTTGCTTCGCAATTTACCTGAATTTTACTCAATTCATCTTGAACTAACATAAAAATGCCTGCTCCTGATGAAAATCTCCCAGTGAAATGCACAAAGTGCAACCAAATGCTGGTGAAGAAGAAGATGGCAAGACACAAACAGTGATAGTGGGTTTTTATCTTGTCCCAAAGGTCCTAATTTTTATACCAAGAAGAACGAAGACTTGAGTTATAACCTTGCCAAGCATCATGCCCTGAAAGATATTAAACTTAGTACTGTGTGTACTGTGTGCTTGGAAGAGAAAGCATGGAAATTCTGCAAAAGTTGGGACCAAATGGAGTGAAAAGCTAAAAAAAGTCCTAGAATCGTGGGAGCTAGACAAGAACAAAGAGCATTTTCAACAGAAACTAGGTGGTAGCCAGCACTTTTTTGACAATACCGAAATAAAGAGTGGGAGAAATCGAGTGTTCAACTTCAAGTTGTCCAAGCTCAATCCCAATGAGATCAACAAGAAAATAAAAAAAGTTTTTGGAAATTTAAATTGTGAATCTGGCTCTTAGATTTATCCTGCGCAATGTGGACACAGACGAGTATCGGTACTTTTATGCACATGAGAAAGTGTTCTTTGAAAAATCTTATTTACTCTGCCAAAATGAGACTTGGTCTCACTCCAAGACAGAGTTGAAAATATGGATCTAGTGGAGACGTTTGCACAGGAGCAGAAAAATACAAAATGGCGATTTGCTTTAACTACTAACGAAACAATATTTGGCGCTCTCCTAAAAAACATTCCAATGGAATGTATAGATGCTGTTCTTCCTGAACATTTACTTAGACGATCAGATGTGAATTGTCGTGTATCGAATGTTACGGCGAGAATTACAAAGATTATCTTTGCCTGTAATGTCAGGCAAAGATAATCTTTGTCTGGAACATTTTTAGGTTTAACCTCTCTATCTAGCTGCCGTTCTTTACATCAAAATAATTAAATAATAGAAGTCAACTGGGGTAGAATAACTTCAATTTTGTATAACTAGATTCCTTTGCTATTTTTCCTTGGACTTTTTATAATTATTGTTTTGTTTTATCCCAGCACCCAGGAGGAAACGGTCGACAAAATCACAAAATCCAAAGATTGTTGCTTCTCTCATCAGAACGAGCGCTTTCATCTTGGTTGCTCTGTCAGGAATCCTTATACAAACGGTGCTTGTGAGATAAAGAAAAAAAACTTGTTTGTCATGGACAACACCTCATTTCGTGACATCATTGAACGTATTCCAGAGCTCAAATTCCGTTATATTGCATCTTTTCCAGCAGTTTTTGTTCCCAGTTTACCCAAAGTCAGTTTTGCAATCATTCACACTTCCCCAAGCAGTGAGGTTAGTGAACATTGGATAATGATTGGTCGCCTCAGTAGGAACTAATGCTATGCGGATTCTCTAGCACAATCAGTCACACATCACAAGTTTTTGAATGAAAAGTTTCAGAAACTTATACACAGACCACTCCAGAAAATAAAACTTGTGTGGGATTTACACTTTTTAAACAGCATTTCATCTATTTAATATTTTACAAACAAACTTGAACAATGTTCATGATGTGCATGTACTAAATTTTATTGGTAATTATACGTAAATTTGATTACTGGGGTACACACAAAGCTGGTGGCCAATGAAGTCGACATTATTTTTTAACAATTGTAATTTTTACTGAGTTAGCTACGCAAGTTTTGCATTTTTGTCGATTTTATTAACCCACTCTGCTAAATGTACCCCGATTTTCGCTTGTTTTGATAATAATTTATACCTATCTAACGTTAAAGTACGAGTGATTTTGTAGTTTGATGTGCATAATTTTTACTGTGTCTGTTATTTAGAACTTTTCCAATTCTTTTAGAAAAATTTTAAAAAGCTGCTATTTTTAACCAATCAGAAGAGAGTATTTATAAATTATTGAAAAAAAACACAAATAAACTATAAACTGCTAAAATATACCATACTTATATTATTAACGGTGCGGATCCAAAATAGATAATCCAGTAAGCGCGGATCATTAATTGCTAATCCAGTCAGCGCGGATCATTACTTGTCAAACTATTGACACCGAGCAGCTCCTATGACGTAATTTTAACCCAAGAACAGAAAAATATTGCAAAAAATTCTGAAAAAACTGCAAAAATTCTGCAAAAACTACAAAAATTCAGTAAAAAATATCCTCGAAACCCCCTGATCCGCCCCTGCATCCTAATCCTAATCTTAAAACATGCCCAGGCCCAATTCTCGGAAAGCGCCGCTATACCTAATCTTTATACATAGGGTCCTCAACCCCAGGGAGGTTCGCTCACTCTATTACTATTCCATAGCAAAAACGATAAAATTGCCAGCTTTTTCTTAGATTTTTCAAAAGCTTTTGACACGATAGATCACAAAATACTTCCAATATCTCCTGAGGAGCCTGCTCCGCTGTTGCCTGATTTGTTTATATAACGGATGTGGATGTTGGCTGAAATTTCTCCACGTACCCTGCTTGGCGCATTCGTGATGCTGAAGCCTCAAGGAGTCTGATGATGACACGAATATTTCGTATCAATTTTGAGTTCTCCTAGTTCGTCCACCAGCTTCTTTGTCCGTGTTCGCATCTGCTTGACGAGGGAAAATTCGTTGTAGAGAATATGGGGGTGTGTTCAGAACTAATGGAAGAGTGAGCTGTTCCGGCAATTTTTCTTTGGGTGCAGAATAACGTCTCTGATGGGACTTTTGGAACGCGTCTTCGTATCGCGAGTGCTTTGTTGGATTTCGATGTGAAAACCCCGCAGCTTGGTCCACCTTTCTTGTGTTTTTACGTTTTTGAGGCCTCTAAGTATTTGTTTAACTTTGTTTTGACATGACCCTGTATTCTCTCATTAACCAGGTTCTCGCCGGTACAGCGTCTGCTTAGATATGCGCATATTTTGAGAAGGCTTTGGCGCATGAGCTGGGTCCTAAAATTTCTTTAATCGATGTTGCGAACTGCTACCACTGATTTGCCTGGTTTTTTGTGTTTGAGGAGGCGATGTTGCGAACTGCTACCACTGATTTGCCTGGTATTTTTGTGTTTGAGGAGTCAAGGTAACTGGGTCACAGGGATAAAAAGGTAGAAAATTTATCTCCCGTAATTCTTTTTTGTCTCTCGATCACCTTGCGCGGCGTTTCTTTAGCGCTCTCGCTCATTTTAGGTTTTCTACAAAAGTGTGTTTTCTTTGTAGTTTCTTGTTTAAATATTCGCAGCGCTGATTTATGATCATTTATGCCTGTTCTAAGTTGACCAAAATTTTAGCCAAATTTTTTCTTTAATTGCTGAAAATCTACTATTAAAAACCTGAATTCGTCTTTCAACCAGTCCATTTGGCCGGCATTTGTTATCTGGAGGTTCAATCAAATTTATATTATTTCATTTAGAGAAATTTTTTTTATGATTTTTCACAAAACAATTCGCTTGATTCAAACGGATTGTGCGGAATACATCCTGATTTTCAATATACATGACTTCTATTAATTTGGTTTATTTGTTTTAAAATGTCCGCGTTGTTAGTACGATCACAACCTCACACCTCTTTTTTTAAAACTCCTTCTTGGCTGTTTTCACCAAATCGAACTTGGTTTGAGCACTTCTAGTTCTGTTTTGACGGCATTGTGATGTTTTGGCGGCATGGTTTGATTGAGTTTTAAGATTGAGTTTTGAATCAGTGACGAAGTTTAATTGAAAACTGAGCGAATGCAGTTGATTACCAGAAGCAAAATCGGCAAATGCACTGATTTTGTTTTGTTGTTTGATTTTTGCTAATATCATAGGAATTTCTATTAATTTGCTGAAAACTCTCTGTAAAAAATGCTATTCTAGCTGAATGGATGAGCTAAAATTCTTTTTTTTCGAAAGTTTTGACAAAATAAGATAGATTTTGCCTAGCGAGTGATCTTTTCGTTGGTATTTGTGGCAAAGAATAGCATGCTTAAATTAGTTTGAATTCTGACTGGTATTAAATGCCGAAGTTTGCTAGGTGGGTGTCAAGTGATAAACGTGCGTGTGTAAAGGGGTATCAAATGTCTTAACTGTATTTTTTAAATTGTGCTGGATTCATTTTGGGTGGTGATTCCCGCTGTGGGACCGTGTCATTTAATCAGAGTGTTTTAATGAGGAAATTGAATACAATTTTTTGGCAATGAATTCCTCAAGCAATGAATTCTATCATTAACAGATACCTCTTCAGTTTTTGTTTTGATTGTCAAGAGATAAAATCAACAGGCCTATTTTTGCAATTGGCGTGCTTTTGATTGAAAATTGATATGTCAAAAGTCTGTCAACCCAACGCTTTAGACGGATGATATAAGATTTCTTGCAACGGTTTTCCTTTAGTATTGAAATTAATTCTCTATGATCGGTAATAATCAAGAAATGTTTTCGGTAAAGACAATATGTGAAATATTCAACGGACCAAGCGACTAAAAGAAATTATAGTTCCTAAACGCTATATCCTTCATCGCATTAGTTTAGGTATCTAGATGTAAAAACAACGGGTCACCAACCATATACTCATTTTTTAAGACTGCTCCGAGTCCTGCGCTCAGGCGTCGCATTTCAAACGCTTTTCAAATTGTGGGTTCAATCAGAAGTTCTCTTTAGCGTTCACATTGCAATTGTTTTATTCCTATGAAGCAGTTTTTGTGAATATCTGTCCAGACAAATTTAATTGCTTTTCTTATTAGAGGGCGTAATGTGTGACTTTTGAGCAGTGTTTGGGATTAATTTGGTAGCATAATGTAACAAACAAGAAAAGATCGAAATTTCCTTAAGGTATTTGTTCTCAAGAGGCAAAATAGCAAATGTTTTACTTTTGATGTTTTGATGCTTCTGAAAAGCTATAGCCAACTCAATCTTTTTTAGTTTGCAAAATCGGTTGGAGGTATAATAATTCTGAGATTTTTCTCATTTAGACGACGGAGGCAATCCAAAACAGATTTTTATCTGTTACTTTGCTGTCTATTAATGTGTCAATTAAATGGATGTATGTTTTTTTAATCCTATAGAGTTGTGGACTTTTGCCTTTTGAAACTCAGCGGGCTTATCAATGAGGTCAAAAAACCCAGTTTTAAATCGGTATGAGTCATATCGCCGCTTATTATGTTCAAATTACAGTGATTAGCTGCTTCGAAATGTAAATTTATTTGGCTAAACGCGAATTCAAGATGTAATATTGAGGAATAAGAGGTGATTTGCGATGCGTGATCGCTATATTGTTGATTCGGCTGGCGTTTTAATGTCTGGTATTTGATAATATTTCGTATATCGCTTTTTTAAGAATTATAGAACCAAGTAATGGCTTCAAAGACTGACTTTTCTTATCGCTGACTACGGTAGTTGATATAAGTTATGGGCAGCGTGTAAGTTTAGTGATGTGTTTTTCTTTGGGTAGGTTTTGAGTTCTAACTTTACTTTATCTGGTAATTAAAATGGTATGGGTTTTTCTTTTTAATTTCTAGGTCGGAAGTGTTTGACTGTATGATTTTTAGATCTTTCAATGATGATTATGAAAGTTGAAAGCTGATTCACCTGATTATACTTGTTAAATGAGAATTATGTGACTGCAAGCCAAATTTGGACTTGATTAGTATTTTGAGGTCATCAACAACAACTGTGAATTGTGCAGCTGGCATACGCTATCCTCTGGTTGTTACTGCGGTTCAAATATTAACTTGGACCTGAATCGGTTCCATCGAAAAAGCACGCAATTGCGGTTTGTTAATTTCTCTCTACCAAATTGAGTGTTGGTTGCTTTTAACCACTCGCTCGACGCAACAGACCTGTCCAAAAATACTGCATTCACGTCTTGAGTCATTTAGAGGGGCATTGGAGATGTTTCCGTTTCTGATTGGCATATCATGAGAATCGGATCATTCGAGATCATCCTTGATTGTTGAAACTATATTGTCAATAGAATCTTCAGGTTGAGATTCTTCATCAAACACATCGATCGATTTTTTTCTTGTGATTCGAGGCAATTCTATGCTTGTATAGTTTTCGAAAAACTTTGGCAAAGTGGCTCAATAATACACATTTTTCTGCATGTTTTTCCTTGCTTTATACATTTCTTTCGAATACGTGGGATCCATACTACCCCTCAGTTTGGACAGTGCAATGGTGGTTGTCATGGGCGTATTTTGGGAAATTGTTTTTGATGGACCAGTTTGAGGACAAAGTGCTGGCCAGATTTTGTATTGCGTTCACGCTTTCCGGGAAAGGGTTTTGTTATGGGCCTTTATCTGACGGTGTTATCGCATCCGATTTCCATGTTTATTGCCAAATCAAGTGGTCTACAAGGTCCATCGTCTGTTTCAGCAAACCTTTTTGTTTTGGTGATTAAATAAAAATTTTTATGAAGACAGCTCCGATGAGTGTCCTTCAATCAAAAAGAAGATACCTTTATCCTCAAAACCGCAGTTTTGAGCCAGCTCTTTGAGCTCTCCGAAGAAATTTTCAACTGTTTAACCTTGCAGTTTTTTTTGTTATGAGAAAAACATGTCTATCATTTCTTAAATTTTGGGTAATGGTGAGAGTTTTTTCAACTATTTTCCAAAATTCTGCTCTGAATAATGTGTAAACCATGATTTGCGGGTTCTTACTGTTAGGAACGCGGCACCCCTCAAAAAAAGATTCACCATGTAGAGCAGTGAAACTTTTTTTCTAGGTCGTTGAGTTGCCAGGGTTTATCCCCGCAAATTATTCCAAAATCTATCAGAAGGTGACATTTGTTCTGCAAGTTTATTTTCTGCTCAGTTTTTTGGACGTTCCGTTCCCGTTCCGCTTGTTGCGAGTATCTTATGATTGTCTCCTCGTCAATGGGTTCCAAAGGCAGTTCCGTCATTTTTGGTTTGGGCCGAACTGCGTGTCAAATATGATATTTTGTTTAGCTAGCAGGGTTGGTTTGTATTATACTCTCCATTTTTCCTAGCGAAGAGTTGGGTTAGGAGTAGTCTTGTCCCGAAAAACAAAAATCCACAGGCTTTTGATTTTTTGCTGACTGCGCCATCAATGTCGTACTTAATTGTTTTGCTATCGTGCTCGCGGCGAAAAGACACTTTTAGTTTTGTATTGGATTTCACCAAGGAAAATACTTGTCTTTTTTTGGGTTCAGCTTTGCAGTGCAAAATCAAAAGCAAATTTGACAACTGAATTTGAACAAAAGTATGTATGAACCGACATGAATGATGGGGAAGTGAAGTGGAAGCGAAGTGGAAATGAAAGATGAAAGAGGGCAACTTAAAAAGCGGGAAATATTGAAGGAAATCTGAATAAAAAAATAGAATGAAGGACAAATAAATTTGAACTAAATACTGTATCATTAGAATTTTAGTTCAAAAAACTAATTAATGACGTTCAGGTATTACAGTCAATTTTGGCGTTCATGCTACTCTTTATCAAAATCATGCTTTTTTATTTGATTTTAAACAAGAACATCTCTTTTTTAAAGTAGCTCGGAGATGCTGACAGTTCGAACACAGATGCTCTCGCATCTGTATAAAATTCCGCAAGTGTGCCCCAATCTTACGCACGGAAAAACTCGATGTGTCAAAATGGCTTTGAAAATTGGGCGAATGAAATTATAAGCATGAATGCTTCCGCTGTTAGTTGTTATCAGGCAATAATTCACTTTCAAAAAAAATTACGGACAGGCTGATAAAATTCGCTGCCTACAAATTGAAGCTGCGGGTACATGAGAAGCGAAAAAAGGTTCTGAAAGTATTGATCAGTGGAAAAGATACTCAATCCTATTTGGTGGATTTTCAAGAGCTCAAAAGAGCTTTGTTTTTGTCGAAATTTTTTTGAAGGTGTCTGGAGCAAAAATGAGCTCGTAAGCAAGTCAAACAGCGTGGCAGAAAACTCAGAAATCCTATTTTTTCAACTCCAATGATGTCAATGGCAGATGCTTCAGAGTTAAGGAGGGGATGCTTGAATCATACGAAAAAAATTGGATAGCAGCGGCTTACAGTTTGAGGAAGACACCAAGTAATGATGTTCAATGTCGGCAGAAACATACTGTGAGCTTCTTATTTCCAGAGAATCAGGCGCCGACGCCATAAAGCTGAAACTAACGTTGATACCTCACATAGTGGATTAAACGGGTTCTTTCCAGTGACAATGGGGGCCATTGGCTAAAGATTTAGGAAAATCGAATCACCGATCTTAGGACGTATCCTACTTTATTTATGTCTATTTTTAGTAAACTGAAATGTGATTGCAAACTAAGGCTTAAGGATGCAAGATTCAATTTTTTGATTTTCGAAGTAAGAAACTTCATTCAGATCTGCTAAAGACTCCCATTGAGCAAGTGAGGGACATGTGTTTTAAAAGTGTTGAATTTAGGGGTTGCTTAACTTTTATCAGCTTATATAATTTTTCATTACAATATAAACTTCAAAATTAATCTAAACAAATTAAATTTTGTCTGCTGAGGCCAAAACAAAGTGTTGACACAAGACTAACCAAATCGAAATGGCGAGGGTTTTGATTTTGAGAAAGTTTTTTTAAGAACAAGGAGGGGTCAAAGAATCCCGTTTCAGAAAGATCTCATGCTCAAGGATGTTTCTTGTTTTTTCGTGTGCTGAATTCAAAAAAAAGAAAACAACCAACAGATACCCAATGGATTGGTATCCGAAACGTTTCAATAACTCAAAAAAAACGGCCCCAATCGTTTCAGACAATGATCTTTGCAAGCTGGCAGTTTTAAAGTCAAAGTTACAACTTCAAAAAATTCTGAGGAAAAATCAAAAGTTGGAAGAAGTGAATTTTAAGTTTTTCAGATCATTCAGATGCAAAAACAGGACGAATGAGACCATCGAAAACGATTTTCAAGCAAGTGGGGGTATCATTTTTTTTTCAAATATAAGTGCCGACCTTATAAGCTCTGATCACACTTCAGCTCCCTACGTTTCGTAGTTGTCGACCGGTGAGAAGTATTAGATGAAGCTACCGGGCCCGTTTGTGGCATGATGATAAATATCGTCAATCTATGTTTACATAAAAACGCTGAAAGCGATTGGAACACTGTTTTATCTAGAAATATGGAAGCAAGCACTGCGCTGAACGAAAAGGAAATACACACTTTTATTTATACAGCTGGCTTCTATATAAAAAAAGACCAAGTTTTTCTAAAAGATGTCAACTGAAATATTTGAGACCAATTTCACGAGCAAAACGGTCGTCATCAATACATCAATCAGAAAAACGTACTTATGCCATCCGATCCGTTAAGCGCTCCAGACAAATTCTTGTTTGCAAAACACAAGACAAAAAAATTGACAAAAACAGACGATAAAGACGAAACTCGACAAATGCATCAAAACTGATTCAGTAAAAATGTGTCGAGTTTTCTTCAAATTCATCATTTGATTGGATAATTAACCCTCACTGTGAGTTTTCCCACAATTGTTGCATTTATCAGCAAGATTATATTTTATCGATCACGTTTTATAAAAGATTATTTTGTTTTCAATATAAACTTGTATCAATTTACTGTATCAAGAACTTTTGTCAGGTGACTGAAAAGATTTCATTTTTTGCAGTTAGATACTGACGTCACGAATTAAATTTCTGCATATTTCCATCAAAACGCATATAGATTTCGCTGAAACCGGTAATCAATTGAATCAATAAGTCAGCAATATTTTTCTCCTTCGTTTACCATTGACCTAAAAGATATGTCCGACTCCCCTGTCGCAAAAACAATTCGATCTCAGTTGAGAAGAAAAGACAATCGAAACTTCTACTTGCCAATTCAGAGATCGCAATCGAAACACAAGGTGAAGGTCACCCATCAGAACCTATGACAAGATGATTTTTCCAAAGTGGTGAAACTTTGGTGAAATTCATGAACTCCTCGTGTTCATGTGATAAACCTCCTCCCCCATCGTATCAATACAACGCGATTTCCAAAATCAAAGGCGCTGTGCTGATTTGGATCAAGCTGAAGAATCGACCAAATTCGAAAGCGAATCATCCTCACTGTTTTCAGATAAAATGTACGCCCCAAACTCAGTAGATCAAAAGTTCATTGATAGCCTTAATGCAAATCGTTTTGATGAAGATTTTCACACCTACTCCTAGAGTTGACGACAATTCCTCATCGCATTCTGAGGATTCTACTACTTTAAAACTGTCTTCATGTTATGTTACGGCTCGATCCACACAGAAAGGTGGACCCTTCAAGTATTGGAGCCTTCCCTCGGAACAAATATTACGCCAAAAGTTTCAGAAGATCAAAGATGAGTTGTTTTATAGTTGAAGCAAGTTGGAACATCAAAATCCACTGACAACCATTTCAAAACAAGGATACCGACTTTAACAATGCAAGAGTTTTAGTGTCAACGACGTCAGTACTCCCTGACTGCGAGCAGCAAGCTCTACATCTTTTTGCCTGAAAGTGATTTTGACTGTTGGTCTGATATTTGTTGGAACACTTCAGCTCCCCTGGAGTTAATTTTTTTTATCTTATATGTTTTGTAATTGCTACTTTTTTCAGGAAGAGACTAAAGAGAGTTAAGAAAACAGCAAAAAGATACTAATAGAAAATTTGCACAAAAATTGCATTAAAAAACGAAAAACGTAAAATTTGCAAGCAGAAAGCCACAGTGATGAGAAAACGTTAATTATGAGTCAGGAAACACAAGCTTAGGACTATCCAGGTATCTGTTTTTTTCATTGTGGCACTGTCTTGCTGATGATTTTTGTTTAAAATAATCGAACCAGCACTCGAACCACAATCATAGAAATTGAGTAACTTCTCTTCTTTGGTGAGGCGTTTAAAAAATAATTCGGTCGGTCGTTTTTACAGTAAATCAACAGTAAGTCAACAAAAAATCTGCTTCCAAGGAGTTTGACAACTTTTGGATTTTACATAAAAAATGTCAAGAGACTTGGCGTAGAAAAGCCAGAATCAATTAGTTATTCATAAGTGTTTAAAAATAACAATAGAACGTATATAAAAAAAACTACTTGCAGAAAAAAGCTGTTCAACACGAAACGGATGCATGAGACCAACTGAAAGCTCCTGTTAAAACAAAAAAAATGCTGACAACAAAAAAGTTCTACTTTTTTAGATAGTTCAACAGGGTTTCTCAATCGCATCTGTTGATTGTTCGTTCAAACTTTTTAATGTAAATCTTGACTTAAAGAGGATACTGTAAATTGGTGAAGGCAATTTGATTATTAAAGAGTGATGTTTCGAGAAGTGATTAAATGATAAAATCAGAAAAAGGTTTAATTTGTTATGTAAACTTAGGTTGAGCATAGGGCTTCAAAACCGATTGAAGGAGAAAAACTAGGGTTTAACTGTTTTTTCAATCAAAATAAAATGAGGGGTAATATTGATTTGAAAAAAGTGTTTTTAGCAGAAATTACGGGTTCAAAACTTAAATTGAGGGATAGTTTTTCGTTTTATCCGTCAAGGTTTCTAAAACTGATCAAAGGAGAAAACGTGGGGAATAGTTATAATCTTAATCCCTGAAGATTTTGAAAAAAAAGGTAAAGTGAAATACCGACCAGTCGGCAAATTCTATTGAATATAAACTATAAACATTATAGTTTATTAAGCGTAAAAAGTTAGGAGACCGTTTCGGTGTCTTTTGTAGTCATTTATTGAGGCAGACCAAATAATTAAATTGTCGCCCTCCATGAACTATATTTCTTATAAAATTAGTTTTACTTTTCATTATTTAATCTTTTTTACCGAAAACGCAGAATATATTTGCGAATATTGTTGAATGTTTGGCTGATAGAAGATTAAGTAGTATTGGACTTTTGTCAAACAAATTAAATAGGATGATACCCTTGTCACTTAAATTGCCGGAAGATCTTTTCTTTCATTCGTTTTTTAATCTGCTCCTGTCACGCCTCTACTGGTGGTCAATTTAGTCACAATGGAAACTGCTGTATCATCTGATACTGTTTATTAACCCATCTCAAAGGTCGAGTAGGAGCAGCTCATAAAAAGCAACATTTTAGTTCTAGCAATTTCACCTGTAGCGTCCCTGTGGAAGAAAACATCACTTTCCATCCAGCTCCACCAGTAAGTTAAAACGAAATTGGAAACGTAGTATCTGAAGAGTGCAAAAAGGTACTTTCGTTTACTTTCCCGACTCCATAGTCAGCTGAGAGCACTTATTATTTGGCTATAACAGAAGAGAAATTAATTTCTGAAAGCGAATTTTGGTTATTGAGATATCATTCAGCAAGAAAAACAGATGTCCGTTTCGTCAAACAGAGCCAGCTCAAGAAGTACAGAAAGAACAACCAATTTATCAAGAGCGAGCTGATCAAGAACAGGAAAAACAAAAATAAGTCACGGTTTGAAAATTAGGAGAAGCACACATACAACTGAAAATGGACATATGGAGTTAGGTTAATATAAATTCTTTTTTCTGACGAGTTTCTAAGAAAATTCTAGCGATCAATTTAATCGAAATTTTGATCAATCTGGAATTTTCATTGGAATTTTCAGATGAAATCAAGAAACAACTAGAGACTTGTCGTAACATAGGAGAGAGAAAACTAGTGCTCTTGTACAGGAAAACAGAAACCTCTAGGATAATATCTAATGCCGATCAGGTGTTGCTTCATCGTTGCTACTTAACAGGTTTGCACACAGCGCTTATTCTTTGCAAGTTGGAGATTTCACATTTGGCCATGCACTCTGTTGCAAAGGTCATGAACTCGATAAACAGAAGGGATCATTGATGGCCGATGATACAGTAACGTTAGAAAATGGCTTTCAACTAGGCCACTGAATTTTGAGAAAGCATTCTATAAACACGTTAATCTTTTTGTTTTCTTTTAACCTCTATAAAATATCAACCTTCGCAAACGCAATCATTCAACTGACTGTGCTCCGCATTATAATCATGGAGGATAAAGCCGAACCATAAAACTAGTCAATGAGAGAACCTTATGTAGTTGCTGTGGTTATTTTAGGACAATTGTTGATGAAAAGGACGTCTGTTACCTAACGATTTGTGCAAACGGTGCAAACGTCAAGACCCAGAACAGTGAACTATCAATACTGAATTGGCGTTTGTGATGAAACTTTTGACTCAGAAGGCAGAGGAGTCTTAACAACACAGTAGTTTCAGAAAGGCAACACAGTGCTGAACTATGATGGTCGTAATGTTTGCGGAGGTAAGAATAACATTGATGGACATATTGACAAAACATCCGATAAAAAGAAAAAAGACTTTAGTCTGAAAATCAAGCAAGACGGGCGGTTGATAAAAGGCGCCAGCAGTGAAGCCTGTCCGAATCTCCCAGAGGGCCGTGGATGTCTGCTATTTTCCCTGCGAAAAAAATTAACAAGGCTTCAAATACTGAATGTAACCTACAATTGAGAGAAACGTTGCGCAGTATATTACCAGGAGAAAACAACAAAGCACTCAGATATTCAGTTCTGTTTGCAACAGGCGACATACCTTCATTTACTCAGCTAAATAAAAATATAGAGCGGCAGATCAAATGTTCACAGACTAGTATTCTAACTTCGCTGAGTTCAACGTTTTATAGTTCTCCCTTTTATCGGTAAACAACCTACTTTAATCCTATGTTTTCTGTTTGGTGTTTTTTTTCTTTGTTTGTCTACACCTTATTTGTTAATAAAACCAATTTGTCAAACTTGCGATTTCAAACCAGTGGTAGCTCAAACCATTGGTAGCTCAAACTGAGTCGTAAATTGTGTTTTTGATACTATTTCATTTTACTCTTTTATTTGAGTCCAATAACTTGAGTACTATGAAATTTCAAATGAGATGCATCAGTTCATCCAAATCATAACACTTAAAAAGTACCTTGTTTTCTAAAGATAAACCCCACAGTTGCTACACATATTCGAAACGGGAGTAACAAATGCCTTGTTTTTTCTACGCCCACTTAAGTTCATCAATTTGCTTTGAGTCACGCCCCATTAAGTTCATCAAACTGTAAGTGAAACTTTTTTGCGCTTAAGCTTTGCTGAAATTTATTAATTTATTGACATCAGTGTAATTCTTTCAAATTTGTCACATTCGACAAAGTCTGGAAAGCTTTTGAAGAAACTGTTTACACGGTAATGAGGAATTCGCTCAAGTTTCCTTCACCAATTACTACCGTAAAGATTTTTAGTCAGTGCTCATCTACAACAGTTGTAAACCTATTGAAAACCGATGAAATCATTTTTTTTCATTGTCATCATCGCTCTAAAAGATTGAGCCATACAAAAAAATCTTCTAGAAGAGTACCCAAACGATGGAACCGGAAAAGAAAAGGAGCACACACAAAATACAGCAGAGATGAAAATTTTTTCTGCTACAGTTAGTATCAAGTGTTTTAAGCTGTGAACTGTTTTTCAAAATGATTTTTGGAACAACCGAAAATTTGATGTCTGAAACAATCAAAAATTGGTTGAAAAAAATCAAAAAGGAGGACGAAGGGATTATGAAGGAAAGAAAAATTTGGTTGAAACAGCCCACTGTGACGTATCTACATAACTATAACGACTTTTCGACACTTCTCCCACTTTTGTATTAAATAGAGCTCTTCCTCGCGGTTTTATTTTGTGTACACGGTTATTTTTGAAACCATGAGCTCTGTTTTTAAACAAGGGTACAGAAGGAGTCGTCAAAAGTTGTGTTGAAGAATAAAGCTGAAAAAAACCCTCACTAAGATTTCTTTATTCCAACAGTAGTTAGCAAAGAAGAGAGTGGTTAACAAAGAGAGTGGTTAGCAAAGAGGGTTAGCAGTCTAGAGAGTGTTTAGCAAAGAGGAGCTGAAAAAAAGCCTTCCAAGTTTGCAAGCTTTATTCACGTTGGCAGTTGTGTCGGAGCTGGACGACAACAAAGCTCCCATCTGTGTTAGAACAGAGTATGTGAGGTCATCCTGGATTGCCATTAACCGAGCTTTGATCGAGGAACCCGCAAATATTCAGCAAAAGTACAGGGAGTTGCTGTATCAAATGGTTTTTTTTTGTAAGCAAGCTTTCTTTTCTCAACAAAAGTTGTTATTTTACTGATACAAGTGTTTTCCAGTGATTCCAATCAAAATTTTAAAAACTGACTGCTTTTATTTGGAAGACATTCGTGAACTTATATGAATAATCAGGCAATTATATGAATAGATGTGAGCATTCTTCTGGGCACATAAAATCAAGTCAGCTGTTGGACCAGGCGGTGATGATGAGGGATCAAAATCCTGCATTTTAACTTCCTGAACTAACACGGTTGCCCTCTAGCTACCACTAACCATGCCAGCATCTTCATCATCAGAATTGACTTGATGCCACCAAAGCTAATGCCACAACAACTTGATCACAACTTATGTCACGTCCCGTTTTAAGTTTACGCTGACGTTTTAATCTCATGGCCGCACAAAAATTTAAAACCTTCCATTTCAATTATAGATGATTCTTTTAGTTTTATTTAGTATAATTAACTAGGTTTTAAATAATTTTGCTAAATATGCCTTTTTTTAAAAATAATTTTTTTGTAATGAGGAATTCGCTCAAGTTTCCTTCACCAATTACTACCGTAAAGATTTTTAGTCAGTGCTCATCTACAACAGTTGTAAACATATTGAAAACCGATGAAATCATTTTTTTTCATTGTCATCATCGCTCTAAAAGATTGAGCCATACAAAAAAATCTTCTAGTAGAGTACCCAATATCACAAACGATGGAACCGGAAAAGAAAAGGAGCACACATGAAATACAGCAGAGATGAAAATTTTTTCTGCTACAGTTAGTATCAAGTGTTTTAAGCTGTGAACTGTTTTTCAAAAAGATTTTTGGAACAACCGAAAATTTGATGTCTGAAACAATCAGAAATTGGTTGAAAAAAATCAAAAAGGAGGACGAAGGGATTATGAAGGAAAGAAAAATTTGGTTGAAACAGCCCACTGTGACGTATCTACATAACTATAACGATTTTTCGACACTCCTCCCACTTTTGTATTAAATACAGCTCTTCCTCGCGGTTTTATTTTGTGTACACGGTTATTTTTGAAACCATGAGCTCTGTTTTTAAACAAGGGTACAGAAGGAGTCGTCAAAAGTTGTGTTGAAGAATAAAGCTGAAAAAAACCCTCACTAAGATTCCTTTATTCCAACAGTAGTT
The DNA here is from genome assembly GCF_964194025.1 of Convolutriloba macropyga. Lineage (NCBI taxonomy): Eukaryota > Metazoa > Xenacoelomorpha > Acoela > Convolutidae > Convolutriloba > Convolutriloba macropyga. The sequence goes on along the minus strand of NC_134473.1, from coordinate 1,565,643 downwards.
AGCAAAGAAGAGAGTGGTTAACAAAGAGAGTGGTTAGCAAAGAGGCTTAGCAGTCTAGAGAGTGTTTAGCAAAGAGGAGCTGAAAAAAAGCCTCCCAAGTTTGCAAGCTTTGTTCACGTTGGCAGTTGTGTCGGAGCTGGACGACAACAAAGCTCCCATCTGTGTTAGAACAGAGTATGTGAGGTCATCCTGGATTGCCATTAACCGAGCTTTGATCGAGGAACCCGTAAATATTCAGCAAAAGTACAGGGAGTTGCTGTATCAAATGGTTTTTTTTGTAAGCAAGCTTTCATTTCTCAACAAAAGTTGTTATTTTACTGATACAAGTGTTTTCCAGTGATTCCAATCAAAATTTTAAAAACTGACTGCTTTTATTTGGAAGACATTCGTGAACTTATATGAATAATCAGGCAATTATATGAATAGATGTGAGCAGTCTTCTGGGCACATAAAATCAAGTCAGCTGTTGGACCAGGCGGTGATGATGAGGGATCAAAATCCTGCATTTTAACTTCCTGAACTAACACGGTTGCCCCCTAGCTACCACTAACCATGCCAGCATCTTCATCATCAGAATTGACTTGATGCCACCAAAGCTAATGCCACAACAACTTGATCACAACTTATGTCACGTCCCGTTTTAAGTTTACGCTGACGTTTTAATCTCATGGCCGCACAAAAATTAAAAACCTTCCATTTCAATTATAGATGATTCTTTTAGTTTTCTTTAGTATAATTAACTAGGTTTTAAATAATTTTGCTAAATATGCCTTTTTTTTAAAAATTATTTCTTTTGTGATTTGAGGTCGGAATAACAATTAGTTCATGAAGTTGACTTTTCAAACGAAAGGTCATTTTCCGATAATGAGAGGTTTATATTTATTCAATCGTTTATGTCCTAAAATTTTTGCTTTATTGTTAGGGATGTTTATTTGGTCAATCAGATCTAATTCCCTTCCCCCCTAAATAGTTTTGTCATCTTAAACGTCTGCTAATCATTTTTATTGATTGATATGGTTGATGAAAATATGAAGTTCACATATCAATTGCCACGGTTTTTATCCTGAGTTTTTAGGCTTTTAGGCTTCAACCAAGAACTTTGAGGCAATGTTGACGGATTTCTATACGTTTGATCAGATCAGATTCTTTTTTTCTCAAATATGTTTTTTATTTGACTTTCTTGGGGTTATACCACTCAGCCTATAGATTGAAACCAGGTAGAAGATTAGCGGCCTGGAAATTGTGACTAAGACATTGACCTAAGAAATTGTATTCGTTTAATTTCAATTTTACTTCAGGTCGAACAAAAAGCTCACAGATATCTTTGAAATCAAGGAAAGAGTTCAAGTTTCGGATTCTGTCACAAGAATGTGTAAAGATGCGCTATTCATTAGCTTTCTGCCCTTGTTGTTTTTGCTCAGCGGCTCTATTTTACTTCTATCAAACAATAAGGCAGAAGGCTAATGACTTGAGAACCTTCTTATTGTAATTTTTTTCGTATAAAAGAAAAAAAACCACAATGCGAATACTATAACATCCGTTAAGCGCCTAAGTTGGCGCCGAAAAATATCATCAGAAGCAACTTAAACAAGGAGAGGCACAATCAACAGTTTCAATATTATTTGCAAAGCGTAAAACAGAAAGAAACGTGAATGAATTCTTTTCGTTAGCAAAATCGTTATAGAAACAACAGATCTCCCTCTAAGGGGCAGAAAGAGAAAAAATTGGGGGGTAGATTCCGATCAAGCGGAGTTTGGACTAAGAATCTTTCATTTGGATTGCTTTACGGTCAAATTCGACGGAGATGGGACAATGGGGAGAGGGGAGTACGAAAAACTGAGACCAGAAAATTGGACACTTCATCGAGACAAAAAACATGCAAAGAAAAAAACTGTAACGGAAAAAGAATTCAAGCTCACCCAAAGCTCCCCTCCGCCAACCTGCGAATCAGTTGCAAAGTTCAAAGAACCAAAATCTACTGGAACTTTTTCCAGTAAGTCCGCAGATTTGAATGTTAACTCTTCATTTTAAACCTCATAATCAGGAGGTTTCAAAAAAGAAACATTGTGTGATGAGCCTGAACAATTGTGGAAAAAGTTTTTAAATTAAAAAGATTTAGAAAGCGAGAAAAATTCAATTTTGGCAATTAAACATTATCGCACTTTTAATCAAATTTGAAGATACCACAATTTGAGGTGAAGGTTTAGAGATAAAACAAGAAAATGGTTCACACGCTGTTTTTTCAGCCCAAAGCTGTAGAACCAATAACATGCTTTCTCCAATTCCTCTCCAAGAAAGAAACTCAGTAGCTCACGTTCGCACGTTGTCAAAAAGGAACTGCGGGAACTGCGATGAGTTTTTGGACGATTGTGGGTTGCGAAGCAGTACTACTTTTTGGAGTTCAAATGAAGAGAATCGTTAAAACTTATTTAGACTGGACCTAAAACTTCTATCAGAATGCCAGCAGTATTTACTAGCCTGGTGAAAGACGAATGTCAGCAGACGGTTTGCATAGATGCCGACTTGGTCTTCTTCCTTTTTTAACCATCAAAAAAGAATTAGCCGGGACGGTAATTTCGTGGAGCGTTGGGTTTATCAAAAACAGGTCATCGGCTCTGGTGTTTGCTGTTCGCAATTGGATCCATTTCTTAGAGGCAACTGAGATTTGATTAGATTTGAGAGGCAGCATAAAAACACTAGTAGCCAAAAATATTTCAGAATGCTGTGGTTATTGTTTAAACTGCCGGAGATAATGAAAAAAGACAACAATGATCAATCTCCCCCCAGTGGCAGCTATGGACTTTTTGCATGTTCCAATTAAGATGCTTCATTGCAGTATAGAAAACTTCGGAAGACTTTTTGAATTCGTTTTTGTTTGTGTTTGCTTTAGTTTAACAATCTGTTCAAAATCTGTTTTGTGACACAAATATCAGCTGGTGAACAAAAAATGAAAAAAATGGCACTAACGGATTTCAATAATATTGCAGGATTTTAAAAATTAATCATAGGGCAAATTCGTCCGTAGAAAGACAGCACTGCGGGTTTTTTTTTAACAAAATGAAAAAAAAACTGATTTCTTCTGAGACAGAGTGCACAGAAAATTTTTTTTAAAATAATCAAAAGGCTTCCTTTATCTATAAAGAAAAACAGCACTGAGTAACATGCTTTAAAATAATTGGCCGCTAATTATAATGAGCTACAAATTTCATGCTTCATGCATTGTCTGACACCTTCAAACTGATTGCCACTAATTCAAATCTTTTCAGGTGATCTAAAACAGTATATAGGTGTGTAATAACTGCGGCTTAGTCATTGTACGCTTTGGTCTAAATTTGGCAGCTGACAAACTTTTGTCATGGATTTTGTAATTCATCACCAAAACAATGGTCGCAAATCGATTTCAGAGCACAGCATTAAATTAGAACTGGAACGCAGAATTAGAATTAGAGTGTTTTCTACGATTTTCCGCACTTTTACCTGTCACTGTTTTCCACAATTTAGCCAATTTCAGACCACGCGTGATGGGGTGACAATGTTTTGTCAGTTGTGTTCGCACAAGCGGATTGCGCTGAGTTTGTAGGACTGGCGACAAAATGGTGAAGAAGTGTAATTATTCAACTTATTTCATAGCTCAAAAAAAACCGTTGAACTTCTTGCTAACACTTGGTTAGTAATTTTTAAAATCTCATAGATTCCCGGTAACGGCAACAGCTCCACAGTTCCCATCATCATCAGCTCCACAAATCCCATCAACATCAGCTCCACAAACCCCATCAATATTAGCACCACAAGTCACATAAACATCAAATCCACAAAACCCATCAATATTAGCAGCGAGCACCAATCAACATCAGGAGACACGCCAGAGCCACTCAACTGAGGGTGAAAATGATTTTGCCCCCAAAAGACACGTCATCACGCAAAAATGAAAATTATCGCATCAAAAAGAGGTCAGACATTGGAAGCCCGGAAAAGCCTCCGGTCCAAAGCAAGCGGCAACCTCTATTGAAACTGGAGCAATCTGAATGCCCAAAGTGAGCGCAGCAAACTTGGGCCTGCTTCTCAAGAACCTTCAAAAGATTGAACCGATATAAAAGAGGGAGAAACATAAGAAGATGCAAAAATGTTGTAAAAGCATTCAAATTATCTCCTGCTCGTATTCAGAGCGTATGATCTCCCTGGTTGTTCCACCTCAATCTCATTCATTGTCTGACACCTTTAGACTGATGGCCACCGATTCAAATCTTGTCAGGTGATCTAAAACTGTGAATAGTTGTGTATTAATTGCAGCTTAGTCATTGTACGCTTTGGTCTAATTGTGGCAGCTGACAAACTCCTGTCATGGACTTTGTAATTCATCAATTAATCAATGCTTGCAAACCAATTTCAGAGCATAGCAAAAAATTAATATTGGAGCGCAGCGTAGAATAATCATTTCTGAGTTTGCGGACTTTGATCACGATTCCCCTGCTCACAAATTGCGGACAAGTGTGATATATATTCGTGATTTTTTGAGTTCAGTGACGGAATGTTTTCTAGATTGTCCGCATTTTTACTTGTCACTGTTTACCACAATTTAACCAATTTTATCCCACGTGTGATGGGGTGACAATGTATTGTCGCTTGTGTTCGAATAAACGGACTGCGCTGAATTTGTAGGATTGGCGACAAAATGGTGAAGAAGTGTAATTATACAACTTATTTCATAGCTCAAAAAATACCGTTGAACTTCTTGCTAACACTTGGTTAGTAATTTTAAAAATCTCATAGATTCAGCTCCACAAACCCCATCAATATTAGCACCACAAGTCACATAAACATCAAATCACTAAAACCCATCAATATCAGCAACGAGCACCAATCAACATCAGGAGACCCGCCAGAGCCACTCAACTGGGGGTGAAAATGATTTTGCCCCCAAAAGACACGTCATCACGCAAAAACGAAAATTATTGCATCAAAAAGAGGTCAGACATTGGAAGCCCGGAAAAACCTCCGGTCCAAAGCAAGCGGCAACCTCTATTGAAACTGGAGCAATCTGAATGCCCAAAGTGGCCGCAGCAAACTTGGGCCTGCTTCTCAAGAGCCTTCAAAAGCTTGAACCGATGTAAAAGAGGGAGAAACATAAGAAGCTGCAAAAATGTTGAAAAAGCATTCAAATTATGTCCTGCTCGTATTCAGAGCGTATGATCTCCCTGGTTGTTCCACCTCAATCTCATTCATTGTCTGACACCTTTAGACTGATGGCCACCGATTCAAATCTTGTCAGGTGATCTAAAACTGTGAATAGTTGTGTATTAATTGCAGCTTAGTCATTGTACGCTTTGGTCTAATTGTGGCAGCTGAAAAACTCCTGTCATGGATTTTGTAATTCATCAATTAATCAATGCTCGCAAGCCAATTTCAGAGCATAGCATAAAATTAATATTGGAGCGCAGCGTAGAATAATCATTTCTGAGTTTGCGGACTTTGATCACGATTCCCCTGCTCACAAATTGCGGACAAGTGTGATAAATATTCGTGATTTTTTGAGTTCAGTGACGGAATGTTTTCTAGATTGTCCGCATTTTTACTTGTCACTGTTTACCACAATTTAACCAATTTTATCCCACGTGTGATGGGGTGACAATGTATTGTCACTTGTGTTCGAATAAGCGGACTGCGCTGAATTTGTAGGACTGGCGACAAAATGGTGAAGAAGTGTAATTATACAACTTATTTCATAGCTCAAAAAAATACCGTTGAACTTCTTGCTAACACTTGGTTAGTAATTTTAAAAATCTCATAGATTCCCGGTAACGGCAACAGCTCCACAGTTCCCATCATCATCAGCTCCACAAATCCCATCAACATCAGCTCCACAAACCCCATCAATATTAGCACCACAAGTCACATAAACATCAAAACCACAAAACCCATCAATACCAGCAACGAGCACCAATCAACATCAGGAGACACGCCAAAGCCACTCAACTGAGGGTGAAAATAATTTTGCCCTCAAAATACACGTCATCACGCAAAAAATGAAAATTATCGCATCAAAAAGAGGTCAGACATTGGAAGCCCGGAAAAGCCTCCGGTCCAAAGCAAGCGGCAACCTCTCTTCAAACTGGAGAAATCTGAATGCCCAAAGTGGCCGCAGCAAACTTGGGTCTGCTTCTCAAGAGCCTTCAAAAGATTGAACCGATGTAAAAGAGGGAGAAACATAAGAAGCTGCAAAAATGTTGAAAAAGCATTCAAGTTATGTCCTGCTCGTATTCAGAGCGTATGATCTCCCTGATTGTTCCACCTCAATCTCATTCATTGTCTGACACCTTTAGACTGATGGCCACCGATTCAAATCTTGTCAGGTGATCTAAAACTGTGAACAGTTGTGTATTAATTGCAGCTTAGTTATTGTACGCTTTGGTCTAATTGTGGCAGCTGACAAACTCCTGTCATGGATTTTGTAATTCATCAATTAATCAATGCTCGCAAACCAATTTCGGAGCATATCATAAAATTATTATTGGAGCGCAGCGTAGAATAATCATTTCTGAGTTTGCGGACTTTGATCACGATTCCCCTGCTCACAAATTGCGGACAACTGTGATATATGTTCGTGATTTTTTGAGTTCAGTGACGGAATGTTTTCTAGATTTTCCGAATTTTTACTTGTCACTGTTTACCACAATTTAACCAATTTTTTCCCACTTGTGATGGGGTGACAATGTATTGTCACTTGTGTTCGAATAAGCGGACTGCGCTGAATTTGTAGGACTGGCGACAAAGTGCTGAAGAAGTGTGATTATATAACTTATTTCATGGCTCAAAAAATACCGCTGAACTTCTTGCTAACTCTTGGTTTAGTATTTTTAAAAATCTGATAGATTTGCCGCTTACAACATCAGCTCCACAATTCCCATCAACATCAGCTCCACAAATCCCATCAACATCAGCTCCACAATCCCCATCAAAATTAGCAACACAAGTCAAATGAACATCAACTCTACAAAACCCATCAATATCAGCAACGAGCACAATTCAACATCAGGAGACACGCCAGAGCCACTCATCTGAGGGTGAAAATGATTTAGCGCCCAAAAGACACGTCATCACGCAAAAACGAAAATTAACGCATCATAAAGAGGTCAGACATTGGAAGCCCCGGAAAAGCCTCCGGTCCAAAGCAAGTGGCAACCTCTACTGAAAGTGAAGCAATCTGAATTCCCAAAGTGACCGCAGCAAACGTGGGCCTGATTCTCAAGAGCCTGCAAAAGATTGAACCGACGTAAAAAGTGGAGAAACATAAGAAGCTGCAAAAATGTTGAAAAAGAATTCAAAATAATTCCTGCTCGTAATTCAGAGCATTTGATCTCCCTGGTTGTTCCACTTCAATCTCAGTCGATGAGGTTTTGAGTAGTGCTTTCCTCGTGGCACAACACTTCATTCAAAAGACTTCAGAGCCCAAAACCTTCATAGGCAAATATATAGAGGCGAGATTCCTGAGAGCATGAACCTACATAGCCAAGTCAAATCGAAGCAAAAGTGACTTACCGTTAAAGGGTTACAAGCGTTCTTCGACGTAAAATCTACTGATTATATGAAAAAGAAAAATTTGTAATTGAAGGATATTCATAAGATTATTAATCGCATCCTTTTTTGAACTTTTGTTAGATGTGAGAAACTAAAAAGCAGAAGCAAGTGACCATCAACATCTTTTTGTTAGGCTTCTTTATCTATAAGGAAAAACAGCAGTGAATGATTGGCTTTAAAATATTTTGACGCTAATTATAATAAAGTACAATTTTCACACTTCATGCATTGTCTGACACCTTTAAAATGATTGCTACTGACTCAAATCTTGTCAAGTGATCTAAAACTGTAAATAGTGGTGTATTAATTGCAGCTTAGTCATTGTACGCTTTGATCCAAGTGTAGCAGCTGACAAATTTCTGTCATGGATTTTGTTATTCATCTATTAATAAGGGGTCGCAAATCAATTTCAGAGCACAACATAAAATTATGTTTTGAGCGCAGCATATAATAATTGTTCTTGAATTTGTGGACATTGATCACAATTCCCCTGCTCACAAACTGCTGACACCTGTGACATAAAAACGTGATTTTGTCAGTTCAATGAAGGATTTTTTCTACGATTGCCCGCACTTTTTCTTTTCTCTTTTTTCTTCAATTTAACCAATTTTAATCCTCGCGTGATGTTTGACAATGTATTGTCACTCATGTTCGCATAAGCAGACTGCGCCGAGTTTGTAGGATTGGCGTCGAAATGGTGGAGAAGTTTAATCATATAACTTATTCCATAGCTCAAGAAAATACCGTTCAATTTGTTGCTATCAATGGTTTAATAATATTAAAAATCTGATAGAATTCCGGATTACAACATTAGCTCCACAATTACTATCAGTATCAGCACCACAAATCAGCAACGAGCACAAATCAACATCAGGAGACACGCGACAGACACTAATATGAGGATGAGAATGATTTTGCGCCCAAAAGACACGTCATCACACAAAAGCGAAAATTAACTCATCATAAAGAGGTCACACAGTGGAAGCCCCGGAAAAGTCTTCCGACCAAAGCGAGCGGCAACCTCTATTGAAACTGGAGCGATCTGAATGCCCAAAGTGAGCGCAGCAAACTTGGGTCTGAATCTCGTGCACCTGCAAAAGATTGAACCGATGAGGATTTGAGTAGTGCTTTCCTCGTGGCACAACACTCCATTCAAAAGACTCTAGAGCCCAAAACCTTCATAGGCAAATATACAGAGGCGAGATTCCTGAGAGCATGAACCTACTTAGCCAAGTCAAATCGAAGCAAAATTGACTTACCGTTAAAGGGTTACAAGCGTTCTTCGACGTAAAATCTACTGATTATATGAAAAAGAAAAATTTGTAGTTGAAGGATATTCATAAGTTTATTAATCGCATCCTTTTTTGAACTTTTGTTAGATGTGAGAAACTAAAAAGCAGAAGCAAGTGACCATCAACATCTTTTTGTTAGGCTTCTTTATCTATAAGGAAAAACAGCAGTGAATGATTCGCTTTAAAATATTTTGACGCTAATTATAATAAAGTACAATTTTCACACTTCATGCATTGTCTGACACCTTTAAAATGATTGCCACTGATTCAAATTTTGTCAAGTGATCTAAAACTGTAAATAGTGGTGTATTAATTGCAGCTTAGTCATTGTACGCTTTGATCCAAGTGTAGCAGCTGACAAATTTCTGTCATGGATTTTGTAATTCATCTATTAATAAGGGGTCGCAAATCAATTTCAGAGCACAACATAAAATTATGTTTTGAGCGCAGCATATAATAATTGTTCTTGAAATTGCGGACATTGATCACAATTCCCCTGCTCACAAACTGCTGACACCTGTGACATAAAAACGTGATTTTGTCAGTTCAATGAAGGATTTTTTCTAAGATTGCCCGCACTTTTTCTTTTCTCTGTTTTCTTCAATTTAAACAATTTCAATCCTCGCGTGATGTTTGACAATGTATTGTCACTCATGTTCGCATAAGCAGACTGCGCCGAGTTTGTAGGATTGGCGTCGAAATGGTGGAGAAGTTTAATCATATAACTTATTCCATAGCTCAAGAAAATACCGTTCAATTTGTTGCTATCAATGGTTTAATAATATTAAAAATCTGATAGAATTCCGGATTACAACATTAGCTCTACAATTACTATCAGTATCAGCACCACAAATCAGCAACGAGCACAAATCAACATCAGGAGACACGCGAGAGACACTAATCTGGGGATGAGAATGATTTTGCGCCCAAAAGACACGTCATCACAAAAAAAACGAAAATTAACTCATCATAAAGAGGTCACACAGTGGAAGCCCCGGAAAAGTCTTCCGACCAAAGCGAGCGGCAACCTCTATTGAAACTGGAGCGATATGAATGCCCAAAGTGAGCGCAGCAAACTTGGGTCTGAATCTCGAGCACCTGCAAAAGATTGAACCGAGGTAAAAAAGTGGAGAATCATATCAAGCTGCAAAAAATGGTGAAAAGGAATTCAAATTATGTTCTGCTCGTATTCAGGGCGTTTGATCTCCCGGGTTGTTCCACTTCAAATTCAATCGATAAGGATTTGAATAGTGCTTTGCTCGTGGCACAACACTTCAATCAAAAAGCTCTAGAGCCCGAAGCCTTCGTAGGCAAATATTCAGAGGCGAGAGTCCTGAGAGCAAGAACCTACACAGCCAAGGTAAATTGAAGCAATATTGACTTACAGTTGAAGGGTCACAAGCGTTCTTCGAAGTAAAATCTACTGATATTCTGAAAGGAAAAATCGGTAGGTGAGGGATATTTATAAGATTATTCATCACATCCCATTGCTTTTTTTTGAATTTTCGTTAGACGCAAGAAACTAGAAAGCAGAAGCAAGCGACCATCAACAGGATTTTTGTTAGAGCTGGACACAGAAAATTTGCCATAGATTATCATCAACTTCAATTTGACAATTTAATATCAACCTATGAAGACTCTCAATGTGTTGTTGTCAAAAACATTTAAAAAAACAGATCTGCTCGAAAGCCATGTCAAAAAAAGACGGCGTCATATCTTGAAGACGAATAAAAAATTTGATATTTTACATTTCTTAGCCTCCAAGAAACTCAACGGTTGGTCTCTTCCAGATATCCTGAAAAAGAATCGGTGAAGCAGGTTTATTGCAATAAACTTCCAGAGCAGCTGAGGAACGATACTGTTGAGAACTTCCTGTTAATCATTATGGACCAGTGATTGACTAATTGGTATACTGATTTCAAATAAACTTCAGTGATGTATGTCCTTCTGACTGACGAAAAACATTGATATGTAGTGCCGCCCTCTTTTTTTGTTCAGCGTACATAAAATCAGTATCAGAAGTCTAATGAGCAAACTTGAGTATAGTGGAGCCCGATTTTTTGCTCATTAAAAAGAAATCACAAATAGGTTAGTAATTTTAAAAATCTCATAGATTCCCGGTTACGGCAACAGCTCCACAGTTCCCATCATCATCAGCTCCACAAATCCCATCAACATCAGCTCCACAAACCCCATCAATATTAGCACCACAAGTCACATAAACATCAAATCCACAAAACCAATCAATATCAGCAACGAGCACCAATCAACATCAGGAGACACGCCAGAGCCACTCAACTGAGGGTGAAAATGATTTTGCCCCCAAAAGACACGTCATCACGCAAAAATGAAAATTTTCGCATCAAAAAGAGGTCAGACATTGGAAGCCCGGAAAAGCCTCCGGTCCAAAGCAAGCGGCAACCTCTATTGAAACTGGAGTAATCTGAATGCCCAAAGTGAGCGCAGCAAACTTGGGCCTGCTTCTCAAGAACCTTCAAAAGATTGAACCGATGTAAAAGAGGGAGAAACATAAGAAGATGCAAAAATGTTGAAAAAGCATTCAAATTATGTCCTGCTCGTATTCAGAGCATATGATCTCCCTGGTTGTTCCACCTCAATCTCATTCATTGTCTGACACCTTTAGACGGATGGCCACCGATTCAAATCTTGTCAGGTGATCTAAAACTGTGAATAGTTGTGTATTAATTGCAGCTTAGTCATTGTACGCTTTGGTCTAATTGTGGCAGCTGACAAACTCCTGTCATGGATTTTGTAATTCATCAATTAATCAATGCTCGCAAACCAATTTCACAGCATAGCATAAAATTAGTATTGGAGCGCAGCGTAGAATAATCATTTCTGAGTTTGCGGACTTTGATCACGATTCCCCTGCTCACAAATTGCGGACAACTGTGATATATATTCGTGATTTTTTGAGTTCAGTGACGGAATGTTTTCTAGATTGTCCGCATTTTTACTTGTCACTGTTTACCACAATTTAACCAATTTTATCCCACGTGTGATGGGGTGACAATGTATTGTCACTTGTGTTCGAATAAGCGGACTGCGCTGAATTTGTAGGACTGGCGACAAAGTGCTGAAGAAGTGTGATTATATAACTTATTTCATAGCTCAAAAAATACCGCTGAACTTCTTGCTAACTCTTGATTTAGTATTTTTAAAAATCTGATAGATTTGCCGCTTACAACATCAGCTCCACAATTCCCATCAACATCAGCTCCACAAATCCCATCAACATCAGCTCCACAATCCCCATCAAAATTAGCACCACAAGTCAAATGAACATCAACTCTACAAAACCCATCAATATCAGCAACGAGCACAATTCAACATCAGGAGACACGCCAGAGCCACTCATCTGAGGGTGAAAATGATTTAGCGCCCAAAAGACACGTCATCACGCAAAAACGAAAATTAACGCATCATAAAGAGGTCAGACATTGGAAGCCCCGGAAAAGCCTCCGGTCCAAAGCAAGTGGCAACCTCTACTGAAAGTGAAGCAATCTGAATTCCCAAAGTGACCGCAGCAAACGTGGGCCTGATTCTCAAGAGCCTGCAAAAGATTGAACCGACGTAAAAAGTGGAGAAACATAAGAAGCTGCAAAAATGTTGAAAAAGAATTCAAAATAATTCCTGCTCGTAATTCAGAGCATTTGATCTCCCTGGTTGTTCCACTTCAATCTCAGTCGATGAGGTTTTGAGTAGTGCTTTCCTCGTGGCACAACACTTCATTCAAAAGACTTCAGAGCCCAAAACCTTCATAGGCAAATATATAGAGGCGAGATTCCTGAGAGCATGAACCTACATAGCCAAGTCAAATCGAAGCAAAAGTGACTTACCGTTAAAGGGTTACAAGCGTTCTTCGACGTAAAATCTACTGATTATATGAAAAAGAAAAATTTGTAATTGAAGGATATTCATAAGATTATTAATCGCATCCTTTTTTGAACTTTTGTTAGATGTAAGAAACTAAAAAGCAGAAGCAAGTGACCATAAACATGTTTTTGTTAGGCTTCTTTATCTATAAGGAAAAACAGCAGTGAATGATTCGCTTTAAAATATTTTGACGCTAATTATAATAAAGTACAATTTTCACACTTCATGCATTGTCTGACACCTTTAAAATGATTGCTACTGATTCAAATCTTGTCAAGTGATCTAAAACTGTAAATAGTGGTGTATTAATTGCAGCTTAGTCATTGTACGCTTTGGTCCAAGTTTGGCAGCTGACAAAATTCTGTCATGGATTTTGTAATTCATCTATTAATAAGGGGTCGCAAATCAATTTCAGAGCACAACATAAAATTAGGTTTTGAGCGCTGCATATAATAATTGTTCTTGAATTTGCGGACAATTCCCCTGCTCACAAACTGCTAACACCTGTGACATAAAAACGTGATTTTGTCAATTCAATGAAGGATTTTTTCTACGATTGTCCGCACTTTTTCTTTTCTCTGTTTTCTTCAATTTAACCAATTTTAACCCTCGCGTGATGTGTGACAATTTATTGTCACTCATGTTCGCATAAGCGGACTGCGCTGAATTTGTAGGATTGGCGTTGAAATGGTGGAGAAGTTTAATCATATAACTTATTTCATAGCTTAAGAAAATACCGTTCAAATTGTTGCTAACAATGGTTTAATAATTTTAAAAATCTGATAGAATTCCGGCTTACAACATTAGCTCCACAATTACTATCAGTATCAGCACCACAAATCAGCAGCGAGCACAAATCAACATCAGGAGACACGCGAGAGACACTAATCTGAGGATGAGAATGATTTTGCGCCCAAAAGACACGTCATCACACAAAAACGAAAATTAACTCATCATAACGAGGTCACACAGTGGAAGCCCCGGAAAAGTCTTCCGACCAAAGCGAGCGGCAACCTCTATTGAAACTGGAGCGATCTGAATGCCCAAAATGAGCGCAGCAAACTTGGGTCTGAATCTCGAGCGGCTGCAAAAGATTGAACCGAGGTAAAAAAGTGGAGAATCATATCAAGCTGCAAAAAATGGTGAAAAGGAATTCAAATTATGTTCTGCTCGTATTCAGGGCGTTTGATCTCCCTGGTTGTTCCACTTCAAATTCAATCGATAAGGATTTGAATAGTGCTTTGCTCGTGGCACAACACTTCAATCAAAAAGCTCTAGAGCCCGAAGCCTTCGTAGGCAAATATTCAGAGGCGAGAGTCCTGAGGGCAAGAACCTACACAGCCAAGGTAAATTGAAGCAATATTGACTTACAGTTGAAGGGTCACAAGCGTTCTTCGAAGTAAAATCTACTGATATTCTGAAAGGAAAAATCGGTAGGTGAGGGATATTTATAAGATTATTCATCACATCCCATTGCTTTTTTTTGAATTTTCGTTAGACGCAAGAAACTAGAAAGCAGAAGCAAGCGACCATCAACAGGTTTCTTGTTAGAGCTGGACACGGGAAATTTGCCATAGATTATCATCAACTTCAATTTGACAATTTAATATCAACCTATGAAGACTCTCAATGTGTTGTTGTCAAAAACATTTAAAAAAACAGATCTGCTCGAAAGCCATGTCAAAAAAAAGACGGCGTCATATCTTGAAGACGAATAAAAAATTTGATATTTTACTTTTCTTAGCCTCCAACAAACTCAACGGTTGGTCTCTTCCAGATATCCTGAAAAAGAATCGGTGAAGCAGGTTTATTGCAATAAACTTCCAGAGCAGCTGAGGAACGATACTGTTGAGAACTTCCTGTTAATCATTATGGACCAGTGATTGACTAATTGGTATACTGATTTCAAATAAACTTCAGTGATGTATGTCCTTCTGACTGACGGAAAACATTGATATGTAGTGCCGCCCTCTTTTTTTGTTCAGCGTACATAAAATCAGTATCAGAAGTCTAATGAGCAAACTTGAGTATAGTAGAGCCCGATTTTTTGCTAATTAAAAAGAAATCACAAATAGGAAATTACAATGTGAGAAAAGCGAACAATTTTTTCCGACTTTTATTTCAGAGGCCTGTTTTTGGGCTTGAATCAGGCTGTAGCAACAGAGGGTCGAATAGTTGTCATAGGAAAAAAGAATCTCTTAACTTGAAAGTTTGAACCCCGAATTTTGCCAACAAAACATTTAAGCAATTATTTGCTTTTCGGGACAATGTTCATCCACAACAACGATATTGGCGCTTTCCAACAACTTTGTCACTCTCGAAATTTGATCAAAAAACTTGATTACATTTTGCAAGATTCCACATTTGTTAAAGATAATTTATCGTTAAAGTGAATATCATTAGTTGAAATACACGCAATTATTAATTCCACAAAAATTACTGTTCAATTAGGAAGGTTTTTGTGAAAAAATTAAACGATTGAGTTACTATACTAGGGCAGGATTATTTTTCTCTATTCACAAATAGAGCTTGTATGGTGCACGAAAAGTTTCTATCACGTTGTGTTTTCTTTAATTTTCACAAAGATTAACAAATTTGCGAGCGTTGGCAACGTTGGCAGTCGTGTCGAAACTGGACGCCAACAAAGCTCCCATCCTTGTTAGAATAGAATATGTGAGGTCAAATTGGACTGCCATTAATCGAGCTGTGATCGAGTAACCCGAAAATAGCCAGCAGAAGTACAGGGCGTTACGGGATCAAATGGCTCTTTTTTAAACCTGCTTTCATTTCTCAACAAAAATCTCTACTGATACAAGTGTTTGTTTGCAGCACAAATGTTTACCAGCGATTTCAATCAAAATTGTAGAAATTGACTCTTTTGACGTGGAAGACATTCCTGAAACAATATGAATAGTCAAGAAACTATATGAATAGATATGGCCAGTTTCTGGGCACAGAAGATGAAGTCAGCTGTTGGACCAGGCGGTGAGGTTGAAGGATCAAGCTCCCGAAGTTTTACCCCCTGAACTAACACTATTGTCCTCTAGCTACCACTAAACATGCGTCAACTTCATCAACAGAATTGACCTAATGCCGTCACAAATAATGTCACCACAAATTGATCACAACTTATTTAACGTCCCCTTTCAATATTACGCTAACGTTTTAATCTCATGGCCGCACAAAAATAAATCGTCTCACTTAAATTTTAACTCAGTCTTTCAGTTTTCTTGAGTATAATTATTTCAGTTTCAATTAGTTTTGCTAAAAATGCCTCTTGCTAAATTGTTTTTTCATGTGTGAATAACAATTAATTGATCAGGCTGCTTTCAAATTGAAATGGCCATTTCCGATAATTCGGAGTTTTTATATATTTAATCGGATATGTCCAAAATTGGCTTTATTTCTTTATGGTGAGGGATTTTGGTTTGTTTAATCAGATCTAACTCCTTTATCGCCGCGAAATAGTCTTGTAGGGAAAATTTCCGATCAGGCAGAGTTTGGAATAAGAATCTTTTTTAAATTGTTTTGCAATCAAATTCGATGGAGATTGGACGATGGGGAGAGTTGAGTACAAAAAACTGAGACCAGAAAATAGGACAATTGATCACGACAAAAAACTTGCAGAAAGAAAAACTTTAACGGAAAAAGAATTCAAGCCCATCCAAAGCTCCCTCAATCAACCAGCGAATCAATTGCAGCGTTCAACGAACAAAATTTGTACTGGAATCTTTCCATTAAGTCCACAGATTTGAACGTTAACTTTTTGTTTTAATTCTTTTATTGAGGTAATTTTACACAAAAAAAATGAAACATTGTGCGATTAGCCTAAACAATTGTGGAAAAAGTTTCTAAATTGAAATGGTCTAGAGGCGAGAAAAAGTTAACCTTGGCAAAGAAACTTCAGAGCTCATTTAATCAAAGTTGAAGGTGCCACGTTTTGAGGTGAAGGTCTTAATTAAAAAAAATGAAAACTATTCACACACTGTTTTTTTAGCCCAAAGCTGCAGAGCCATTAACACATTTTCACCAATTCCTGCCCAATGATGAAAATCAGTATCTCACGCTCGCATATTGTCAAAAAGGAACTGCCGGAACAGGTGATGAGCTTCTAGACAATTGTGGTGGGCAAGGCGTTACTACTTCTGTGGAGTTCAAATGAAGAGAATCGTTGAAAACTTTTGCAAATTTTTAGACTGGACCTGAAATTAGTACCAGAATGCCAGCAGTACTTACTAGCCTGATGAAAGACGACTATCAGAAGACGGTTTGCATGGATGCAGACTTTGTCTCCTTCCTTTTTTCAGTCATCAAAAAATGAATTGGCCTGGATGTTAAGAAAACGCCCACTCAAACAACCTAGGAAAATCTTCTTTGAACGAAAAAGTTCGTCTAGCGTCCAGTTTATCAAAAACACGTCATCGGCTCTGGTGTCCGCTAAAACCTTCCAAATGTGAGGTTTCGGGTTCGCAATTGGATCCATTTCATGAAGGTCACTGAGACTTGATTAGATTTTGGAGGCAGCATAACATCATTAGTGGCCAAAACATTTCAGAATGTCTTGGTTATGGTTTAAAACTGCGGGAGGTACAATAAGACACCATTTATCAACCATTCCCTCAGTGGCAGCAATCGATTTTTAGCGTGTTCCAAATAAGATGCTTCATCGCAGTATAGAAAACTTTGGAAGCCTTTTTGAATTCTTTTTTGTCTGTGCTTCCTTTTAACAATCTGTTCAAAATCTGTTTGTGACCCAAATATCGGCAGCTAAAATGAAAATAGCACTAAAAATTTGGTTAATAATGGAGGTTTCAAAAAATCATTCATATGGCAAATTCGTCCGTAGAGAAAGACAGCACTGCGGGTTTCTATTAACTAAATGAAAAACTGATTTCATCTAATAATGCATTGAAGATTTTCATAAATATAATCAAAAGGCTACTTTTATCCAAAAAGAAAATCAACTCTGAGTGATTCGCTTTAAAATAATCTGACGCTAATTATACTGAAGTACCATTTTCACGCTTCATGCTTTGCCTGACACCCTTAAAAAGATTGCCACTGATTCAAATTCTTGTCAGATGATCTAAAACTGTAAAAAGTGGTGTTTTAATTGCAGCTTAGTCATTATACGCTTTTATCTAAATGTGGCAACTGACAATTTTCTGTTATGGATTTTGTAATTAATCGATTAATCAATGGTCTCAAACCAATTTCTGAGCACAGCATAAATTTGGAATTGGAGTGCAGCATAGAATAATCATTCTTGAATTTGCGGACTTTGATCACGATTTCCCTGCTCACTAATTGTGGACAACTGTGACATAAAACGTGATTTTTTTAGTTCAGTGGCGGATTTTTTTCTAAGATTGTCCGCACTTTTTCTTGTCATTGTTTTCCACAATTTAACCAATCAATTTTTTCCCACGTGTGATAGGGTGACAATGTATTGTCACTCGTGTTCGCATAAGCGGACTGCGCTGAATGTGTAGGATTGGCGACGAAATGGTAGATTTGAATAACATAATTCATAGCTCAAAAAAGTTCCCTCGAACTTGTCGCTAACTCTTGGTTTAGCAATTTTAAAAATCTGATAGATTTCCGGCTTACAGATCCCTAAGTTGTATAGATTTTCTTTTCGGAAGTGGACTCTAAAATTGGCTCAGGAATATAAAAAAAGAAGCCAAACTTATGAATGCCACTTAGAAATTAATTTAAATAATAAAACAGTTGAACAAATTTCAGCTGCAAAAATTCATTTATGTATTAGTAAGCGCACGCATGTCTTTTAGTATTATACACTTAAGTTGGTCACTTCACCAGCTCGAACTCTAGAGTTACCCAATAAAGAAAAGAAATTTTGATTTCTAATTTCCTGGTACTTTTTAACAATAGCTAAATACACACATAACCGAGTACTAATTCAAACAAACATAACAGCTTTTCAGGTGATCTGAATGTCTTGATTTGAATATTCTCTCACTAGTAACATTGCCTTGAACAACAATTATTCCGTTATCCTTATGAATTAACCGATTTTAGTTGACAGTCATATAGATTGCATCAAGAGAAAGAGGAAACAGCCTGCTCCAAAATGCTAAATGCGTGAAAGTTGACAAAATAATTTCCAATTTTTTAAGGTTACCAAAAATTGTTCATAATATTTTCATTTTGAAAGCCTAAGTTTTTGTTATTTCTTTATTTATTTTATATGTACGGAAAAGTTATGATATCTAAGCGTGGTTATTTTAGTTGAGTTGTCTTATTATTCTTGTTGAAAGCATATCATAGCGAAAGCCTTCCTATTATCAAATTTATCAAATTATCAATATTATATCCACAGCTAATAAACTTTGGTCACGTTGAGTTTCGAATTAGCTGTTCTCTATAATTTCATTTATGTTGATCATTACCCCAATTGATAGGTCGTTTTTATGAAAAGAATTGTAAAGTTGACCTAGGGGGCATTTCCCTACCCTAAATACACGGTCGACCTCCTAGTAAGGCTCGACATAAAGTCTTTTCATAAGTCGACAAACGGTCTTTCCATACCCAATATCCGTCGAACAGGGTCTTTTCGAATATCGACCAGCGGTCTTTTTATATCAATTAAAACGGTCAACCTGCGGTCCTTTCATATCTAATATCGGTCGACCCATAGTCTTTCTATAAGTCGACCAAAGGTCTTTTCATACTCGGTACAGTTGACCTTAAGTCTGATCATAGGTTTCTTTTAGCAAAATTATAGGGTTTCATAGGGTGCAGACTTTTGCAGCAGTGATCTTGTCTTAGCTTTGGAATGAGCTTTTTTTAGTTTTTTTTTGAAGACTAGAGCCGGTGCATTACAGAGCTCCATAAGGAGCGCACCTGAACTAGCCGCCAAAGAAAGCATTAAAGACCCTAAATAGCAAAAACTAATGCGCGATGGGGCAATAAACAAGCGGGGGGGGGGATATCGCGCTGAAGAAAGAAAAAGACAAACATGTAAATGAACATCTAAGGAAAAAGGGGCATAGAGAGAGCGGGGGGTTAATGTGCTGCAAAGTAAAACAAAAACATATCATTGAACATCTAGAAGCACAAGAAAGGGGGCAGAGACAGAAGTGGGGGTTCGCGCAAAATACGAGAGAAATTAAGAAATGAAAAAAAAACACAAACGAGCGTGAAAACGACCAAACGAAAAGCAAGCGAGAGCAAAACAAGCGAACCTAAAACGAAAGAGCGAGGAAGCAAATGCACAAACAACAGGCAAGCGCCAAAATGAAAGCGCGTGAATGCGATCAAACGGGAAGTGAGCGAGCGCAAAACGAGCAAAACAAAAACAAACGAGCGTGAAAACGAATAAACGGAAAGCGAGGACTGCAAAACGAGCAAAACAAAACAGAACAACCGTGCAAGCAAGCGAACGACCAAATTTGCCCAGAAGATAATCCCAAAAAGCACGGAAAGACTTTGATATGTGTAAAGAAGACTGTAAATAGCGAGAGAAACGAAGAAACAAACGCCCAGAAGGCAACAAAAAGAGACGATGAGGAGTGCGAGAGAGAGAGCGAAGTCTAAGAATCAATCTAATTCAGACTCTAATCCAATATTGTTTTTTTGTAGACCAGCTAGATCAAAAATTCATGCATTTTTGGACTCTATACGTTGACACTCCTCTCTACAACCTCAATTTAATTGAATAAGTCCTTGACTAGATTGAAACTGTTTTCATACCGGGTAACACTTCTCTTTAGACCCGCAAAAGAATTGAATAAGTAATAAATTCTTGCCTTGGTTGAAAATCATAGAGAGTTACTGGAGCTCGCAATTTGAAAATGTATCAACAACGTTTCCTGCAGACCAGGTACGTCAAAAAATCAATTTCTTGCAGACTCTACTCCAATGCTAGCACTTCTCTTTGGACCCTCAAATGAAATGAATAAGTCTTTGGCCAGGTTGAAAATCAATTATGTTGAACAACTATATAGAGTTTTTGAGCTCGAAACATGACAACGTGTCATTTTATGTTTTTGCCGTCCAGTCAAATCAAACATTCATTAGTCTTCAGACTTTGACCCTCCTCCGTACACTCTCAGATTAATTGAAACAGTGCTTGACTAGGTTCCAAAAAAAACATGTTGATACACTATATTGAGAGCTTTGGAGCTCCAAATTTGAAAACACATCAGCTACTATTTTCGTGGACCAGCTATGTTAAAAAATCATTCGCTTCAGACTCTAACCCGATGTTGATACTACTCCTTAGGCTCACAAAATATTGTTTAGGTCCTTGAACAGGTTAAAAACAGTATGTTGAAACACTATATAGAGAGTGCTTGAAGCTCGAAATTTGACCAGGTATCACCTACTTTTTTGTAGACCGGGTAGGTCAAAAACTTTTTTGTTTTCAGACTCCTAATTAAGATTGATCCTCATCCTTCTATTTTTGTGGACAAACACGGCCAAAAGTTCTTTCGTTTTCAGACTCTAGACTAGGCTTGACTCTCCTTCTTAGACCCTCAAATCAATTGAATAAGTACTTGTCTAATTTGAAACAAAACTTAATTTGGAATACAATAGAGATTTTTTGGAGCTCAAAATTTGACAACGTATCGACTTCTATTTTTTTTGGACCAGCTAGGCGAAAATATCATACGCTTTCAGACTCTAATCCAAAATTTACACTGCTCCTTAGACACACAAATTAATTGAATAAGTCCTTGATTAGGTTGAAAAACAATACGTTGATATCTATATAGAGAGTTTTTGAAGCTCGAAATTTGTGTCAACTACTTTTGTAGACCGGGAAGGTCTCAAATTGATTTTCTTGCAGGCTCTAATCAAAAGTTAATACTTCCCTTAGACCCCAGAATTAATTGAATAAGTCCTTGACTGGGTATAAATTCAATTTATGTTGAAACTCTAATTAGAGAGTTTTTGAGCTCAAAAATTGACAACACATCGGCTACTGTTTTCGTGGAAGAGCAAGGTTAAAAATTCTTTCACTTTCAGTCTCTATTACGATGTGGAAACTCCCCCCTGTGACCCTCAAATAAATTGAATAAGTCCTTGACTAGGTTGAAAGGCAATTCAAGTTGAAACACTATAGAGAGTTTTTGGAGCTCGAAATTTGACACAGTATCGACGTCTCTTTTTCATACCCGTTAAGCCAAAAATTCATTCCCTTTCAGACTCTACTCCAATGTTAATATTTCTTTCTAGACCCGCAAATGAATTGAATAAGTCATTGACTACGTTTAAAATCAACTTATTTTGAAACACTATAATGAGATTTATTGGAGATCGAATTTTGACAACACATTAAATAATATTTTCGTGGAACAGTACGTCAAAACTTCATTCGCTTCGACTCTCTAGTTCGATGTTTGCCCTCCTCTCTAGACACTCAAATCAATCGAAAGATTCCTTGACTAGATCGAAGAACAGTTCAAGTTGAAACACTATAGAGAGTTTCTGGAGCTCGAAAATCTGTTTCTGTGGACCAGCTGGTCAAAACTTCATTCGGATTCAGCCTTTAAACCAAACTTGGCTCTCCTTCTTAGACCCTCAAAACAATTGAAAGAGTCCTTGGCTAGTTTAAAGCACAAACAGAGTTTTTTGGGCTCGAAATTTGACAACGTATCAACTTTTGTTTTTGTGGACCAGCTAGGTAAAAAAGACCATTCACTTTCAGACTCTAATCCAAACTTTACACTACTCCATAGACACACAAATTAATTGAATAAGTCCTTGACTAGGTTGAAAAACAATATGTTGAAACTCTATATAGAGAGTTTTTGAAGCTCGAAATTTGACATCGTATCAACTACTTTTGTAGACCGGGAAGGTCAAAAATTAATTCCCTTACAGACTTTAATCAGTTTTTTAAATTTCCCTTAGACCCCCAAACCAACTGAATAAGTCCCTGACTGGGTTGAAGATCAAATTATTTTGAACTTTTGTTTAGAGAGTTTTTGAGCGAGAAATTTGACAACACATCAGCTACTTTTTTCGTGGAACAGCAGGGTCAAAACTTCTTTCAGTTTAAGACTCTACTCAGATGTGAACACTCATCCTTAGACCATCAAACCAATTGAATAGTCCTTGACTAGATTGAAACACAATTCATGTTGAAACACTATAGAGAGTTTTTGGAGCTGAACTTTGACAACGTATCGACTTCTATTTTTTATACCGGTAAGTCCCTTACAGAATGTACTTCAATGTTAACACTTCTTTAGACCCGCAAATGAATTGAATAAGTAATAAGTCCTTGACTAGGTTGACAACCAATTTATGTTGAAACACTATATTGAGGCTTTTTGGAGATCGAACTTTGACAACACATCAAGTACTTTTTTCGTGACCAGCCAGGTCAAAACTTCATTCGCTTTTGGTCTCAAGTTCGATGTTGACACTCCTCCTTAGACACTCAAATCAATCGAATGGTTCCTTGGATAGATTAAAACACAATTCAAGTTGAAACACTACGAAAAGTTTTTGGATTTCTATTTTCTTGGATCAGCTAGGTTAAAAATCATTTGCTTTCAGACTCTAATCCGAAGTTGACACAAATCAATTGAATGTCCTTGGCTAGTTTGAAACACAACTTCTGTTGAAACACCATGGAGCTTTTGCGGCTCGAAAATTGACATTGTATCGACTTCTATTTTTGTGGACCAACTCCGTCAAAACTTCATTCGCTTTCAGACTATCATATTATTGAAACTCCTCCTTAGGCCCTCAAGTCAATTGAAAAAGTCCTTGACTAGTTAGCAACACAATTAATGTTGAAACACCATAGAGTTTTCGGGGCTCGAAATTTGACAACACATCAACTACTCTTTTCGTGGACAGGCTAGGTCAAAACTTCATTCGCTTTGCCTCTCTACTTCGATGTTGACACTCCTCTTTAGACCCACATAACAATTGAATGAGTCCTTAGCTAGTTTTAAACACGACGTTTGCTGAAACACCATAGAATTTTTGCGGCTCGAAATTTGACAACGTATCGTCTTCTGTTTTTCTTTTCCAGCTAGGCCAAAAGTTATATCGCTTTCAGACTCTATTCCGACGCTGAAACTCCTCCTTATACTCCCAAATTGATTGAAAAATAGTTTGACTAGGTTCCAAGGCAATACATATTGAACGCTGATTTGAGAGATTTTGAAGCTCGAAATTTGACAACACATCAATTACTAATTTCGTGGAATACCTAGGTCAAAACTTCATTCTTTTTTACTCTCTACTTCAATGTTGACCCTCCTCTTTAGACATCCAAATCAATCGAATGAGTCCTTGGCTAGTTTGAAACACAGCTTATGTTGAAACACTAGAGTTTTCGGAGATAGAAATAACGTATCGACTTCTATTTTTGTGCACCAGCTAGATTGAAAACTCGTTCGCTCTCATACTGTAATCTGATGTTGACACTTCTCCTTAGACTCAAAACATAGTTGAATAAGTCCTTGATTACTTTGAAAAATAATATGTTGAAACACTATAAAGAGAATTTTTAAAGCTGGAACTTTGACAACATACCAACTAAATTCATGTAGATCGGGTCATTCAAAAATTCATTTGTTTAATAATTTTACTTCAATGTTAAAACTTCCCTTAGACCCTCAATATATTTGAATAAGTCTTTGACCAGCTTGAAAATCAATTTATGTTGAACCACTATATAGAGAGTTTTTGAACTCGAAATTTGACAACGTAGCAACTAATTTTTTCAAAGACAAGCTAGTTCAAAAGTTCATTCCTTTTCAGACTCTAGTCCAAGCTTGAGACTCCTCTTTCGACCCTCATATCAATTGATTAATTCCTTGGCTAGGTTGAAACACAATTTATGTTGAAACACAATAGAACGTTTTTGCAGCTCGAATTTTGACAATTTATCAACTTCTATTTTTGTGGACTAGCTAGGTAAAAACTTCATTCGCTATCAGACTCTATTCCAATGTTGAAATTCTTCCTTAGACCCTCGAATCAATTGAATAAATTCTTGACTAGGTTGAAGTTGAAACAGAATTCATGATGGGAAACTAAACAAAATTTTGGAGCTCGAAAAATGAAAACGGATAGGACTTCAATTTTAGTGGACCAGCTAGGTCAAAAATTCATTCGGTTTGAGCCTCTAAACTAATTTTGTCTCTACTTCTTAGACCCTCGAATCAATTAGTCCTTGGCTAGTTTGAAACACAGCTTATGTTGGAACACAAGAGTTTTTATGAGCTCGAAATAACGTATCGACTTCTATTTTTGTGCACCAGCTAGATTAAAATTCATTCGCTCTCAGAATGTAACCTGATGTTGACACTCCTCCCTAGACTCAAAATTTAGATGAATAAGTCCTTGACTAGGTTGAAAAGTATAATATTGAAACAATATTAAGAGAGTTTTTGAAGCTCAAAATTTGACATCGTATCAACTACTTTTGTAGACCGGGAAGGTCAAATATTAATTCCCTTACAGACTTTAATCAAATATTTAAACTTCCCTTAGACCCCCAGAACCAACTGAATAAGTCCTTGACTGGGTTGAAAAGTATAATGTTCAAACAATATATAGAGACTTTTTGAATCTCGAATTTTGACATCATACCAACTACTTTTTTATAGACCAGTTCAGTCAAAAATTCTTTTGTGTACTAATTTTACTCCAATGTTAAAACTTCCCTCAGACCCTAAAAATAATCGATCAAATCTTGACTACCTTCTTTATCATTTTATGTCGAACCACCATATGGAGAGTTTTTGAGCTCGATATTTGAAAACAAATCAACTAATTTTAAGACAAGCTGGTTCAAAAGTTCGTTTCTTTTCAGACTCTAATCCAAGCTTGACACTCCTGTTTCGACCCTCATACCAATTGAATGGGTCCTTGGCTAAATTGAAACGCAATTTATGTTGAAACACAATAGAGCGTTTTTGCAGCTCGAAATTTGACAACGTATCAACTTCTTTTATTGTGGACTTCATTCGCTTTCAGACTCTCTTCTTATTTTACACTCCACCTTAGGCCCTAAAAGCAGTTCAATAAGTCCTCGACTATTTTGCAACACAATTCATGTTGAAATACCATAGAGTTTTTGGGGCTCGAAACTGACAACATATCAACTTCTATTTTTGTCGACCAGTAGGATTAAAAATTCGTTCCCTTTAAGACTACATTTTGACGTTGTTACTGCTCCTAAGTCCCTCATATCAATTGAATAATCATTGACTAGGTTGAAACACAATTCAAGTTGGAACACTATAGCGAGTTTTTGGAGCTCGAAATTTGACAACGTATCGACTTCTATTTTGTGGACCAGCTAGGTTAAAAATTCATTCGCTTTCAAACTCTAATCCAAAGTTCACACTACTTCTTAGACACACAAACTAATTGAACAAGTCCTTGACTAGGCTGAAAAACAATATGTTGAAACACTATATAGAGCGTTATTGAAGCTCGAAATTTGATGACGTAACAACTACTTTTTTGTAGACCGGTTATGTCAAAAACTTTTGCTTGCAGACTATACACCAATATCAACACTTCCTTTTGACCCTTTAATGAAGTGAAAAAGTTCTTGACTAGATTGAAAATCAGTTTATGTTGAACCACAATAAATAGAGAGTTATTGAATCTCGATATGTGAAAACTTCTTTTGTGTAGAGCGTCTAGGTCAAAAGTTTCTTCGCATACAGAATTTGCTCTAATATTAACAATTCCCTCGGATACTCAAATTACATGAGTAAGTCCTTGACTAGGTTGAAACACTATATAGAGATTTTGGAGCTCGAAAATTGACAGCGTATTAACTACTAATTTCGTGAACAAGCGAGTTCAAAAATTCATTCGCTTTCGGACACTAACTCATGGTTTACACTCCTATGTAGACCCACAAACCAATTGAATAAGTACTCGGCTAGGTTAACCACAACTGATATTGAAACACAATAGAGAATTTTAGAGCTCGATATTTGACAACGTATCCATTTCTTTCTTCGTATTCCAGCAAGGTCAAAGAATCATTGACTTTCAGACTCCATTGTTACGTTGACAGTCAACCTTACGTCCTCAAAATAATTGAGTTTTTCCTTGTCTAGGTTGCAAAACAATCTATGTTGAAATACTATTTAGAGAGTATTTACAGCACGAAAATTGACAACGTTTCAGCCTATGATTTTGTGGACCAACTAGGTCAAGAAATCATTTGCTTGCATATTCTACTCTGATGTTGACATTACTCCTTGGCCCTCAAATCAATTGAGTACGTCATTGACTAGGTTGAAGCACAATTTATGTTGATATGCTATGCTATAGAGAATTTTTGGAGCTCGAAACTTGACAACGTATCAACTACAAACTTTGTGGACAAGCGAGGTCAAAACTTCATTCGTTTTCAGACACTAGTTCAAACTTGACACGCCTCGTTAGACCCTCAAATCAACTGAATAGTCCTTGGATAGGATAAAACACAACCTATTTTGAAACACAATCAAGAGTTTTAGAGCTCGAAATTTGACAACGTAACCATTTGTTTTTCGTAGCCCA
Source organism: Convolutriloba macropyga (assembly GCF_964194025.1). Lineage (NCBI taxonomy): Eukaryota > Metazoa > Xenacoelomorpha > Acoela > Convolutidae > Convolutriloba > Convolutriloba macropyga. The sequence goes on along the minus strand of NC_134473.1, from coordinate 1,538,356 downwards.
ATTAGGTCAAAATTCTTTCTAACTCAGAATCTTTTCCAATGCTGACGCTCCTCCTTAGAACCTCAAACTAAATGAAAAGGTCTTTGACTAAGTTCAAAAACAGTTTATGTTGACAGAGTATATAGGGAGTTTTTAGAGCTTAAAGTTTGACAATGTATCGACTACTTTTTTTTACAATGCATCGACTACTAGCTGGTAGACAAGAAAAGTCAAAAACTCATTTGCTTTCAGACCCTATTTTAATATGGACATTCCTCCTTAGACCCTCAAGTTAACTGAAAAGTCCTTAAATAGGTGGAAAAACAATTTAAGTTGAAACAATAAAAATAGTTTTGAGCCCGATTTTTGGCTTTTTTATAGTGTCGAGTGCTTTTTTTAAATAACTTTTTTGAGCTGTGACACTGATTGTCTTGGGTCCTAATTACAAGCCCAAACTGGAACATCTAATGACCCATGGGATGATTTAAGCAAATTGACCATGATGATTAAAAAAGTTCAGTTCTTACTAAGATCAAAAACTGGTCGAAAAATGATGTCGATAACAAAAAACTTAATTGAGCCTGTTTTTTCTACACTCAGTGACAAGTAACAAGGCCATAGTCACTTCATCAAAACAGTTTTGGTGTTTGGGGTAATAAATGGTTGCAAAAAATTAGGGCGAACGCAATTTCTTGGAATAAATCCTGATATGTGGTCAACAAAAAAGTGACAAAAACGGCTTTTATGTAGTTCCTTCAACACCTTTGTAGCTCTAATTGGTAACTGAGTTACTTTAAACACAATTAAGGCCGCATAAAAATCGCCAACTGGACTGCTAAGAAGAAAATAGCCCTATTGTCAAATCTAAAAAATGTCATTTTTGCGTAGTTTTGCGGGACTTTAAGCACTTTTTCAGTTTCTGGTTGCCAGTAATGGTTCCAACTAGAATATGTCAGTATTCTAGTCTCGTAGAACACATTGATATGTTCAGAGAAAATATTTTTAAGTATTGGACTGGTCAATTTCTGTGAACAAACTTTTCAACAACACGGTATAAAACCTGCAAGCCGGTAATACATGATTCAAAATGACCCTAAATGAGCTCGCAATAGTTCTAAAAGTAATGTAAAGTCATTGGACCTAAATTACACTTTAAGAAAATTTAGTACACCTAATATCAGCGGGGTACCGATTTGCTTTACTTTTCACGATATCGATCCGATTTGGGACCCAAAACGCATCACCAATGTTACCCCATATGACAATTATTGGTCTTAGGTGGTTCAAATTGGTTGAACTTACAAAATACTATCCAAAAAAGACAGGATTTGCCAAATTTGACAACGGGTACAAAACGAGTTTTTGGCAAGGAGTCATATTCAAAATCTGCCAAAGTGCCCAAAACAGGCTCATAAAACAAGGTTTTAGTCCTATCTGGATATTTAAAAGAAACTAGAACAATATCTGTTGACACTTACGATATGTGGGCCATGTTTGACTGAGACATAGTGCATTTTTTTCTGACACCAAGATATGTTATTCCATATAAGGGGGAACCCAAAACTTAATGTAGTGCACTGGATGTCTTACAGATATACCTAATTTCAGACCAAAAAAACTGATTTTGTGGTTTTTGGCCACCTTTTGCGCTAACACGCTTTAAAATTCCGATATAAGTGTGTAAGGCTTATCAAATCTTTTCTGATACGCCCCCAGCTTTTCTATGAACTCAGTTATAAATGTCACGCTCTTATATAGCAAGTTACTATGTAAGAACGTAGTGCGTGCGCCAGGGTGTCATAAAAGATTTATGCTCACTCAGCTGGGTGGCCAGAACAGAAGATATTTGGCGAATCAAAAACCTACCCTTTAATCTACTATCCTAGGGGTAGTAATGGTGCCTGGAGGCCTAACGTAAATGTCTCTAACAATCCCTAAGGCTATTCTATTGATTTGAATGCGTTTTGGAAAAACCGTCTCGAGATATGGCTATTTTGCATATATGCATACCGGAACAAATGAAAATTGATGCCAAAAATTGGACAGTACTTAGGTTTTATACAAAAGATAGAGTCTACGGAGGGTCGTGGGAACACAATAGGAAAATAAAGACAAAAACCCGGTCCATTTTCATCAAGTTGTCATGTAGAACGAGTGCTCTGTCCCGATGTTATCAAGGATTTTGGTCTCAGATGCAAAGCTCGAGATTATGCCAAGGGGCTAGTTTCCGGTTAAAGAAGCTTCAAGTATAAACTGAGGGGGTACGAGTCCTCTAACTGGGAGTCGGCCGAGGACTTTAGTGTAGTTTCCATACCTTTTATGACGACCAATGTTTTTTTTTCAGATCGGATACGAAAAGAACACGTTTTAGTTCTAAATAATGAGTACCAAAAACAACTCCTTTTTTGGATCTCATTAAAGGTGCTTTTTGTCGGGCTTTTTTGTTGTATAGCTTCAGACACATAGGAATAGAGTATTTGTGTGTTTTTGAAGCCAAAGGAAAGCCATTTTTTTCCCTCAAATTGGCACATTGCATCAAATTTCAACATTTTGATGAGGTGATTTATAAATACAACTTTGCCAGTGTTAATTTTTGCACGCAGAAAATGTGCTGAGAACTTCGAGTGTAGTCTTCATACCTTTTATGACGTTCTATGTCTTTTTCAGATCGGTTACAAAAAAGCACAATTTTGACCTAAGAAATGAGAGCAAATCGCACTCATTTTCTGGATCTCATTAGCAGTGCTTTTGTCGGGCTTTTTTGATGTTTTGGTTTCATACACATAAGAATAGAAAGTATGAGTGTTTTCCAGCCACAGGAAGGCCACTTTTCTTTTTTTACTCATCTTGGGAAACCATGCCAAATTGAATCTTTTTGAAAAGTTGACATCTAAAAACAACATTGCCAGTGTTAATATCTGCACGCATAAATCGTGCTGAGGACTTCGAGTCTAGTCTTCATACCTACTATGACATCTTATGTTTTTGTTCAAATCGCATAGGAAAAAGTTTTTGACCTAAAAAATGAGTGCTGAATCGCACTCATTTTTTGGATCTCATTAACGGTTTTTTGCCGGAATTTTTTGTTGTTTAGGCTTCATACACATAAGAAGAGAGTATTTGACTGTTTTGCAGACACAGGAATGACACTTTACTTTTTTAATTATAATGAGAAACTGTATCAAATTTAAACGTTTTTATACGGTGATATCTAAAACCAACACTGCCAATGTTAATTTCTGCACGCATGAATTGCCAATTCTGGTTGGTAGACATATTTCCATTTGCCGGCAATATATACTCCATTTATAAATGTTGAAAAACATATTTCCAATTGCCAGCTATACATACTCTAATTTGAAATGTTATAAAAAAACATTTTCTAAGCATAATTTTAGAGTTTTTCCTAATTATCCTGTTTGGTGTCAATCTCGTGGACCAAGGTGGCAAATTGTTACATTCTTTTGCAGCAAACGAAGATTCGATTTCCATTGAAAGACGTGTCTTGAGGGGATCTAAACGTACATGATCATAAGTTTGCACTTTAAACATAAAAAATAACCTCTATGATCAAGTTTTGGAGTACAAACTAAAAACGACACCTCGTCATAAATTAAAAGTGTGTTTAGTGTTTTTCACTCCCAATTTTGAGCATTAAGTCCAATCCACAGCACACATATACTCTTAACTTAAAGGTTTACGGTAAAAAAACGGTAAAAAACGATAAATTGTGATAATTTTTTTGGTTTTGGCAATAAAGGTTTTTGGCAGAAGATGCACTTTTGGATCGGCCAAGACTGTGTTTAACTGCAAGATGAAGTTAATTCTGTCCATAATTTTTGTTACAACCAAACGATGGGAACAGCTGAAAAAACATCATTGCAAAGACCTTTCATTTGAAATTGCTTTAAAATTCTTGCTTTCTTAGGAATTTTCAACACTAAATTTTGCAAGGAGTAAAATTTTTTCTAGAGGAAGTTGTAGGGGACTTTCCAGCAAAAAAAAGAAGTTCAAAAAACTAATTCGCTCACAAAATAGAATTTTCTTTGCGGGTAAAATCATTGAATGTGTTGATAAATATATATTTAATTTCTTTAAGGAGCCATTTATTAGAAAGATTATTTCATTGTACCTTCTTTTCTCACCAAAATGCGTGCAGCATATTGTAACGAGATTAACCATAACAAATCCAATCTTAATATAACAATGGTATGGAAGCGTTCTGCTCTCTTGCTTTTAAATTGAGCCTTTATGTTAAATTTTGTATTCCTGGTCCCTTTTTGTACTTGGCTGCATTGAACGCTATCGTAACTGCCAAAAAAATTGTCTTCAGCGCTCCAAACTTTTTTGCCTTAAAAAATTCTCTCAATAAAAAACAACTCAAATATAAAATTAATGTTTATAGAAGTTTTTCTATTTTATGTAGACCTTTTCTATCGACTACCCCTTTTTCCATTGACTACCCCATTGTTGGAGGAGCTCAACTTTTATAAATTTAAAGGTCTCGAGATTAAAAAAAAGATAAGATTTTTTTTTTCGAAACCATGAAGAGTTGGAAGTGTTTGCTTTTACAGAAATCTCTGCAGCACATACTCCAACCAAACTTTTAAAATAGATTTTTCGTGAAAGTTGAAATAGAGTAGAGTTCTTCAAAAGTGTTTTTAAAACTACTAGCCTTGTGTTTTGATTGTTTCAATGCACCTTTTTAGGGTTTTTTCAATTTGTGGTTTTATTACCACCAAACTCCTTGCGTTTTTTGTTCATTTTTGAAGTTGTTATGACTTTTAAGGCCAAAAAGTCAATTTTCCGATGAATTTCTTTCGTTTAACCATGTGATTTTTGTTGTTGATTCTAGGCAACCACAAAAAATCAACCAATTAAATAGGTTAGTCTTTTTTGAAACTTTGGTCAAAGTTGGTATTTCACGGGCTTTTTTCGCCATTCATTTAAAAATGTTGTCAGTATATGCTTTGGGTAGAGTTAGAGTTAGAATTAGGCAAAAAGATTTTATCGAAAAAAAGACCCAGTGGCTGGAAATCTTCATTTATACTATGTCACCCCTGATTTTCAGATAAAAGTAAATATCACTCCCCATGGGTAAGTAGACAATCGGGGCTCGTTTTTTTGTCCTTGTCCCTCTAAACTATGGTACAGGAGAACAACTAAGTTTTTTTAGTGGTATATGACAAAAAGTGATATTGTAAATTACAATTCGCTATAGAAGACTCCAGATTGATCAAAAGTGGCACGTTGTCCTCACAATTTTGTGTTTTTTAAATAGAAACATTTCTTATGAAGTCAACTATTGCAACAATTTCAATTTGGTGGCCGGTTTTTAGTGTTATTTCAAAAAGAGGTTTTTGCACTTCAAAAAAAGACTCAGTCAATTACATTTTAAATAGAGAAACATGTTTTTATCTTTTTTTCCTTTTGCTGACGTTTTTCAGCTATTGGATCCGCATTTTTTGCTTCGAAACTGCTCCAGTTTAGTGTAAAATTTAAATCATTTGGTTAGTATGCAATACATTTTTTCAAAAAATGGAGGGGAAGTTTTCAATTTAGACTACGTTATCTACGATTCTCGTGGTAGAGTTAATGTACGGGGAAGTAGACAAGTTTATGTGAGTTTTTGGGAATTTAAGAAACTTACAATAAAAACTTTACAATAAAAAAACCGCAATTATACCCGGCCAAATTGTAAAGTAGTTTAGGATAAATCTTTAGAAACGTGAAGCGTGCGTTTTAAAAAACAAATTTTTCTCAAAGTCTAGCAAAACGACCTAAACATGCCTCATGGACGTAATTCAGGACGCAACGCAAGCATACTGCTACTACTACTACCAGTACTACTATTACTACTAGTACTACTACTACTCCTACTACTACTACTATTACTACCACTATTGCTACCACTACTACGATTCCTAATACTACTACTACTACTACTACTACTACTACTACTACTACTACTACTACTACTACTACTACTACTACTACTACTACTACTACTATTACTACTACTACTACTACCACCACCATTACTACTATCACTACTAATGTTACTACTACTACTACTGCTGCTGCTACTACTACTACTACTACTACTACTACTACTACTACTACTACTACTACTGTTTCAACACTTTAATTCCAAATATGAAATAAAGGCACGGTTGGCAACAAATACAAACAAAACAAGAAGAGTTATTTGATTGGTTATTCTGTGAAGTGCTGTACGACGAAATTGTTGAAGGCATTCTTTGACCCGGTTGCTGCTTTCTCCTGCAATCTGGTGAACGATACTTTGTTTCGTACACAGTCTCCTTCGATTTGACTCATCCACGTTTTCCGTTGCCCCCCAGGAGCGCGTCTAGCATGGACGTATTGATCGGGCGGGTCCCAATCGAAGGCACTGCGGGCTAATCTTCCTGGTTCCATTCTCTGGATGTGTCCGTACCATTTTATCCGTTTGAGCATGATCATCGTGGATAGTTGGGGCATTCGTGATCTTGACATAATTTCTTCGTTCGTTGCTTTCTCCAGATATGACACACGTATAATTCTCCGAAGACAACCACAGTGGAAACTCTCAAGTTTTCTCTCCATTAATTTCGAAAGAGTCCAAGTCTCTGAGCTGTACAGCACGGCTGATAAAACGAGTGCTTTGTACAAATTGCACTTGAGGTGCACGCTGAGCTGCTTGCTCTTCCAGAGATTTTGGAAGTTAGCAAACCGTTGTCTACATTCTGCAAGTTTGCAATTGACTTCCTGCAGGTCTCCATGCTTGAGGCTGACATATGATCCGAGATACTTGAACGCTTCTATGTTTTCAAACTCGTTTCCGAGAACATCTTGTACTTTGCAGGAAAACACGCGTGTGGCAACTGCTTTAGGTTTGCCACAGTATCTCGATTGGTGAACTTTTCGGCCATTGACTGTTTTGAACTATCTTTCACACTTGTCACAGGTAAGGCTCGCCTCTAGTTGCTCGAATTTTGACTTGTCTACGACATTCTTTGACAAACCGGCTTTGCAGAATCTTGTTTGGTGCACTTTGCGTCCGGTAACTGTACTGAATTGCCGCTGACAATTCTGACATCTTAAAGACTCTTGGTCAGCCACCACTGACCGACTCTCATTTTCGACAGAATCGAATGCCGCTCGAAAGTCTATGAAACAAAAGCTAATATCCAATTGAAACGCCATTGATTTCTCTATTATTTGACGCAGGGCAAAGAGTTGATCGGCGCATCCTCTGCTTTTTCTGAAGCCGCACTGCTCTTCCATTAAGACGCGATCCACTGAATCTTTGCATCGATTGAGAATAACGGAAGCGAACACTTTGCTTGGTACTGACAATAGAGAGATCCCTCGGTGGTTCGAACACTCTGACCTCTTTCCTTTACTCTTGTATAATGGGACAATTTCTGCTACCTTCCAGTCATCGGGCAGAACTTCCGTCGACCAACACTTATCTATGATGTCCCAGAGCCACTCGACAATACCCTTGTGTGCTTTCAACATCTCACAGGAAATGTCATCGGGTCCACTTGCCTTGCCATTCTTCAACCTGCGGACAGCTTCAAGCACTTCTTCAAATCGAATTGGGCTCAGGTCAATCGACAAGTTTTCAGCTGCTTCTTCGGGATCCAATCTCGTACTGCAACTGGATGTTGAGGGATTCAGGAGTTGACTAAAATGTTCCGTCCAGCGTTCAAGTCGTTCCTCTTTCGTCCGTAAGTTGACGCCAGTGCTTGAAACTAATTTGGTCAACTGGGGACTCCAGTTTCGGCAAATCTGCTGTGATGCCCCAAAAACCTCCTTCAAGTTGCCTCTGTCCGCAAAGCTCTGCACTTCTTGGCCTTTGCGTTCAAGCCATGCCCGTTTGTCTGCACGTAGAGCTTTTCTGACTTCCTTACAGCAGTTTGTGAACTCTAACAACGCCACCGCGCTGCTGTGTTTCTTCAACTGTAGATCAGCTCGTTTCCGGATAAGTTCCAGAGAATCTGGAGAAATCCAAGGTTTGTTCACTCGCTTGTCCGGTAGGAGGCATTTCACTGCTGCTTGGTTCAGGGCTTTTCGAAAATTGTCCCAAGACTGCTCTGTACTCTCGAAATCGCCGCTCTTATCAAGATGTAACTTGACCTCCTGCGTGAATAAGTCACGCGTTGTTTCATCTTGCAGCTTTGCAGAACTGATTCTGGGCGTGAAACATGGCTTTTTAGACAAAAGTTTCATAGATACTTCCGCAATGACCAGTTCATGATCGGTAATTGTGGTTTTCCCTCTTCTGGTCCTCACATTCGTCAGACATCCTCTGTATCTCTCTGCAAACAGAATGTGATCCAGCATCTTTTTTTGACAACTCGGATCGGGAGGGTTGTAGGTGTACCGATGCACTTGTCGATGCTGGAACCATGTACCACCTACGAGCAATTTGTGTGAAGTGCAAAATGATAACAACTTTTCCGAGTTTTCATTTTCTTCACCCATTCCAAACGGGCCTCTGCAGCTCATGGTGTCATTCAACTGGTGTCCAGGCTCTGCATTGAGGTCACCGATGACACAAATACGCTCCCTATGTTTGAAGCTGGAAACTAGGTCTGAAAGTTGACTCCAAAACAAATCCTTCTCTTGGAGACTAGCTTCATTCGTAGGTGCGTAGCAGACAACAACAGCTAGATTGGCTCTCCTCCGAGCCGCGAACTTGATGTAGCAAATACGTTCACTTAGAGCCACTTGTTCTACGATGCTGTTTATCAATGACTTCTTTACAGCAACGCCCACTCCTCCTTGTCTCGACTTTACACCAGACAACCACGAGTCAGACAGGTAGAGCTTGTGGTCTCCGAGATCAATTTCTTGCTCCTGCAATTTCGTCTCCTGCACTCCCAGAATATCCAACTTGTATTGCGCCAGATCCATTTTCAAAGCCTCTAAAGATCCGGCTTGGGTCAGTGTTCTGACGTTTAAAGTCGCAATTCTGAGTTGGTTCCTCGGGAGATTCTTAGCGCCCCGTACCCGGGACTCGGGGCCATGGTTGAATGTACTCATTGCTTTGGTGTTTGAAGGCTGAGATACGACTAGTTGCGCCACAAACTAGAAGACCAGTGACTCGTTAGCTCGACCATGTGAGCGGAGAGCCGCAGCACATGACCTACCCCCAGGGGACACCACGTGGAGGTGAGGTTGGATTTTGTCCCCCACTACTACTACTACTACTACTACTACTACTACTACTACTACTACTACTACTACTACTACTACTACTACTACTACTACTACTACTACTACTACTACTACTACTACTACTACTACTACTACTACTACTACTACTACTACTACTACTACTACTACTACTACTGCTGCTGTTTCAACACTTTAATTCCAAATATGAAATAAAGGCACGGTTGGCAACAAATACAAACAAAACAAGAAGAATTATTTGTTTGGTTATTCTGTGAAGTGCTGTACGACGAAATTTTTTTTAAAGGCATTCTTTGACCCGGTTGCTGCTTTCTCCTGCAATCTGGTGAACGATACTTTGTTTCGTACACAGTCTCCTTCGATTTGACTCATCCACGTTTTCCGTTGCCCCCCAGGAGCGCGTCTAGCATGGACGTAATGATCGGGCGGGTCCCAATCGAAGGCACTGCGGGCTAATCTTCCCGGTTCCATTCTCTGGATGTGTCCGTACCATTTTATCCGTTTGAGCATGATCATCGTGGATAGTTGGGGCATTCGTGATCTTGACATAATTTCTTTGTTCGTTGCTTTCTCCAGATATGACACACGTAGAATTCTCCGAAAACAACCACAGTGGAAACTCTCAAGTTTTCTCTCCATTAATTTCGAAAGAGTCCAAATCTCTGAGCTGTACAGCACGGCTGATAAAATGAGTGCTTTGTACAAATTGCACTTGAGGTGCACGCTGAGCTGCTTGCTCTTCCAGAGAATTTGGAAGTTAGCAAACGGTTGTCTACCTTCTGCAAGTTTGCAATTGACTTCCTGCAGGTCTCCATGCTTGAGGCTGACATATGATCCGAGATACTTGAACGCTTCTATGTTTTCAAACTCGTTTCCGAGAACATCTTGTACTTTGCAGGAAAACACGCGTGTGGCAACTGCTTTAGGTTTGCCACAGTATCTCGATTGGTGAACTTTTCGGCCATTGACTGTTTTGAACTTTCTTTCACACTTGTCACAGGTAAGGCTCGCCTCTAGTTGCTCGAACTTTGACTTGTCGACGACATTCTTTGACAAACCGGCTTTGCAGAATCTTGTTTGGTGCACTTTGCGTCCGGTAACTGTACTGAATTGCCGCTGACATTTCTGACATCTTAAAGACTCTTGGTCAGCCACCACTGACCGACTCTCATTTTCTAGCGACTCTGAATCTGCTACCGCAGATTGTTGTTGTGAAGCTACCAACGCTGGCTTAGCCACCGCTAAGCTTTTCAATCTTAGCTTCCGGCAATCTTGTGTTTCGAACCAGCCCGCTTTCTTTTTCGTTCCCAGCAGCACCTCCGTAGTACTACTACTAGTAGTAGTAGTACTAGTAGTAGTAGTAGTAGTAGTAGTAGTAGTAGTAGTAGTAGTAGTAGTAGTAGTAGTAGTAATGGAGAGAAAACTTGAGAGTTTCCACTGTGGTTGTCTTCGGAGAATTCTACGTGTGTCATATCTGGAGAAAGCAACGAACGAAGAAATTATGTCAAGATCACGAATGCCCCAACTATCCACGATGATCATGCTCAAACGGATAAAATGGTACGGACACATCCAGAGAATCAAACCAGGAAGAAGAGCCCGCAGTGCCTTCGATTGGGACCCGCCCGATCAATACGTCCATGCTAGACGCGCTCCTGGGGGCAACGGAAAACGTGGATGAGTCAAATCGAAGGAGACTGTGTACGAAACAAAGTATCGTTCACCAGATTGCAGGAGAAAGCAGCAACCGTGTCAAAGAATGCCTTCAACAATTTCGTCGTACAGCACTTCACAGAATAACCAAACAAATAACTCTTCTTGTTTTGTTTGTATTTGTTGCCAACCGTGCCTTTATTTCATATTTGGAATTAAAGTGTTGAAACAGTAGTAGTAGTAGTAATAGTAGTAGTAGTAGTAGTAGTAGTAGTAGTAGTAGTAGTAGTAGTAGTAGTAGTAGTAGTAGTAGTAGTAGTAGTAATAGTAGTAGTAGTAGTAGTAGTAGTACTACTACTACTACTACTACTACTACTACTACTACTACTACTACTACTACTACTACTACTACTACTACTACTACTACTACTACTACTACTACTACTACTACTACTACTACTACTACTACTACTACTACTACTACTACTACTACTACTACTACTACTACTACTACTACTACTACTACTACTACTACTACTACTGTTTGAACACTTAAATTCCATAAAGAAATAAAGGAACAATGACAATAAGTACAAACAAGTTAATAAAATGCATATAAGTTTGAGCTTATCTGGGTTTATTTAATCCAGGAAATGCTAATCGACAAAACTGTTGAAGCGGGATTTAGACTCTCTTTTCGCTTTCTGTCGTAAGATGATGTAGCTCATGTTGTTCCTTGAGCAATCTTCTTCAAGTTGATCCATCCACGTCCACGACCTGGAGCTCGTTTAGCATATCGATATTTTTCTGTCGGCTCCCAGGTGAAGGCTCGGAGCGCTAGACGATCGTCATTCACCCTCAGGATATGGCCAAACCATTTCAACCGTTTAATCATGATCATTGCAGAAAGTGTCGACATACGTGATCTAGCCAGTACTTCTTCACTTGTCACCCTCTCCAGATATGAAAAACATAGTATCCTTCGCAGACAACTGGTGTGAAAGCTCTCAAGTTTCCGTTGCGTTGATTTATTCATGGTCCACGTTTCAGAGCTATATAAGACCACTGATAACACAAGAGCTCTGTATAACTTGCATTTGAGGGGAATACTAAGTTGTTTGCTCTTCCAAAGCTTCTGAAAGCTCGGAAATCGCTGTCTCCCTTCCGCCAGCTTGACACTGATTTCCTTTAGGTCACCATGTTGCAAGCTCACGAAAGAACCGAGATACTTGAAAGCTTCTACATTTTCGAACTCCACTCCATCTCGATCGTGGACATTGCAGGAGAAAATGCGAGATCTTCCAGCCTTTTCTTTGCCGCAGTATCGTGACTCGTGAATTCGTCGGCCTTTCACAGTTGCGAATTTCCTACTGCACTTCTGACAAGTGAGGCTTTTCTCTAGCCCAACAAACTTTGACGCGCTGTCTTCGACCCTCTTCGAATTCTTAGGCTTGCAGAATCTGGCTTCATGCACTTTCCAGCCCCTTGCAGTGTCGAAGCGACGTTTACAACCTGAACATACACAATTATCGTCATCAGAGACCGCAGATGATCTGTTATTCGCCGTAGACACTAGATCAGCAACCACTGATCTCTCGTCGCTGCTAACTGTCACAAGCTCAGCCTCCGCTGAACCTTTCAGTCTCAGTTTCTCACCAGCTAGTGTCTCGAACCAGCCCGCATTCTTCTTCTTGCCCACCAGCACCTCTCTGCCAATGAGTAGTCGGGATTGGTTTTCGGCCTCAATGAGAGTCCCAAAACGGCCTTTGCGGTTTTCTGTAAGAACTTCCACGTTCCTTTGAGCAATGGGTACACTGGATCCGACTTTTTCGCATTTAACACCCATATTCTTTGTCTTCCCAACATTGATCATTAGGCCAACAGCTTCGGCTAAAGATTCAATTACTACTACTACTACTACTACTACTACTACTACTACTACTACTACTACTACTACTACTACTACTACTACTACTACTACTACTACTACTACTACTACTACTACTACTACTACTACTACTACTACTACTACTACTACTACTACTACTACTACTACTACTACTACTACTACTGCTACTACTACTACTACTACTACTACTACTACTACTACTACTACTACTACTACTACTACTACTACTACTACTACTACTACTACTACTACTACTGTTTCAACACTTTAATTCCAAATATGAAATAAAGGCACGGTTGGCAACAAATACAAACAAAACAAGAAGAGTTATTTGTTTGGTTATTCTGTGAAGTGCTGTACGACGAAATTGTTGAAGGCATTCTTTGACCCGGTTGCTGCTTTCTCCTGCAATCTGGTTAACGATACTTTGTTTCGTACACAGTCTCCTTCGATTTGACTCATCCACGTTTTCCGTTGCCCCCCAGGAGCGCGTCTAGCATGGACGTATTGATCGGGCGGGTCCCAATCGAAAGCACTGCGGGCTAATCTTCCTGGTTCCATTCTCTGGATGTGTCCGTACCATTTTATCCGTTTGAGCATGATCATCGTGGATAGTTGGGGCATTCGTGATCTTGACATAATTTCTTCGTTCGTTGCTTTCTCCAGATATGACACACGTAGAATTCTCCGAAGACAACCACAGTGGAAACTCTCAAGTTTTCTCTCCATTAATTTCGAAAGAGTCCAAGTCTCTGAGCTGTACAGCACGGCTGATAAAACGAGTGCTTTGTACAAATTGCACTTGAGGTGCATGCTGAGCTGCTTGCTCTTCCAGAGATTTTGGAAGTTAGCAAACCGTTCTCTACATTCTGCAAGTTTGCAATTGACTTCCTGGAGGTCTCCATGCTTGAGGCTGACATATGATCCGAGATACTTGAACGCTTCTATGTTTTCAAACTCGTTTCCGATAACATCTTGTACTTTGCAGGAAAACACGCGTGTGGCAGCTGCTTTAGGTTTGCCACAGTATCTCGATTGGTGAACTTTTCGGCCATTGACTGTTTTGAACTTTCTTTCACACTTGTCGCAGGTAAGGCTCGCCTCTAGTTGCTCGAATTTTGACTTGTCTACGACATTCTTTGACAAACCGGCTTTGCAGAATCTTGTTTGGTGCACTTTGCGTCCGGTAACTGTACTGAATTGCCGCTGACAATTCTGACATCTTAAAGACTCTTGGTCAGCCACCACTGACCGACTCTCATTTTCTAGCGACTCTGAATCTGCTACCGCAGATTGTTGTTGTGAAGCTACCAACGCTGGCTTAGCCATCGCTAAGCTTTTCAATCTTAGCTTCCGGCCATCTTGTGTTTCGAACCAGCCCGATTTCTTTTTCGTTCCCAGCAGCACCTCCGTGCTGATGGTTAGTCGTGACTGGCTAGATGTCTCTGCCAGGAGTCCTAGTTTGCCTTTATTTGTTCCAGTGAGTATCTCCACGTTCTGTTGGATACTAGGCACTGCAACAACATTTGGGCTGTCGCATTTTACGCCCATATTCTTTGTTTTGGCCACATTAATCTTCAGACCAGCGGCTTCCGCAAGGGCCTCGATTCGATGTAGGTTTTCTTGCACCTCACTGTCTGAGACCCCCACGAGAGCAACATCATCAGCAAAATCTAAGTCAGCCACTAATCTCCCAATGTCTAATCCTCCATGCACCGAGTTAGCCAAAATGTAGTTGATGACAAGGCCGAATAGGATTGGGGACCACACATCACCCTGCCTAACGCCCGTTCTGACATCAAATAAGCGTCCTTTCTCACCTTCGGCTTTGACTCGACATTTGAATCCATCATAGCTGTTTCTTATGATGTTTATCACTTTTTGCGGAAGACCATAGTGTTTCATTATCTGGTACATCTGCTCACGATCGACAGAATCGAATGCCGCTCGAAAGTCTATAAAACAAAAGCTAATATCCAATTGAAACGCCATTGATTTCTCTATTATTTGACGCAGGGCAAAGAGTTGATCGGCGCATCCTCTGCTTTTTCTGAAGCCGCACTGCTCTTCCCTTAAGACGCAATCTACTGAATCTTTGCATCGATTGAGAATAACGGAAGCGAACACTTTGCCTGGTACTGACAATAGAGAGATCCCTCGGTGGTTCGAACACTCTGACCTCTTTCCTTTACTCTTGTATAATGGGACAATTTCTGCTACCTTCCAGTCATCGGGCAGAACTTCCGTCGACCAACACTTATCTATGATGTCCCAGAACCACTCGACAATACCCTTGTGTGCTTTCATCATCTCACAGGAAATGTTATCGGGTCCACTTGCCTTGCCATTCTTCAACCTGCGGACAACTTCAAGCACTTCTTCAAATTGAATTGGGCTCAGGTCAATCCACAAGCTTTCAGCTGCTTCTTCGGGACCTAATCTCGTACTGCAACTGGATGTTGACGGATTCAGGAGTTGACTAAAATGTTCCGTCCAGCGTTCAAGTCGTTCCTCTTTCGTCCGTAAGTTGACGCCAGTGCTTGAAACTAATTTGGTCAACTGGGGACTCCAGTTTCGGCAAATCTGCTGTGATGGCCCAAAAACCTCCTTCAAGTTGCCTCTGTCCGCAAAGCTCTGCACTTCTTGGCCTTTGCGTTCAAGCCATGCCCGTTTGTCTGCACGTAGAGCTTTTCTGACTTCCTTACAGCAGTTTGTGAACTCTAACAACGCCACCGCGCTGCTGTGTTTCTTCAACTGTAGATCAGCTCGTTTCCGGATAAGTTCTAGAGAATCTGGAGAAATCCAAGGTTTGTTCACTCGCTTGTCCGGAAGGAGGCATTTCACTGCTGCTTGGTTCAGGGCTTTTCGAAAATTGTCCCAAGACTGCTCTGTATTCTCGAAATCGCCGCTCTTATCAAGATGTAACTTGACCTCCTGCGTGAATAAGTCACGCGTTGTTTCATCTTGCAGCTTTGCAGAACTTATTCTGGGCGTGAAACATGGCTTTTTAGACAAAAGTTTCATAGATACTCCCGCAATGACAAGTTCATGATCGGTAATTGTGGTTTTCCTTCTTCTGGTCCTCACATTCGTCAGACATCCTCTGTATCTCTCTGCAAACAGAATGTGATCCAGCATCTTTTTTCGACAACTCGGATCGGGAGGGTTGTAGGTGTACCGATGCACTTGTCGATGCTGGAACCATGTACCACCTACGAGCAATTTGTGTGAAATGCAAAATGATAACAACTTTTCCGAGTTTTCATTTTCTTCACCCATTCCAAACGGGCCTCTGCAGCTCATGGTGTCATTCAACTGGTGTCCAGGCTCTGCATTGAGGTCACCGATGACACAAATACGCTCCCTATGTTTGAAGCTGGAAACTAGGTCTGAAAGTTGACTCCAAAACAAATCCTTCTCTTGGAGACTAGCTTCATTCGTAGGTGCGTAGCAGACAACAACAGCTAGATTGGCTCTCCTCCGAGCCGCGAACTTGACGTAGCAAATACGTTCACTTAGAGCCACTTGTTCTACGATGCTGTTTATCAATGACTTCTTTACAGCAACGCCCACTCCTCCTTGTCTCGACTTTACACCAGACAACCACGAGTCAGACAGGTAGAGCTTGTGGTCTCCGAGATCAATTTCTTGCTCCTGCAATCTCGTCTCCTGCACTCCCAGAATATCCAACTTGTATTGCGCCAGATCCATTTTCAAAGCCTCTAAAGATCCGGATTGGGTCAGTGTTCTGACGTTTAAAGTTGCAATTCTGAGTTGGTTCCTCGGGAGATTCTTAGCACCCCTTACCCGGGACTCGGGGCCATGGTTGAATGTACTCATTGCTTTGGTGTTTGTAGGCTGAGATACGACTAGTTGCGCCACAAACTAGAAGACCAGTGCCTCGTTAGCTCGACCATGTGAGCGGAGAGCCGCAGCACATGACCTACCCCCAGGGGACACCACGTGGAGGTGAGGTTGGATTTTGTCCCCCAACTACTACTACTACTACTACTACTACTACTACTACTACTACTACTACTACTACTACTACTACTACTACTACTACTACTACTACTACTACTACTACTACTGCTACTACTACTACTACTACTACTACTACTACTACTACTACTACTACTACTACTACTACTACTACTACTACTACTTCTACTACTACTACTACTACTACTACTACTACTACTACCACTACTACTACTACTACTACTACTACTACTACCACCAC
>NC_134473.1:1414839-1521165 GCF_964194025.1 Convolutriloba macropyga | reverse complement strand
CCGTTTCTGAGGGGGTTGAGTTGTTGATAAAGTCCTTCCTCTTCGGTTATATTAGGTAATGTAGTAACAAAGTCAATAAATTTTTTGGGTATGAGACAATGATCGAAGGTAGTCCAGCTTGAAATTGAGCTGCCCTTCCTTTGTTGTATAAAGGCAATATTGTTTTCATAACGAGTTTGATAGACAATTGTGCGCTGAAATGAGCCTTCAAATTGCGTTAGGATATGATACATTATAGGTTATAAACCGGCAGTTGAGTTTGGGTTTTGGCATACACTAACTGAATGAAATACAAGTCAAGAATGAAAACGCTAAAATATTAATTTGAGAAGCAATTCATTCAGTTAAAAGTAAATATAAGCCGTTCGCTGGGATGTTAGCACTCGTTCTATTAGCCTAATTAGCCAAATAGTTTCCAAAGAAGACCTATAACATTTCGAGGAGAACCTCAGTTGTTAAATCAGTTAGACTAATTCTTATTCCTTTTCAGTTGTAAAAAGAATTGAAGTTTCTCCTAAGTACCTCAGACATTAACATTTCAAGGTTTTGATCTGATTGCTACGTATAAAGCTGAAGATTTGCACTGAGCGTATGAGAAGTTCAGTCTTCTCTGCAAAGTTGTTGCATAATATTTTCGGCTAAAAGCACTTTTATTAGATTGCTTAAGTATTCTCTTGTCTCTGATCAAGAAGGCGTATATATACATGTACTCTACTGTGTTGCAGCAAAACTTGTGATAAATAGAGAGTGAGTACATAGGCTTGCAATTCTTTATTTGAGAGTACATTTCGACCCCCCACTGTGCTGAATTTAAACAAAATAACGTTAACTTATATAAAGCAATGGAAAAAGCAATGGACAAATCAAATACATTTAAACTCAACTATTGGCCTTATTGTTTGATTTTCACGGTTACAATTGCTTCTAGTTTATATAGTAACTGGTTCTATGTCGTACGTTTAGTATTAAGTTATTTGTATAATACTTTTGGTTTTGCATAGTATTGACGTGGTTTATTGTAAGGAACGATAAGAAGTTCCCTGCTAACGTTAGTAGATAACAAACATGTTTTGCTCAAAGGCTCAATTTGAACCATAGACGTAAGTATGCACTACTGTTTTCTGTATACATGTGCAACAACTTGTGTTTGTCTTAGAACATTTGGTTTTCACAGAATTCCTTCAGTAGCTTTTAGAGCTATGTGTCAATTTGAAGTATTTCAGTATGTTATTCAAGTAACTCATAAAAATTTAAAACCTAAGTATTCATTAACGCGAACTTAAAACTTCTTTAATCCATAAAGCTATGGTATCATGAATAGTAAGCATTTAACGCATCAGAACGAAATTTCCAATAGATGCAAGAAGTGAAAACTTCTCCGTTCTCCTATGAGTTTTCTCAAGGCAAACTATTGAGGTCGTGAAAAAACAAATTTGTTAAAGGAGTAATGAAAAATCAGCTTGTACATAAATATTTGTTTGACAGGGATATCTTATAAATTTTTGCTTTGCACAATCTAAGTCTTTTTTTTTATTTCAGCTAGGCATTGTTTTATATTAAGTCTTTCAAATTAAAAGCAAAGTTGACATTAAAAAGCGTTTTTTTTCTTACCGTTGTTAATTTTGCAGTTCTGTTAGAGGTTTTCTTTTTTTTGAGCGCCATGAAAAAAAAATATTTTCATACTACCTGTGAGACCGCTAATTCATTTTCATAGCGTAAATTGCCGATCAATAAAGCTTTATTAAAAATTAAGGTTTTGCTATATGATTACTCGTGAAAAACAACTTTTTCATGTACATAATGACTCAACCATTTATTGTTATAGAGGCTACAAATTTTCATGAGGATAAAAATCATGTTATATTACAATGGTTTCTATTGACAATAGTGGCAATAAGCAAAACACGCAGTAGTAAAATTCCACCTGGAGATTTTTTCCAAGAGACATCTTTACTTATTTCTCACATTTTTTAAGCTCAGAGGAAATTAAAATACTGCATTAAAACATCTGGAAATCTTATTAGCTCAATTGCCTCTATAATCAGGATTTGCCTTTTGACAGTTGTTTTTTGTCTTTGACTCAGTTGAAAGAACTCAAATCGACTCTTCATAGGATCCATAACAAACAAACGTTTGAAAACATAGAAACCCTTTCGGAAAGATAACATCAAAACGAAGTACACAAAGCCAAGAATACTAGTATTATAATACAATATTACCACATAGAAAAGTGAAACAGTAATTTCCAAAAATTTTGAATACCTTAAACTTTGAACTTGATGCACTATGGGTTACAGGGTTTTAACACTGGAAATTTTCCAAATCGGCCAAATGAATGTAGAAGTATACTTGTCAGTTTGACTATGGTATCGAAGCTCCCTAATCTGATTTCTACTGTCTGTGTTGTCGGTGTTTATGGTAGCAAAAATCAAAATTAGTTGTGTTAACTGTTACTTAATGTGGCCATGAATTAAAGGTATCTCCATATTAGTTATTTTACAATATTTAAAGTTCATTAGCCGAATATTCTTCAGAGAAATTTAATCATTTAAAGAGTTGCACTGGCCTATCTTTTCAAAAATTACTGGTAAAATATGTCAACACACCAAAAAATGAACATTTTTTACCGGCAATTTAAGTAAAATGAGCAATAAATCTTATTCTGAAGCTGTGATTGGCCAATTTAAAACACTATTCTGTAAGCGGACAAGTATACCTTAGTTTTTTCATCAACTAGTGTAACGGAGGGCTTTACGTGGTTGGACTGCATTTAACCGCATCTGGCCATGCCTGGCGGGGCCATGGTCATGCCTCAACGGTCTGTGGGAGTTGATATGAATCTATCACAACCGAACTACTGATTTATAAACCAATTAGACTTTTATTACCAATTATGATAAAAACTGTCGTCTAAATTTCTCATTTTTTCCTTGTCGGCTAAACGACCTGTCCGCCAATTTTCCTAGCACCAGGAAAATCATGTGTTTTTTCTGTTTTTTTTTATAGAACAATGCAAAATTATACTCTTCTGCTTAGAATGCTTGCAGAATTCGTGCAGTAAAGATTGCATAATAGACCACGTGAATATAGTCTATATAATATAGTAAATTATATCAAAAAGCTTAGTAAAACCAGAAGGTCTCCTTCACTTTTTTGACACATATATAGCTGTAGTCTAAATAGATTGTGAGAACGTATTTCAAATGTTTTGCGTTCACAACTATATAACATAACAACTATTATGACGTAATTATCCCTTGAATACTATTTTTAGATCACAAACTCAAACTCAAACTCAAACTTTAAATTAGAGGGATAGGCCAAGTTTTCACATTTTATTATATTTGGTAATTCAAAGTTAAGCGGTCACCGATTATTGTGTCTTTAATACTAAAAGTAGTCTTTCTTCAAAGTCAATTATCCTTGAATAGTGTTTTTAGATCAAAAATTCAAACACAAACTCAAGACTTCCATTCTTCTGTAGAGCAATCGACCAAAATCACCATTTTAATAAACGTGCTTATCGAAATCCATGCCGCCTCTGAGTTTTGAATACTAAAAAAGAAGCCTTTTTCTTAAAAGTCAATTATCCTTGAATACTGTTTAGATCACAAACTGGAAATCGAACACAATGGTTCAACTTTTAGGTAAAGTGATCGACTATGTTTCACATTTTTATTCTACTTGCTTATCCAACGCCATACTGTCTCCGGTTGTGTTTTGAACACTAATAAAGAAGAATTTTGTTTCAAATTCCACGAGAAGAACCATTTGGTGCCCATTGAGTGTAAACGGACGCTGAAAACAAACAAAATTTGTTCAGCTAAACACTTATATTTAATGTTTTTGTTTGAGCTCTCAAATGCGACAAGACTGTGCAAGAATGCAACAAGATTGCGCAACGAGTTTGTGCAAGAATGTTTCATGAGGTTGATTCGTTTTTAATTTTCTTCAGATAAACAATGACCAAATGAAATTTAACAAACTAGGAAGAAGCTAATATAACAAAAATTGCAAGATCATGTAGCGCAAGTTCACAATTACAGTCTCAGCTTTGAACACATCCTGAGCCGAAGCTAAGGTTAATATGAAACTCAACAAACGCATTGTCCTTCTGGCAAGCTATCCCAGCAGTTTTCTGTCTATACAAGTTTTTGAAACGTAGGGATTCGGAAAATTTGTGTAATTCCTGACAACTGAAACAACAGGTGGCTCTGAGTAAACATACGAAAACAACTATATAGTGTAAAACCTGTTTTTTTGATAATGTAGGTACGTTGTAAAGTGTTTGTTTCCATTAAGGTACACACTATAGATTTTTTGAAGCAATCAATTTTTAAATAAAGTATAAAAAAATTGCACTTCAAAAAAAAGAACATATCAAAAAAACTCCTAAAAATTAGACTGGATCGCTAACCAATAAAACCCTACATTGATTTTATTAATTAAGTTCCACTTGATATACCATACCATGGATTTCTTAATTGTTAATTAAGAAATTAACATTAAGTTGAAAATTACTGAGTTAACGTATACAACATAGCTTCAGCGTTTTTTATATCTTCGAAAAAACTTCAAACACTTAATGAATTGTTGAAAATATTAGCGGCTAAATTCTATCGGTCTCTGTCAGTCAGGACACATTGCCTTGAGATAGAGAAAAGCTTCTGTTGTTTATGCTCAGCGAGTCTCCTCTAGAGATAAGAATTGTTTTCATTTTTTAGAGAAACAGAAACAGCTTTTTGTAGATAGTTAGTAAACAAATGGTAACATTTGAAGGTATTGAAAGGAAGTAGTAGTAGGCGCTAGTGTAACTTAGAACCAATAAGTAGTTGTAGTAGATATTAATAGTATCTAGTAGTAGTTGTAGGTAGTACTAGTAGGTCGCAGTAGTAGTAGTAGGTACTCATTGTAGATAGTAGTTGTAGATAGTAGTAGTAGGCAGTAACAGTAGTAGGTAGCAGTAGTGTTGTGTTCAATTCCGAAATGTTCGCCAGGCTTTATAACCCAATATGTTATACAGACTCTGTCGCTCTAAATTTCAAATTCCTTTGGATGTTACTCTTTCCGATGCTCTATCAAATATCGTTACGGTGATGTTATTTTAAAACGTCGACAGAACAATAAGTAATCCAAAATTTTAACACAGGGTTACTGAATGCACAGAAAACTTGATTCAAGAAAGAACAATAATGAACTCATTCGATTTTTATTGGCTTGAGGTGCTCTGATATTTTACTTCCAGTGTTTAATAGTTGAGTATATGTATATTCAGTATGCTGGAACCATTTACTGACGAAGCGATTCGCTTTTGTTTAAGATTTCAGTCAAAGCACGCATTATCCGTTAGTGTTATTCCCAATACGCAAACAAGACTTATTCGCTACTGAAGCAACCCCCCGCTGATACAAAGGTTGTGTTCTTTCTTGCTTAATTGATCAAGTGGCTAATTAACTTTTGAAAATTTAGCTATTTTTACAGTTCCAGTGGAAACTACTCTTCTTGTACATCATTACACTATTTGTTTGATTCAAGCTCTTGACGAATTCCTATCATTCTACTTTATTTAACTATCACGTTCAGCTGCTCCTGCATATCATAGTTTTTCCACCAAATTTTTTGGTTTTTTACAGAATTTAATCTTTTTACTTAGCTCAATTTATTGTTTATCTCTCAACAATTTATCTCAAATACTTTTTTCCTGTAAGTAATCTTGCTCAATCCTAGAAGGGTAGCTGAATGCGTATAGAGAAATTTGTTTTCAAAAAAGCATGCCCAGAACATCAAAAAGTTGTTTTTGTCTTCTGTGTTGCAACAATTTATCATTTTCTTGCCAAGGAGTAAATGACAAAGAGCATGAATTTGTTTTTTTTAAGAAAAATCTTAATAGTTTTTTATTATGGTAGCTAGATAGGAGAAGAAATTTCAGTTTTCAACAAAGCATGCTCAGAACATCAAAAAGTTGTTTTTGTCTTCTGTGTTGCAACATTTTATCATTTTCTTGCCTAGAATTAAAAGACAAAGAGCATGAATTTTTTTTTCGTAAAAAGTTTTGATAGTTTTTAATATGGTAGCTAGATAGGTGTAGAAAATTCAGTTTTCAACAAAGCATGCTCAGAACATCAAAAACTTGTTGTCGTCTTCGTTTGTGACATTTTGCTTGCCAATGCTTAATGGGACAGAGTTTAGCTACGCTGAAGGTCAAAATCCGTGTGCAAGATATAATATTGTTGGATCGTGGAGACAAATAACAACATTCTTCAAGGCAATTAAATTGCCCTCCAGGAACTTATCTCCCCCCTCTCTCTATCTCTCTCCCTCTCTCTATCTCTCTTCCTTTCATGGGATTGCAAACATATAAATACATAAATCCATAAACACATTCAGACATATATACATACATTTCACTGTATAGATATAGAAAAACATACACACATAAAACCAAGAACGTCTTGACATATACACACATTTACAATTTCTACCCACAGACATACACTTCAGCTTATACTCATAGAAACATATTACTAAACTTAAGCACAGTTATATTTACTTATAAACAGATATACACTTTCATATATACTTTCATTATACACATGAATACGCATAATTATATAAATAAAACTCTCATTCTTTCGTTTCTTTCAATTGTTCATTCCTAAATAAACATTACAATTTTAAACACATGTAAGCAAATATACGTACTTGTTTTGATAGAAATATACATAGTTACACATGTATATAAAAAAAATAAAGCCAAGCTTTCCACATCACACTGAACATTTGCAAAAGTATTGTCAACACAAACTGCTTCTAACTGCTCTTTGACTTCTTTCAGACTACTTCAAAAACTGAGTTTTTCATGTCCTATTTGGTTGAACAAAATGAAGTCCACAAAAATCATTTTTGAAAGCTCCTTCATTGCGAAAAATCCATTTCATGCCACTTTAGGGCTTCAAAAAATTTTTGAAATTTTTCAGAAAAAAAACGAAATTTTTGTATGTTTCGACCCCCCATACTTCATAGGTGAATAAAGTGAAGTCAACAAAAAATCAATTTTGAGTGCTCTTTTATAGCGCAAAAATCCATTTCAGACCATTTTAGGACTTTGAAAAATTTTGAAAATTTTTTTCAAAAAATTCGAAATTTTGATATGTTTTGACCCCTATACTACTTAGGTGAAAAAAGTGAAGTCAACAAAAAATCACTTTTGAGTGCTCTTTCATAGCGCAAAATCCATTTCAGACCATTTTAGGACTCCAAAAAATTTTTAAAGTTTTTTTCAAAAAATTCGAAATTTTTATATGTTTCGACCCCTATACTACTTAGGTGAAAAAAGTGAAGTCAACAAAAAATCACTTTTGAGTGCTCTTTCATAGCGCAAAATCCATTTCAGACCATTTTAGGACTTTGAAAGACTTTGAAAAATTTTCGAACAAATTTTTGAAATTTTTTGAAAAATTTTAGGCTTCTGGTGTCTTATATTAGGTTTTTTATGTTTTCACCAAAAAGATTTAGTGAGAGTTCAAATCTTAGGTAACACCTAATTCTATATACAGCGAACATTTCAACAGCGGATATCTGCCATGTTACTGGAGGGCGGGGGGTCCGGACACCCCCCCTACAAGAACTCTCACCACCGAAAAACTGATTTTCTCTTAGTGAAAGCAAGTTTTTTGGTTAAGTTTCGCCAGTTAACTTAACCCAAGAATTTCTCTCAGGCTGGCGAAACTTAACCAAAAAACTTGCTTTCACTAAGAGAAAATCAGTTTTTCGGTGGTGAGAGTTCTTGTAGGGGGGGGGGGTCCGGACCCCCCCCCCTCCAGTAACATGGCAGATATGATTACTACTTTTGTATCTTATTTTTCGGCGAAGGGGTTTCGTCAATTTTGCGAAAAAAAGAACCTTCAAATAGTAAAATAGGTTACAAGTCTTGTAGTTATTTTAGGTATCTATTATTCGCATTAAAATTATCTCTAATCCGCATATGAGCCTAAAGAAACGTGCGCTTTTTGAGGAGGCAAAGTGATTTATTACTTTGTAATAAGCACTTTTTTGCAGATTTAATTGAAGCTTTTAAAGCTTTAAAGCGATGTAAACATAAACAACTTTAAAGAAAGAAAGAAAAGCCGAGTCATCAGTTATTTTCCGAAAAATCCCTTGCTCAAAAAAGGGCTTGTATATCAATGTTGGACTGGCAAACTCAAAAGCACTATAAGAATAGGGGCATTGATGTAGAAACCAATGGGTTTTTGTTGACCAAGAAGGGAAAATGTTGACCAATGAAAACCCGACAAATATCATCAAAAAATTTTGAGCGATTTTTCAGAAAATACAAAAATTTTCTCTTTTTTTTAATTCACTGAACAAAAAGATTTAGTTTGGAAACTAATCAAAAAGTGTACTCGGTTCTAAGTCGTTGAGCGAAATACAAGTCTTTAATTCCGAAAACCAAAGTCAAGTTTTGCTATTTCGTCCAATGTTTCTCAAAGTTCGTCTCCTATTTTAAAAATGTGATTTGACCCTTTTGTTCAAGGAGCAGAAGAATGTGGCTAACACTTTTTTCGTAGTATCTTCTATTCATATGGATTTTATTAGATCAAAAGCATTTGCTTTGGGGTTCAATAATTGAAAAATTGGTACATAAGAAAAATAAAGTTCGGAAACGCAAAAAATTAGTCCGTTTTTAATGCAAAATGCCTTTTATTTCTCGACTATTGGGTCTAGGTGGTTCAAAGTGATAAGAGAAACGTGTATCAGGATAACTTTGGCTGTGATAAAAAGAAATTTAACATTAGCAGTATATAAAGTCAAGTTTCGCAGTTTCGTCAAGTGTTTCTCTAAAGTCTTCTCGTATTTCGAAATTATGATGAAACCTCATGGGTCAAAGGGTAGTTGAAAGTTGCTCGTACTCTATTCATAGTATCTCCTATTCATTTGGATTGAAACACACCAAAAATTTTTGCCCTAGGATCAGTACTTAAGAAATTGATACTTTAGAAAGATAAAAATCGGAAACGCAAAAAATGCGTCCATTTTTATGCAAGATGCCCTCTTTTTTCTCGACCATTGGGTCTAGGTGGTTCAAAGTGATAAGAGAAACGTGTGTCAGGCTAGCTTTGGTTATGATGTAAAGAATTTTGAAGACTAATGTTAGATAAAGTAAAGTTTTGTAATTTCGTCCAATGTTTCTCAAAACTCGTTCAATGTTTCTCAAAAATATTTTCGTAGTATCTCCTTTTCAGGTGAATTTTATTGAATCAAAAACTTTTACAATGGAGTCAATACTTGGGAAATTGGTACATTAGATGCTGTTCATTAGCTCGTTTTAATTATGCTGTAAACAAACTTAAGATTAGTGTTATATAAAGTCAAGTTTGGCAATTTCTTCGAATGTTTCTCTAAAGTCGTTCCGTTTTTCAAAAATATGTTTTAAATCCATGGTTCAAAGAGTTGTTGAATGATGCTCTTATTTTTTTCGTAGTATCTTCCATTCATATGGATTGTATTAAACCAAATATTTTTGATTTGGGGTCAATACTTACAAAATTGATACATTAGAAATGTAAAAATCGGAAACGAAAAAAAGCCTCTGTTTTTTTTATTAAATATGCATTTTTAGTTTTCGACTATTGAGTCTAGGTGGTTAAAAGTGATAATAGAAACTTATGTCTGGCTGATTTGGCTATGATGTAAAGAAATTTAAGCTTAGTGTTCAATATAGTCAAGTTTTGCAATTTCGTCAAAAGTTTCTCAAACTTCGTCTCTTATTAAAAAAACTGATGTAACTCTATGAGTCATGGAGCAGTAGAATGTTGCCCATACTATTCTCGTAGTATTTTTTAATTATATGGAATGTAATAAACAAAAAATTTTTGCTTTAGGTTCAAGACTTGAAATTTTTTTACATTAGATACGTAAAGTTCTGAAACTCAAAAAATTTGTCTGTTTTTTGTGCAGGATGCCTTCTCATTTCTCGACTTTTGGGTCTAGGTGGTTCAAAGTGATCAGAGTAAAGTGTGTTAGGCTAGCATTGGCTATGATGTGAAGAAATTTAAGATCAGCATTATATAAAGTCAAGTTTCACAGTTTCGTCAAATGTTTCTCTAAAGTCGTTTCGTATTTCGAAATTATGATGAAACCTCATGGGTTAAAGGGTAGTTGAAAGTTGCTCGTACTCTACCCATAGTATTTCCTATTCATTTGGATTGAAATAACCCAAAAGTTTTTGCTTTAGGGTCAGTACTTAAAAAATTGTTACTTCAGAAAGATAAAAATCGGAAACGCAAAAAAGTCGTCTGTTTTTTATGCATTATGCCTTCTTTTTTCTCGACTATTGGGTCTAGGTGGTTCAAAGTGATAAGAGAAACGGGTGTCAGACTAGCTTTTGCTATGATGTGAAGAAATTTAAGATCAGCATTATATAAAGTCAAGTTTCGCAGTTTCGTCAAATGTTTCTCTAAAATCTTTTCGTATTTCGAAATTATGATGAAACCTCATGGGTTAAAAGGTAGTTGAAAGTTGCTCGTACTCTACTCATAGTGTGTCCTATTCATTTGGATTGAAATAAACCAAAAGTTTTTGCTTTAGGATCAGTACTTAAAAAATTGTTACTTCAGAAAGATAAAAATCGGAAACGCAAAAAATTCGTCTGTTTTTTATGCAAGAAGCCTTCCTAATTCTCGACTATTGGGTCTAGGTGGTTCAAAGTGATAAGAGAAACGTGTCTCAGGCTAGCTTTGGCTATGATGTACAGAAGTTTAAATTATTGTTATATAAAGTCATATTTTGCAATTTTCTCTATGTTTCTCTAAGGTCGTTTCGTATTTCAAAAATCTATTGTAAACCCATGGGTCGGTTGAATATTGCATATATATGGTTTTCGAAATATCTCCTATTCATATGGATTGTACTAAAACCAAAAGTTTTTGCTTTGGGTTTAAATTTTTGAAAAATTGGTACATTAAAAAAAGTGAAGTTAAGAAACGCAAAAAAAAAATTTGCATGTTTTTTATTTAAAATGCCTTTTTTATTTCTCGACTGTCGGGTCTAGGTGGTTCAAAGTGATAAGAGAAACGTGTGTCAGGCTAAGTGTGGCTGTGATTAAAAGACATTAAAGATTAGTCTGACATAAAGTAAAATTTTGCAATTTCGTCGAATGTTTCTCTAAAGTATTTTATTTCAAAAATAGGATGTAACCCAATGGGTCAAAGAGTTGTTAAATATTGCTCAAACTATTTTCGCAATATCTCCAATTCAAAGTGTATTAAACCAAAAATTTTGTCTTTGGGGTTAAATAATTGAAAAGTTGGTATATTACAGAAGTAAAGTTAGGAAACGCAAAAATCGTCTCTTTTGTATGTAAAAGCGATACATGAATGGTGAAGGTGCGTGATACAAAATCCTTGAACAAAAAGACACGTAGCTTGTACTTTCATTTCGCGGTAAAGATTATGACACTTTTCAGTACACGGGTTGCAGGTTTCCCTTCAGTTTTGCCGGTTTCCGCTAAAGTAGCTACATTCGGCAGTATTGTTGCACTTCAATTGTATTAACGTAGGAAAAACGAACTTGAGAAACAAAGATCGGGCATATTGGCCCGTGACGATTTGGATATACCTCTGCGGTGTAAAGAAGGTAATAATGAAAGCAAACACAAACTAAAACCTTTTGTCTCATTTTGCGGAGCAGTCAGTTCAATAAGACTAGTTATGCTGCATGACAGACGGAAGTTTTGGGGTTTCTTCCACAATGTCTGACATGAGCGTCTACCAATATAGTGAAAAATTTAATGGTCTTGGCGAGACACGCAGCATCATCAGCAGTAAATAGATGAACCGATATCCCCCCCAGCCCCGGGGGATGATGACCCGTTGTATTAATATTAGGTATAGCGGATTTGACGGATTAGGGTCTTCACTAATGTTTTATGATTAGGAATTTGTCTAGGGTTCTTACAGGGTATTTTTTGCAGTTTTTTTACAATTTTTGCAGAGTTTTTGCAAATTTTGTAGAATTGTTAGCACTTTTTGGAAACTTTTTTTCAAAATTTTCAGTTTTTGGTTTCAAATTAGGTCGTAGGAGAAGAAATTGATGCTGGGGCTCAATAATTTAGCTAATAATGATTCACGTTTACTGGATTAGCTATTTTGGATCCTCGCCATTAATAAAAGAAAAGAGTTAATTTAGCAATTCAAATTTTTTTTGTGTTTTTTTTTCTCTAACATGCTCTAAATACTCTCTTTTGATTGGTTAAAAATGAAAGCTTTTAAAAAACATGGAATTGGAATATGCAAAGTTCTCTATCAAACAATTCGAGTTCGCGGACTACATAGTTGAACAATCTTTCGATTTATTGACAGAATTACACATCAACAAAGATGAAATGCCCTTCATTTTGAATTCTGTCCCAGAAATTATGGAACAGTACAGCGATCTATCTCAATCTAAATAAATCTCAATTTGTTTCACTTTGAGGTCAATACTTGGGAAATTGGTACATTAGAAATGCAAATGCCTTTTTATTTCTCGACTAATGGGACTAGGTGGTTCAAGTTGATAAGAGGAACGTGTGTCTGGCTCGCTTTGAATATGCTGTAAACCAACTTAAGATTAGTGTTATATAAAGTCAATTTTTGCAATTTCGTCAAAAGTTTCTCTAAAGTCATTTCGCATTTCAAAAATATGATGTAACCCCAAGGGTCAGAGAGTTGCTGAGACTATTCTCGTAGTATCTCCAATTCATATGGATTGTATTAAACAAAAAAAATTTGCTTTAGATTCAAGACGTTTTTTTATGCCTTCTTATTTCTCGACTTTTGGGTCTAGGTGATTCAGGGTGATAAGACAAACGTGTTTCTGGCTGCTAACTTTGCTATGATGTAAAGATTTAGGATTAGCGTTTTACAAAGTCAAGTTTTGCAATTTCGTCAGTTGTTTCTCTGAAGTCGTTTCGTATTCCAAAAACATGATGTAACCCCAAGGGTCGGTTGAATTTCACATATGCTATTTTCGAAGTATCTCCTATTCATATGGATTGTATTAAACCGAAAATTCTTGCTTTGGGTTTAAATAATTGAAAAATTGGTACACTAGAAAAGTAAAGTTAAAAACGCAAAAATGTTGTCTCTTTTTTATTTAAAAAGCCCTCTTGTTTCTCGACTATTGGCTCTAGGTGGTTCAAAGTGACAGGAGAATTTGTCAAAGTGGAACTGTCCGAATCTATTTTCACTGGCCAAATCAATTTTCAGTGGCCAAATCTATTTCACTGATCGAATCTATTTTGTGAAATATATGAGTTACGTCTCAGTGCCACGAAAACTGACTTTTTTCCGAAAAATCCCTCGCTCGAAAAAGGCTTGGTTTGTCAATGTGGGAATGGTGTAGATGCAATTAACTGGATAAGAATCTTGTGATAAGTAGCAATAAAGTAGTAATAAGTACTACTAGTAGTACTAAAGCTTTAGTTTCTTTTTTGCTCAAAAATGAGCTTTAAATTAGTCTTAATTGCGGATTTTAGTGCGAAATCGAGTTACGTGCGAAAAAGCGATACATAAATGGTGAAGATGTATGAAACAAAATCCTTGAAAAATAAGACACGTAGCTTGTACTTTCATTTCGCGGCAAAGATTAGGACACTTTTCGGAACACGGGTTGCAAATTTCCCTTCAATTTTGCCGGTTTCCACTAAAGTAGCTACATTCGCAGTATTGATGCACTGCAAATGTATTAACATAGGAAAAACGAACACTGAAACAAGAATCAGGCATATTTGCCCATGACGATTTGGATATTCCTCTGCGGTGTAGTGAAGAACTTATTGAAAGCAAACACAAACTAAAACCTATTGTCTCATCAGCGGTCAGTTTAAAAAGACTAGTTACACTGCATGGCAGACGGAGTTTTTGGAGTTTCTTCCTCAATGTCTGTCATGAACGTCTACCAAATTAGTGAAGAAAAAAAATGGTCTTTGTGAGACATGCAGCATTTTATGTAGTAAATAGATGGACCGATGTCCCCGGGGGGGGGGAGGGGGGAGCGGGATGGGCGGTGAAGACCCCATGTATTGAGATTTGGTATAGCGGCTTTGACCGATTAGGCTCTTCCCTAATGTTTTAAGATTAGGAATTGGATCCAGGGTTTTTACAGGGTATTTTTTGCAATTTTTTTTTGCAATTTTCGCAGAATTTCTGCAATTTTTGCAGATTTTTTGCTATTTGTGGAAATGTGTTTGCAAAATATTTCAGTCTTTGGGTTCAAATTAGGTTGAAGGAGTAGAAATTGATACTGGGTTCAATAATTTAGCTATTAATGATCCGCGCTTACTGGATTAGGTAATTTAGATCAGCGTCATTAATAATTGAAAAAGGCTACTTATAGCAATTTAATTTTTTTTGTGTGTCTTTTTCTCTTATTAGTTCTAAATACTCTTTTTGTTTGGTTAAAGATGACAGCTTTAAAAAATTGAATTGAAATATGCAACGTTCTCTATCAAGCAATTCGAGTTCGCGGACTACATAGCTTAACAATCTTTCGATTTATCAACAGAAATACACATCAGCAAGTATAAAATGCTTTTCAGTTTGAATTCTGTCCCAGAAATTATTGAATAATAGAGATCCATCTCAATCGAATTAAATCTCAATTCATGAACCAGTAGCAATTACTTTTTCTCTACAGAGTGCGCTGTTCTTTCATTATTACAAGGACTAAAATGCAGAGGGGTAAGAGCACAATTTGGAATACGACTCCTCAACATTTATACACAAAAATTTAGTTCCAATTTTGAAACATTTTCCGAGATCTACCTGAGATTTAACCAGATCGAGAGAGCATTTCTATGAGTTGATTCCTTATTTGGTCACTCGAAAACTGGTTCATTTCTTTTCCTGGATAATAACGTTATTTTTTCTGCTAAAAATTAAATTTTTTGGATTTTTGGTTCTGATTTGTTGGAGTTTATCATAAATAGAGGTGGAAAGGTCACCCAGCATCATTTGCTTTCCCTTCTTTTAAAATAACATCACCTCTGTTCTCAACTAACTTTGTCTTTGATCATTCTCCTCGTCCCGTCACATCTAGAAATGGAATTTACAGTTCAGAATAACAGCCTTTTTCTACTTTGTTTCGTTCACGGAGGAGGCTGCTTGGATTAGCATAAGAGACTTATCGAATGGGTTCTTGGAGTCTGTGGTAACCCTACCCATTACAGTGGGGCACATTTTTGAGCCCCAGCGACAACAGTTTGACATATATCATCAGGGACATGTTCCAATCATGTTAAATCAGCTTGGAACTCAAGGGTCACGAATTGCTTTGATCATCTGGCATAACTATCCTCACGTTAGTTAATTGATCAGATTTTCCCGACATCTACGTGGCTGGAAGCATTCAATTCACTTTTCCGTGGGAGGAAGGAGAGATTTTCAACAACTGGTTCAATGCATCCAAGAAAAATCAAGTTTCCAGTCCAGAGCCGCAAAACAAACTTGTCCGGATTGTGAGCAATGCTGGCAGAAGTGAACAAAGCGAATTGAGTGTCGATACAAGTACCACGCCATCGTTTTACGATCTGGAAAACCTCGATCGAGCTCAGTACTATGGTTCGACTGATAGGTTGACAACACCGTCAATAAAAACTGTCTCCATAGAGGATGGAACAGCTCGCAATCCAATTGTGCTGTCTGACGTGGCTTGGGTAACTCCCATCAGGGTTTGACCTACAGAACCTACAGCAATCGTTGAAAAAGTCCGTCAATTTAGCAATGAAATTCAAAGCTTCTCAGATTACGTTCTGAGAACTCTTTTTGAATACATTTGATGTGTTAACTTTTATAATTTTTTCTTTCCAAGTACTTTGTGATGTATTTAAACTTTTGTTTTAATTCGTTTTGTTTATTTTGAACTTTTTCTTTACTTTGTGAACTTGCAAACAATATGCAAATTATATCAGCAACGAAAAAAGCAATTTAGTCGGCATTTTTTAAACACTTTGATAAAAAGTCTCAACAAAAAAATTGACTTCAAAATTGATTTTAAAAAAAATTGAAATAGTTATTCAATTTTTAATAAAAATTTTTGTTTTGAAAATTGACTTTAAAAAAAACAAAAGAGGCCCGAAAACTCATTTTAAAATGTAATAAAAACTTCTTTTTTGTGCGAAATCATACATACCGTAAAGTGAAGAGATATCATTCTTTTATTTTCCGCTTTTCAATGACATTTTATGAAATTTGTTCGACGATAATATTTTAGATAATTTTTAACAATATTTTAGTTTGAATTCTAAAAACAAATACAAATTACAAAACAAAGACAACAAATTAAGTACGTTATT
Organism: Convolutriloba macropyga; assembly: GCF_964194025.1. Taxonomy (NCBI): domain Eukaryota; kingdom Metazoa; phylum Xenacoelomorpha; order Acoela; family Convolutidae; genus Convolutriloba; species Convolutriloba macropyga. Next base: position 1,504,832 of record NC_134473.1, on the reverse strand, counting down.
CTCTAATTTCAAGATACAAAAGAGGATTATCAATTATGCCATGACCGTCTAACAAACAATCAACAATTCACTTCCATCGTTTTTGAGTTTCTAAGAGAATAAATTCTATCTAGACAAGATGGTACAAGGCTTTGATCACTCGGATTTCTTTGTTCAGCTTGTAGTAGGTGACGCTCGAGCTTCTTTCTACTCCAATCGTTTTTCGTAGATTCTAGGTATTTTTTCCACGTACTTATTTTCCAAGTTGGGCTCCACCCTTTCTTTTTATAAAACAGTCGATTGCCTGTACACACTCTATGTACTCCGGTCCTGACTCTTCTATAATGGAACCAAAGAACTGATGTTTATAGAGTCTGTACAAACAATCGACTGTTTGATAAATATAAGACAAGTTTTCTATTTTCTCTAGTATCTCCTTCAGTAAAGATGAAATCAGAATAGTGTGGTAACGAGAAGTCTTTAATGGACAAAAATTGTCGCTATGAGAAGCAAAGGAGTATTTTAGTGCTTAGATAAGGTTTGTACTCCTTAACTGAAACAGAAATGAATAAAGTTTTGCCGCTATAATCTCTGCAAAATTGAGGTAAAACTTGACGCATTATTACTGCCATTTCTTTCCCGGGATAGCAGAATAGAACCTATATATGGAAACAAAACGTACGGTAAATTATTTTTCTATTTAGAGGTAACAAATTCCGTTTCGATGAAAATCTAAAGAATCAATTTCAAAATGATACAATCAAGAAACAGCAGGCTAATATTTCAAGCACTATTTTGCTTTAATGCAACACAGACCAGCTAAACAGCAGGATCCTTTCAAAATTCTGGTTAAAAAATTTGCGAACCTCAAGATTACACTGTTTTTCACACTCAGCTCAAGTTGTAGAAATGTTTCTCTCTAAAGTATCGCCTTCTGATTCAATGTATTCCTTCAATTTACAACCAACCCTCGCCAAAATTAGGAACTGATTCGGTTCCTTTTTATATGGATTTTGGTTCCAATTCAAAAAGATTTGGTAGATTTACAGTGTCCCAGATTTCAATAAATGGACAACTTCATAAAGAATCAACCTTACAAATCTCTAGAAAAATTTCTGTTTCTTCAAGGAGGATCTTTTCAATGGATAACCAGAGAAGAGAGAAAACCAGCCTCATTTTGACAAATCAAAAGTATTCCACGTTAGAATTCACTTCGAACTAAAAAATTCTTCTTATACTCTTCCTGAAGCTCTAAATTTTCCCAAAATTTATAAATTTGACAGTGGGTCCAATTTTTCGGAACTAAAGTGGGTTATCAATTACGGACTACGACGCACTACTTTATTATATCAATCTGATAATCAAGAATTTTCCATATAACAGTATCGTTCAATGGAATTTTTAACAAAAATTGAATTAAAAAAGAGGAATAGAAAAAATTACTGGAAAAACTACCTGACCTCCTTTCTTATATAGAGATTTTCAAAAAGACGAGTATCACTTTAGATAAATAAAGAAAAAAAAACTTGATTGATATTGTCACACTTTGAAACATTTTCATTTGTTACAAAATTATTTTTCCAATGTTTCCCAACAACGAAAAACGAAAAAAATTGTTTCCAGGCTGTATGTAAAATTTGGGATCAAAACATTAATTTGGAGGAAATTGTCCAAAGGTTTCCCCACGAAGGACTTATTAGTTACTTTATTTTTTTTCATTTCAGGATTTTTCATTTCTGCAAAATTTTATCACCCTACTTCTGTAAGGAAATGTAAAATCTCGATGACCTTGGTTTTCATCAATCTTGATGACCGAAGGCTTCCAAACTTTTAGAAAGCGAAGATGCTGAATGGAGCTGCAGCAAGTAACCGTATCGACACAAGAAGAATCTTCATTGTGCAGATAAGAAGGCTTAAGTTAATTCAATTCTGGGCTTTTTCCTAGCAAGATCGAAAGTGTTTCGTTTACGTACATCTTTAAACAATTCTGCTGGAGCGGTTAAAGCAACTTCAAACCAAGGACCGGGTTGTTGTTAGATGTTACCTCAAATTCCAAGCTCATGTCTCTTGGGTCACATTAATGGTTTGTTCTTTTGTATCTTTAAAAAATTTTCTCATCCACGTATTTTTCAAATGCTAGACTGTTAATCATTTTCCGAAAAATCGTTCAAGAAGAAAGAATGCCACTCGTTGTACTAGATATTGAGTGCTTAGAAGGAAAAATTTTCAAAGAGTTGAGAATCATTAAGGACGGAATTGTAATTGGATACAGTTTTCTCCCACCTAAGGACTCCAAAACAACTCTTCAAGCAAAATGGAACAACAAAAATATGGCCGGTATAAATTGAAACCATGGAAAGCATGATTATTCTGAGAGGGCTTTTATTATACATCAGCATTGCTCACCAACAACAGAGTGCTTTGCTGAAGGACTTGTAAAATTCAAATTTTATCACCCTACTTGTGTAAGGATGTGAAAAATCTTGATGATTTTGCCTGTCCGAAGGCTTCCAAACTAACACAAAACAATGATGCTGAATGGAATTGCAGCAACTACCCGTATCGTCACAAGAAGACTCTTCACTGTGCAGAAAAGAAGGCTTACTTTTATGGGATATGGACCTTGAATTTTTTTGATTATATTTTATGTTTGTATTCGTGATTGTATTTTATCATTTTCATTTGTATTTTTTTCTCTAAAATTAGTAATAGAGAATAAGTTGGTTAAAAATATCTTCAAGTACTCTGTTCCCATACCTCTTAAAAATTACATTAGCTTAGACTTGTGAGTAGACAGCAGATTGGATCATCATTTTGTCGAGTACAGTTGGATATGTTTTACCTTCTCCAAATTTAGGAACAAAACAATTTCAACAAAAAGACTTTTTGTTTCATTGGTTGGAGCAAGGGGATCTGGGAAACTTCGTCTCATTCATGATTGGTTAATTTTTGGAACTTTTCAACCAGAGTTTGACATTCTGTTTGACAAAAATGGTGTTCACAAACCTTACTATTTTTATCAACACTATCAATCTCTTTATGGACTAATGTCAAAAAATATAAAGAACATCAAGTTCAATCAAAGTGCTGATTTTGATTTGATATAGAATTTACCAAAGGACGGATCAAAGTTTTTACTTGTTATTGATGACTCTTGCAAAGAAATTTCCAGTTCTAACGAGCTTGTAAAATTAGCTACTGCTGGTAGACATAAAGGTTTAAGTACAGTATACATAAAGCACATTCTCTTTCATCAAAGCCGACGGGATTTTAGGAAGGGATTTTGAGCTACAGAACAACCATATCGTTTTATTCAAATCACCCAGAGACGTCTTACAAATGAACATACTCAGTGAACAGTTGGGATTGGGATCTCAATTAAGAGACTGGTATACCACAGCAACTTCACTTCTCTTTGGTCATTTACTTGTTGAATTGACACTGAAAACAGTCTTTTTCCAAAGACAATGTACTAACCGTGGTTCAACGCCATCAATATTTTTTCTATCTGAAAGCAAGCAACAAATTACATTTTCAGCACACAACATCTCTCAACTCTGATCGCGTTCCAGATACTTTCCCAGAGTTTCAAATTAATATTCCTCAAATATTGTCCCAAAGATTTCATCCAGTTTCTAAACGAGTGCACAATTAACCTTGAAAAGCTATGAGAATGCTAAGAGAAATTCAAAAATGATAATTTTTAAAATTCAGAGAAGAAATCCAACTGCTTATTCTGAAAAGAACTAGTCTCAGTAAAAGAAGACAGATCCTGAGCTCCAAAAAAAGATCGGTTTCATATCAATTTTGATTCCGTCAATCATTAATCGTCTCTCTTGATTTGGTTCAGTTTGTTTTCTTTCCTCAAAAACTTTATGAGCAACAAATCAAGTTTTTACCTATGAGATTGGACAAAATGATGAAAAACAGGATTCGGATCCAAATAATTTAGAAACTGTTTTTAATATTTAACGCTAAAACATCGTTTTTCAGCAACTAATCACTTACCAATGAAATTTTAAATTCACCACGCATTAAGCTATCCCTAACTGACTCCATTTTGTTAGACAGAAGAGATACAAACGTTGCATTTGTCGATTTTGTAAACGCTCTGAAGAGTAAAAACATTGAATGTCTCGATATTCATTATACAATTCTTGACTCACTTAGCTGAAATCCACATAAAATTACAAAAAAAACATGCCAAGGTCAAAGAACGATGAAACTGGATCCCTTTCCAAATCTGAAAGAGCTAAGCTACAGAGGTTGCACAGGGAAAGGAAAGCCGCATATAGTTCAGTTCAAAACCTTCAGAAAGCTAGCCCATTGTCAAAGAAGAAGTTTGCTGATTTTTTTAGGGAAAATATTCTTACAGAAAGCATTTCAAAAGATTGCCTGCTCTTGCAAAACGTATCAATGAGATTTGGTGTCACAATTTGTCTTTCATGGATTAATTGTCTGAACTTAAAAACTTTGTAAAATATTAATTGATTAGTGTTGATCTCTTTTCTCGCCTTGTCCGTATTCCATCAACAAAGTCAAAACATGCCTCCGATGCTGTAGCTGCCTTCAAAAAGATGTTAAGGAAGAACGCTAAACTTATAGAGTGTAAGTTGATCACGGTAATGAGCTCGGGGGTGAATTCAAAAAATTTTGCAAAAGTAAAGACATAAAAATTTTTTTTATCGCTTCATGGAGGAAAATGCTGATAAATACGTTAAAAAATGGACAGATTTGCTAACAAAAGAAAAATTTAAGATTTTTCATCAATTCTTTACAAAACCCAATTCTTGAGTAACAAAAAAACCACGCTTCAAAATTGGAAAAAAGTCTCAATTCACAAGTGAAACTTATCAAGTTGTTAAAATTGCAAATTTAAAACCACCAACCTTTAGCCTTTACGGAGAACAAGATGACGCAATTTTAGACAAATTTAATAAAAAAAGAGCTTGCAAAGTGTATCATTTAGAGATGAATTCTTTCACTGTAGAGTTCGTTTCGAATGCATCCTTTGATTGTTACCCAAATAATAAATTAAGCTATTTTACAAACTTTCATCCGGAACAAACAAATCTTGAAGGAGACTGGGAGGTTGCAATTACAGAAATATCTTATGCTTCTTTGTACCAAAACATCACGAAAGGAAAATTGTTCTATCTAGACAAAGCAACACCGGATACAAAACAGTTGGACTATTATAAACTTGATCCAGGTCTATATCCCTCGATCTCTGATATTGTAAACGAAATGAACAAAACATTCAGGAACGTGGAAAGTATGAAAAAATACAAATCAGTTTACACGTTAACAAAATTACACAGCGAACTTCTTTGAGTCTGCGCAATGAGAATTCATTACCTGTTATAATTAGTGCAGATCGTTATCATGTCTTTGAATGTGAAGAAGCTGTTTATGGGATGGGTGCTTTCATGAGTGGTGCGGGTCCACAATTGCCCAAGATCCCATATGACATTGTACGAATACATACCTTATGCATCTATAGTGATATTGTTGAATACAATATTGTGGGTGATACAAAAGCTGTTCTTTTACGATGCAATCCGTGTATATCAAAAGTTAAGAATAGAGACATCATGTCACCGGGACAATATATGAATTATCAAAATTTTCCAAATTTGCAATATAAAAAAAGCTCTAAAAACTCATTCCACAGCATTAAACTCGAGCTCCAATGGATGCTGATAGTGATCTACCATATTTTCGAGGATACGCCCGAAAGAAAGATAGGGTTTTGGAGCTTTAGCGCAAAAAATTTGGAGAACAGCAATTCCGTTTTTTAGAAAAGATGTTGTCCCAGCAGCAATAAGAGTTTGTGCTGAGTCAATTGAAATGGCTGCTCCTGAAATTGGAAATGTTTTTACTGCGAAGAAAAAACTCAAATCTGTTGCTGCAGATGTTGGAAAGAAAACTTTGCGTAAACAGCTAAGTAGCAATAGCTAAGTAGCAATATTCGTAGCTCACCTCCAAAAATCAGTCGACGTCGTCGAAAAAGAAAAGATATATTTGCAAATCTAAAATCAATTTTAGATCAACAAACGATTCTGATTGTCGATTTGGACACTTTACAAACTCTTGCTTGGAGATTTTTGACAAAGTTCCTGTTGTGTAACCAATTGAGTATTCTCGTGTTCAAGAAGTTTATCCTAGTACTTCATTGGATGAACGAAGCATTGACTCTGAAACAGATAGAAGTTTATATCATGATATGAAGGATATCCACCTTCAAATCAGAGTTGGGCTACAGAAGGAAGATTTTTTGATGACTTTATGAAAAAAGACGAGCATGGAAAAGCAGATATGGGCATGTCTTTCACAGATGACGATTTAAATTATCTAACTCATGTCAACAATATATTATACTCTCTCTTCTCCAACTGTGAAACGTTTCTGAACAATCAACAAGAATGCAACTCGAATGGTCTCTATGAACACAAGGCCCTAATTTCCAATGAAATTATTGTTTCAACGAGAAATATTGAAACTATTTTTGCTTTTCAGTGATACGAAAAGGAACATAGTGATTAAGAGAAGAGCGTGTTTATAGACCAAGAGGAAGAATTTTTGCTGAAAAATGGAAGCAATTACTACGTAAATTAGCTCTCAATTTCTTCCAATGCGAAAAATTACTTCCTCCAAATTCAAAAGTTAGATTGAAATTGATTCGTGCAAGACCTAATTTGTTTACATGATTTCTTACAATCCTCACATTTCTTTTAATTTCTTGATTGTTCCTTAAATACACGACCCGTTTTTGTTAACGAAGTGTATCACCAGACTATCCAATACCAATTAACTCATCAACCTGCTTGTTACAACTTTACTGAAACAATTGCACGTACATCTTTATTTCCTTCAGGACATAACAGTTTATTCAGGAAAATGTTTTTAACAGTGCTCCAATCCGAAGAGTAGCTGTTACGATGAAAAACGTTTCGACATTCAAATAAATTTTCATGAAAATGCTTTCATTATCGGAAATTTGGATTGCGGGAACTTAGAATTGTTAGCGGAGTTTGAGCTATAGTATTTTTTTGATACAACTAATAACTGTAGAGCATACATATCAAGAATGAAAGCAAAGAATTTTAACGAGATAGTTCTTGCGTTATCGAATCATCAATTTCAGAATCATTACATACTGGCATTCAATCTCACTTCACTTCAAGATGTTGGAGAAAATATTCTTTATCTTGAACTTAGCGGTGATAGTATTTGATTGGAAAAGTTTTTCGATCTTCCGCTAAGAAAAGTGTCAAAAAACAATTGTTCATTGATAAAATTGATCAGTTTGGTATGTTTGCTAAAAATGTCTGACAATTTCTTTGCCATTTTCATGGTTTTTGTTTACTTGCTTTACTTATTGAAACTTTTGTAGGTCTTATCTCCTCTTCATCTAGCTGTCGTTCTCTACATCAAAATAATTAACTAATGGATATCAAGTGGGGTAGATTAACTTCAAATTTTCATAATTATATTCCCTTTCTAATTTTTCTTGGACTTTTTTTTTAATTCTTGTTTTTTTTATCCTAGCACCCAGAAGGAAACCGTCGACAAAATCAAAAAATCCGTAGATTATTGCTTCTCGCAACAGAACGAAAGTTTTCAACTTGTTTGCTCTGTCAGGAACCCTTTTCAAAAAGGGTGCTCGTGAGATAAAGAAAAAAAACTTATTTATCATGAATAACACTTCACTTCTTGAGATTTTTGAACGCATTCCAGAGCTCAAGTTCTGGTATATTGGAACCTTTCTAGCAGATTTTGTTCCAACTTTACCTAAATTCAGTTTCGCAATCGTCTAACTTCCCCAAGCAGTGAGGTTTGTGAATATTGTATAATGATTGATCGTCTCAATAGCAGCTATTACTACGCGGATTCTCTAGCTTGATCAGTCACACATTACAAATTTTTGAATAATTTGAAATATGAAATTGTGAGAAAATGATACACAGACCACTTCAGAGAGCGCAAAACTTATGTAGGTTCTGCTCTTTTTATGCTGCATTTCATCTGCTCAAGTATCTACAAGCAAATATGAACAAAGTTCATGATGTGTATGTACTAAAATTTATTAGTAATTATATGTAAATTTGATTACTGCGGTATACACTAAGCTGGTGGCCAATAAAGTTGATGTTAGTTTTTAACATTTGTACCTCTTACTCAGTTAGCAAGACAAGTTTTCATTTTTGTCGACTTTATTAAACCATTCGGCTAAATGTACCTCGGTTTTCACTTAATTTGATAACAATTTATACTTTTTTAATGTAAATGTTCGAGTGATTTTATAGTTTGTTGTGCATAATTTACGCCGTGTCTGTTATTTTTTATTTTGCCAATTCAATTTTATTTTAAAATACTGTCATTTTTAACCAATCAGAAGAGAGTATCTAGAACAATTTGAAGAGAAAAAAAAACACAAAAAAAACATTAAATTGCTAAAAATAACAATTTTCTATTAATAATGGCGCGTATATTAATTAGCTAATCCAGTAAGCGCGATCATTACTAGCTATATTTTTGAGCCCGAGTATCATTTTTTTTCCTAAGAACTAATTTGAACCCAACAAAAGATAAACTTTGCAAAAAATTCTGCAAAAATTGTAAAAACTCTGCAAAAACTCTGCAAAAAATACCCTGGAAAAACCCTAGATCATATTCCTAATCCTAATTTGTTAGGGAAGACCCTAATCTGTCAAAGCCGTTTTACCTAATATTAATAAAGGGGGTCTTCACAAACCCCCCCCCCCCCCCGGGGGGGGGGTCATCGGTCCACCTAATTACTACTGTCATATGATAAATAATTTGGAACAACTTGCAAGAAAAAACTAATTCAGAAGTTAAAAAACCAAATCTTCGAAAAATTTGAACACTGTGATGTGATCAGTTTTACTCGTATTAAGAGATAAGAGTTAAACGGTACGTATAATTTCAGGGGGTAGGCGTTAGGTTGATACACCCTTCCCTCATAATGTTTTGATATTGAAATAGTATTAAGATGAAATGTTATTGATTGTTTAGATCTGAAAATACTTAAATTTAGGATCTAATATCATAATTTCATCAATAGCATTTGATGTCTACAGAAAAAAACTTGGAAAATCATTCACAACTGAAAGAGAATTCTTTACCTGTTATATTTGAGAATTCTTTACCTGTTATAATTAGTGCTGATCTTTGTCATGTCTTTGAATGTGAAGAAGTTGTTTATGGGATGGGCGTTTTCATGAGTGGCACGGGTCCACATTTGCTCAAGTTCCCATATGACCTTGTACAAATACATATCTTATGGATCTATAGTGATATTGTTGAATAACATATTGTGGGTGATTCAAAAGCTGTTCTTTTACGATGGATTCCGTTTATATCAAAAGTTAAGAATGGAGACATCATCTCAACGGGACAATATTTGAATTATCAAAATTTTTCAACCTGCAACTTAAAAAAAATCTAAAACAACTCATTCCACAGCATAAAGCTCGAGCTCAACCTTATGGAAGCAATTACTACGTAATATAGCTATCTATTTATTCCAATGCGAAAAATTACTTCTTCCAAATGAAAGAGTTAGAGTGAAATTGATTCGCGCAAGACCTAATTCGTTTTACATGATTTGTTACAATCCTCAATTTTCCTTTAATGTTCCTGATTGTTCCTTTAATACACGACGGGTTTATGTTAACGAATTGTATCCCCAGACTATCAACTACCAGTTAACTCATCAACCTGTTTGTTACAACTTTATGGAAACAATTGCACGTACATATTTTTTTCCTTCAGGACATAACAGTTTATTCAGGAAAATGTTTTTAACAGTGCTCCAATCAGAAGAGTAGCTATTGCGATGAACACCATTTCGGCATTCAAAGGATATTTTCAAGAAAATCCTTTCAATATCAGAAATTTTGTTTGCGAGAACTTTGAATTGTTAGCGGAGGTAGGCCTTTAATAACTTTTTTAAACAACTAAAAACTGTAGAGCATACGTAACAACAATGAAAGCAATGATTTTTAACAAAGAAATTCTTGCGTTGCCGAATCATCAATTTCAGAACCATTACATACTGGCATTCAATCTCACTTGACTTCAAGATACTGGAGAAAATATTCATTATCTTGAACTCAGCGGTGAAAGTATTTGATTGGAAAAATTTTTCGATCGTCCGCTAAGAAACGTGTCAAAAAACATTTGTTCACTGATAAAATTGATGAACTTGGTACGTTTGCTAACTTTTAACAATTTTGTCATCATTTTCACGGTTTTTGTTTACTTGCTTTACTTATTGGAACTTTGGTAGGTCTTATCTCCTCTTCATCTAGCTGTCGTTCTCTACATCAAAATAATTAACAATTGGACATCAAGTGGGGTAGAATAACTTCAAATATTTATATTTATATTCCTTTTCTAATTTTCCTTGGATTTTTTTATAATTATTGTTTTGTTTTATTCTATCACCCAGAAAGAAACGGTCGACAAAAACACAAAATCCATAGATCATTGCTTCTCTCGACTGAACGAAGGTTTTCAAATTGTTTGCTCTGTCAGGAACCATTGTGCAAACGGTGCTCGTGAGATAAAGGAAAGAAAACTTATTTGTCTTGAATAACACCTCAATTCATGACATTATTGAACGCATTCCAGAGCTCAAGTTCTGGTATATTGAAATCGTTCGTTCGCAGATTTTGTTCCAACTTGAAATAAATTCTGTTTTGAAATCATCAACACTTCCCCAGACAGTGAGGTTGGCGAACATTGTATAATGATTGGTCGTCTCAACAGGAACTATTACTACGCGGATTCTTTTGCTTGATCAGTCACACATTACAAATTTTTGAATAAAAATTGTGAGAAAATGATACACAGACCACTTCAGAGAGTGCAAAACTTATGTAGGTTCTGCACTTTTTATGCTGCATTGCATCTGCTCAAGTATCTGCAAGCAAATATGAACAAAGTTCATGATGTGCATGTACTAAAATTTATTAGTAATTATATGTAAATTTGATTACTGCGGTATACACTAAGCCCGTGGCTAAAAAAGTCGATGTTAGTTTTTAACAAATGTACCCTTTACTCAGTTAGCTACGCAAGTTTTCATTTTTGTCGACCTTTTTATCCCACTCGGCTATAAATGTACCTCGGTTTTCATTTATTTTGATAGAAATTTATACATTTTTAATGTAAATGTTCGAGTGATATTATAGTTTGATGTGCATAATTTGTGCCGTGTCTGTTATTTTTAACTTTGCCAATTCAATTTTATTTTAAAAAGCTGTCATTTTTAACCAATCAGAAGAGAGTATTTAGAACAATTTGAAGAGAAAAAAACACAAAAAAACTTTAAATTGCTAAAAAATAACATTTTTCTATTATTAATGGCGCGGATCTTATTTAGCTAATCCAGTAAGCGCGATCATTACTAGCTAAATTATTGAGCCCGAGTATCAATTTTTTATTCCTATGACCTAATTTGAACCCAACAACAGAAAAGGTTTGCAAAAGTTTCTGAAAAAAAGTGCAAAAGTTCTGCAAAAATTGCAAAAACTCTGCAAAATTTCTGCAAAAAATACCCTGGAAAACCCTAAATCCTATTCCTAATCTTAATATATTAAGGAAGACCCTAATCTGTCAACGCCGCTATACCTAATATTAATCAATGGGGTCATCAACCCCCCCCCCCCTACAGGGGGGACATCGGTCCACCTATTTACTACTGTCATATGATGAATAATATGGAAAAACTTACAAGATAAACTAATTCAGAAGTTAAAAAACCAAATCCTAAATAAATTTGTGATTTGATCAGTCTTACTCGTTTTTAAGAGATAAGAATTAAAGGGTACGTATAGTTTCAGGGGGTAGGCGTTAGGTTGATACACCCTTCCCTCATAATAATTTGATATTGAAATAGTATTAAAATGAAATGTTACTTATTGTTTAGATCTAAAAATACCTAATTTTAAGATCAAATATCATCATTTCATCAATAACCTTTGATGTCTACAGAAAAAAAAATGGAAAATCATTCACAACTAAAAATTTATAAAGAAATTGTTTATAAAAAAAAACATTGGAGAATTACAATCATCTTGTTGTTATCTATCAACTCTACATGAAAACTACTATAAATTGAGAATTTAAAAAAATGGCTATTCGAGAACTACCATATGAGATTTACAATAGAATCAAAACCACAATATTAACCAAACCTCAATCTATCAAGACATTTTACATAATAACTAAAATCCTGTTAGAAACAAAACTTCATATATAAAGAAAAAAAGGAAAACTATTCATATCTGGACATGCGATGAAAAAAAGTAGATAACTAACATCGAGTCTTCATAACAGATCACCATAGTTAAAGAACTTTGGTCGGCAAATTTGAATTTTTATAATCTCCATTCCACCTGAGACATTATTGATAAATTTTCATGATAACGAGAGAAACACAGACACAATGATAGCAACAATTTGTCTTTTTTCGAATGTATATAGTGTGTACCAACAAAAAAGTCATAGAAAGGGGTCTTGTTAATTCATCGCTCTATATCGAAAACTTAATACATAAAGAAAGAACAACAGCACTGAACAACAACTTCAGTAGGAATCTCGCAAACATCAAAGAAACAAAAGTCTCTAAAAATAAATAATTATTAAATTTAGATATGAAGTTTTACTTTTGAATTGATGATTATTTTTCATTCATGAACGATATTTAGTTTTTCTTTTCTTAAACTATTTCAATTGCTCGCTTTTTTTGAGGCTAGGGATTAAACCTTTTCCGTACCCTCTACCCTAACCCTTATCCTTTAATCAAAAAAGCTCTTATCTCTTCCCGGGTCGAGGTTTTGTCAAAAAATAATTTAAGATTAGCGGTGAATAGCAGTGAAAAAAAACTTTTTTCACCACAAAGCGCCCGCGTCTTTTAGCGTTGAATGCGCTGAAGCGGTGAATTTTTGTAAGAATTGAGTTGAATTTTGCAGTGAAAAATTTTTTTTCACCGCATTCACCGGAATTCTTACAAAAAAGAAAATGTCGTAGAAGGGTTCGAACCTCTACCTTATGCGTGCCACCAACTTCGTAATCCACTGCGCCATCTGTCACTTACTGCAATGATATTTCCTGTGTATATAAGATAAGCGTTGAAATTAGCGCGGTGAATATTTGTAAGATTCGCGATTTTAGCGTGAAATTTTTTTTACCGCATTCTGCTGGTAGCGGTGAAAATTTTTTTTTTCACTGCAATCTGCTAGTAGCGGTGAAATTTTTTTTTCACCGCATCTGCTTGTTAGCGGTGAAAAATTTTCTTTCACCGCTTAAGCGCTGAAAATAAATTTTTCACCGCTTAAAAGTTTTTTTTTCACCGCATTCATCGCATTGAACGTAAATCTTACACTTTTACCCAGGTTGAGGTTGCGCTCCAAATCGCCTCTGATCAGACCGTCCCCGACCGAAGTGACCTCTGATCAGACGAGTGTGCGCTCGAAGATCATTGTGCGCTCGAAGTGCGCTCGAAGCCGCCTCTGATCAGAGGAGTTCCAGACCGAAGCGACCCCTGATCAGACAAGTTCCAGACCATTGTCCAGACGAGTTCCAGACCATTGTCCAGACTAAAGTGCGTTCGAAATATTCTGATCAGAGAACGATTTTGAACATGAACAAATCTCTCAATATCGTTATAATATATACATTTCATCTATTGTTTTATCAATTTTATATTCAACTAACAAAAAGCCAATCCTGAAACTATTGCTAATGAAAATAAATCAAAAAGACAAATTAAAAAAATTACTGAGTATGACATTTATTTACGCTTTTAACTGAATAAATGAACTTAGACAGCTTTGCATAAAAACGTCTTGATCTACTTTGATTCAAAATCTTTTCTTGAGGGGACCGGAACTTGTTATCAGTTGGATCCCTAGGTTCTGATCAAACCCATCAGATTTTCGGATGAGGTTCTGATCAGAATGCTGTTTAATTGTTGACCTCTACCAGAGACAACAAAAGTCAAAATGAAAACAAAAAAAACTTGAAAAAAAAATTAAAAATTCGCTCAAATTGGTCTCTGGTCAGACTAGTGTGCGCTCGAATCAGCCTCTGATCAGGCAAGTTCCAGACCATTGTCCAGACAAAAGGGCGCTCGAAGCTTTTTCCAGACCATGTAACTCGAGCGCACCGGGACCATGTGTGTGCTTGAAACTCGTCTGATCAGGGGTCACTTCGGTCTGGCCACCTCGACCTGGGTACTCAAATTCACCGCAAATCTTACATCTTTTAGCGATTTTTAGCGGTGACACCTCGACCAGGGTTGATCAGAATAATGCTCTGATATTTCAAAATTTTCGTTAAACACATACTGATATTCATCATAAGCAGATTAAGCCTGAAATTTTACTGTGGGTTTCATCACGGAATGCCTAACAGGTGCAAATATGAGAAGTCTGGGCAAATGTTCCACGATTCAGTCAATTGTCGTTGTGACACCGAAGTAAGGCAATTTTTAAAGTGACTTCACGATTATACACAGCTCATAAAATTATGAAAAAATGGAATATAGTCAAGACCTCTTTGATGTAAAAAATTTCAAATTACGAATTAATTAACACAAAAGCAACAAAAAATATATTTTATTCTTTAGCTTTGAAATTTCGAAAAGTACTTTAATATTGATTTTAGGTTTTCGTAACATAAGCAGCAAAATAATTACAAGAAACAATAGTGAAAAACAACATGGACTCTAATTCAACAGAATGCACAACCAATCGTAAAAAATAGAGAGAGATCTTCAAAACAATTCGAGTTCTTTGGATTATAAATATCCTTGTCCAAAATGAATGGTTATTTTTGCTACTATCGGGCAGATTAAGCCATATTCCGGAAATAGTATGCATATTTTTGAAAAGTTTTTTTTCCTTTATCTTGCAAAATAACAATTTCTCTGCTAAAATCTTTAAATAATCATTTTTCTGACAGAACGTTGCAACACAACCATTTTGTGGACAAGATCCTTCAAGATGAACTCATTACTTAGATTAATTCTGACAGCAGGTGATTTCGTTTGAATCTAATTTCGTTTGAACAGTCTCGTCTTGAACCTAATTTTTTATCTTCAAACTTCAAAAGAGATAGTCCCATTAAATTTTAGCTCTAAGAGTATAAGAATCACATTAAACACAATACACACCAGTAAAAAGCATGGACTCTAAGTGTTCCGACCCCACTTTTGAAGGGGAGAAGAACTATATGCTTAAAGGGTTTTTCTTTGTTCAGTCAATTTTGGCCGATCGATAGATACATCATAAAGAATAGTGACTGGAATCATTGAAAAGCTCATTCAGCAAAGAACACGAAAATAAAAAGAATTGTTTTTGAATTTCTTTTTTCTTGAGCAGTTATGGAGGATTTAAATTTTGTGCAAACACCTTGTTCACCTTTAGTGTTCACCTTTAGCGTAATTTTCGTTCAAAGTAAGATTTTTTGAAGAAAAATTTTAATTCAAAATCACTTTTCACACTACAAAATGAAAAAAAAAATGGGTACATAATAAACCAAAGGCGATAAAAAGCCTACAGTTGCTCTCATGGGAAAGTTTACAATAAAAAATTGAATTCTTTTTGAGAGGTGTTTTTTAGAAAACTTTTCAGACTTTTTTTGTTTTTTTTTTAAATCACTCAGAGACGAGTTACGTTTCAAATCGAGGTTCCGTTAATGCAAACTTAATTAACAGTCAAATAATTCTCAATTTAAAAAATTGATTTCAGAGAAACAATTTTTCGTTGAATATTTTTTGGCTTTTTAATAATATTTTGATGTTCTTTTTGAGATTTTCAATTTAACAAGTTTTTGAAGTCGTATGGCATTGACTATTTGACAAAAAGTGCAATACGCTTCCCATTGATAATAAAATGAAAATATCTATTGCTTAGTGAAACTATCTAGTGCCATAAAGTGAAACTCTCTAGTGTTAATCTTTAATAAGACATTAAAGACAAATTTCCGACATTTTTTTGAACATTAACCGATCGTGATCTTATTTTTCTGAAATGTCAGTCAGTCTCAGTAATGACATGGCATTTATGTAATGAAATGACATTGATATTTCCCTCTTCGTTCCCGTGGCTTACAGAAGACGTTAAATGGATCATAGATAAAGTTTTCTGAAAAAGCTTCTCGTTCAAAGGGCTTATACACTTCTTCTCACACTTTGCTACTGAATTTTTTTGCGTTTTGCCTGTATTTGAAGTTGTTTTCATAGATATAAGACCTATTTTTATGTCCTATTGATGGCTTATGAATATTAATCATCATGAATTTAATGTCGAGTTGTAACTAAGCGTATTTATTTGCTTCCGTTGAATGCTGTTGAATTTAATGGCGTTGATAATACAGGTTTTCTAAAAAAAAATTCCTGGTGTTAATATAAATGTTCATTTCGCCAATCGAATCAAAGACAAAATGTTAAAGCTCCAATTCGACAGACGAATCAACTATGCCGAAACTGCTGCCTCACTTGGTCAGCAAATCACAAGGACAAGTGTATTGCGAAAGCCAAGACATGCAAGAGTTTTGGTTTGCAGAATCATTTTTCGCGGGTATTTCGTAAACCGAAGTCTTCATCTAGTGAACAAACTCGTCCCAAAGTCCACTCAGTTGAGGACAATACAAGATACCAATTATAACCCTCAATGTAGATCAGACTATGATAGTTCGGACGACAACATGGTAGCTAACATTGCTCGTTCTACAGTTCAAATTGAAACCAAAAATACATTCTTACTAATCAAGGATTTGAAAGTAGGACTTCTCAACGACTCCGGGAGTGTGTGTAGCATCCTCAACGAACCACTTGCTACTGAAGTTATCAATAATTCTACACTTGCACGATGGCTAACAACAGCACCTGCTCAAGATCTCAAGAGCTTTGCTAACGAACCAATACCCGTCATTGGAATGATGCAAGCGCCAGTAGAAAATAATGGTTGGCGGATTGAAGACGCAGAATTTGTGGTCTTTCGAGTTGGATTGAAACCACTTATTGGCAGAGACTTATTTGAGGTCCTTGGAATATCAATCACTCAAACTCTTTGTTCCAATGAAAGTAGTTTTGTCAACACTGTCAGAAGCCATTGCCCATTCAAAACACGCATAGCAAATCAATTTCCTCATATTATTTCACGCATTGGCAGATCAAAATTCCACATTGTTAAACCTAAATTTCACAAGAGTTTTCAGCCTAAACATCAAAAGGTTAGAAAATACTCATTAATTTACAATAACGAGTTGATAGTGAAATTAAAAAACTTTTTGAAGAAGAACACATAGAAACACTTAAAAATTGTTCCGATCGATATTTCATTTATCCAATCGTTATTACAGTTGAAAGAGAACAAACAATAAAATTAGCTCTAGACTCTAATACATTCTAGCTCTAGAGCCATACATTAAAACAAGTGCCAAATGCCGAATATTGAAACACTGATAAATTCCATATCACAAATAATAACTGATTACAAGAGTGAACCAGCTGATAAGAGTTATTTCTCTATCATAGATCTTAACTATGCGTAGAGTCAACTGAATCGCCCTCTTGACACCGCCAAACATTGCAACCTTAATATTGTAAGCGATGATATGACAGGCACATATCGATTTAAAACTGGGTTTTATTGTCTTACAGACATGCCTGCCGAGTTTCAGAAGGCGATACATTAATCTTTAATCGGTCTTAAAAATAAATTTTGTTTCCATGTTATTATTCCTTGATTTTATTCTTATTGTAAGTAAAGGTTCAGAAGAAGATCACTTTCAACTTGTAATAGACTGCCATGAAAAATTAGATGCAGATAACCTTCGTATAAATCTACCCAAATGTCACTGTGCGAAACAAGAAATTTCATGATTGGGGTAAAATATTACTCAATCAGGAATCTCACCTCTTGAATCTAAAATTTCTGCAATCATTTCATTGCAACCACCTAATACACTTAAAAACTTCCGCTCGTTCCTTGTTTCGGTTCACTACATTAACAAATTTATTCCCAATCTTGCACAACTTTGCTATTCTCTAAGACCCCATCTTCGAAAATCTACAAAATACATTTGAACCGATGAACGCACTATACATTATAATGATAAAAAAACACGAATCGTGAATCACACAGAAAACACTCATTATAACCCTCAACTCGAAGCACTTATTCAATGTGATCCTTCTCGTTCCGGCTTAGGAGCAGCATTAGAACAAATGACAGTTAACGGTTGGAAGCCGATTTCATTTGTATCTAGATTTTTGAATAGTAACGAAGAACGCTACAGCATCAATGAGCTTGAACTTCTTGGAGTGGTCTGGTTCATTGAGTATTCTAAAAACTAACTTTACGGTAAAGAATTCTTTATCATAACTGATCATCGAGCCCTTCTTTCCATTTTAAAAGAACATATAACTAATAAATCTTATAAGAGTCGCTTATCACGATGGGTTGATCGTCTATTAAACTATCAATTAAAAATAGATACAGGCGCAACGATGGGAATTATTGACTATATATCCCGCAATCCTTATCAACCTGTGAATTGTATTTCTAAATATGACGAGGAAATTTTAGTTGCAACTTTATACCGTATATAAGCTGAAGCAAATTTACTTCAAAAAGAAAAACATATTACCGCTGTTCAACTTAACTAATTTTACCTAGATGCTGAATCTGACATTCAAACATCTAGTTCACAACATTTCAATCAAATACTGAATATAAATTCCATGAAGCCTAAATCGTTAATACAGAACATTATGTCACGCGCTCCGCAAAGTCCTAGTTGAGGTTTATCTCTGAAGCATAACCATAATTTTATTACTGATAACGCAAAGTGCGTACTCTTAACTCAAAAAAATTTAACACTCGCCACGCGAATAAATTATTCAAATTCAATCTCCTCTCACCATAATAATTCAGATAGTGAGCACGCAATGCGCGTACGCTTAGACCAAAATAATTCAACCCTCGCAAAGCAAAAGTCTAATCCAAATTTCATTCCCTTTAATTGTTAAGCATGGCGGGTACATTTAACCTAAAATCAATTAACACCTGCACAGCATTGTAATACTTTCCAACTAAAAACTCCAAATCATTTTGTTTCTGATTGTGAATTTGATCCGCGAAAAAACGCTTTACTCAAAATAAATTAACACTCGCCGGGCATAATCCCCTTTTATTAAGTTAACCACATATTACGTATAACTCAAATGCCTTATTTGCTATTCACATTAGCAAACACCAAATTAAATCCCATCTCGAATCGAATAGCACAAATACTTTAAACACTCCGCTACAAATTGAGTCTCAAATAGTTCTATTTGAGACGCAAAATACCGAAAAGGCGTCATTCGCTTACCAAAATCAGCATCAATTCAAAAAGTTAAGCCATTTTAACTTGTCAATCCCTTATTAGCACTCAATCACATGCTTTAAATATTTCACTTGCTCAATTGACAAACAATAAAAAAGTCGCTTTTTGCCCAAACTCAACCTGAAATTCAGTTGTCTTCTCACTCAATTATTTTAATTGAAAACTAATCAAACTCGTCAAAAATGAGCCAACAAGTGTCTGCAATGAAAGGCAAATCAACATCTATTCGATCTACCCGAATTTCGCTTCGCGTATCCTTCACAGATAAGGCAACCCAAAACACGCCCCGCCATTCACCGTCTCATTCAAATATCAGCACTCCACTCACCGATGGCACTCAAGTCTTATCATTCAATGAAGTGGTTGCGAAAGTCTTTAATAAAAATTTGATTGCCTCCCTAACGAGCAAAGAGGCAGTGCTCAAAGAAGGCAGGGACTGCATCATCCGTCTGACGAGGAACGTTTAAAGGAACTAAACCCTTAGCTGCACATTTTCTGCGAGACTCGCACGTAAGCGGTGGTTGCGTTTGCGTGGATGAGAAGGTGACCGTACCAAATGCGTTAAAAGATGCACTCATCGAGGATCTCTATGCAAGTCACCCGGGTAGCAGGGGATGATATGTGTGGCCCAGCACTGAAATAGAGCTTGCACTGCAATCGGCAAAAATATAAAACCTATAATTTCCGCAAAGGAATCACATAAACCATGTTTAGTCCCGAACCAAGAGAAACAAATAGATTTTGTATGTCCTATTAATAATGAAAAAGATCATGAAACTCATATTTTAACATGTAATGATAGATTTTCCAATTACCCCTCTGCTAAAAGTGTTGATAATGCAAACTCTTCATTAAATTTTTAGATTATTATATAAAAATTCACGGAGTTCCTCGATCATTACGAGTAGATCAAGATGGTTGCTTTCTTATAGGAAAGCCAGTAAAAAATATTTGCGCAAAAATAATATAATTCTAATTCAAGCTCCAACAAATGGTCATCGAGCTATAGGTTTTGTAGAACGATTAATTAGTACAATTAAACAACGCCTTGCATGTACAAAAGAAGCAAAAAGAAATAAACTCGTTCACCATTAAAGCAGCACAAAAATCAATTCTCTATCAGCTCCGCATATGTAAACATAAAATTACTAAGATTTCGCCTTTCGAATCACACTTTGGGCGAAAAGCCAATGCTCCACTTAGCAATATTAGTACTAAACCACATTCTTCTGATTTAAGTTATGAGAAAGTTTTGAATCATTAATTAGACGAGGAGACGGTCACACCCTTAATGAATTGATACCAGAAGATCATTGGGAAAGTCATCGAAGTGACAAAGAAGTTAAGAAAAACATGTTCACGGCCACTAATGACGCCTTCTCTCGCGAAGGGCTTGCGGGCGACAAGGAATCTCGCTTCTTCCGCTCGATAAAAGCTCACCGCCCTATAACACTCAAGGAGCATACAGTGCAATTCAATATTGCCCGCAAGAAGCACCCGAATAAACGGTCCCAAAAGAACCTTGACGGACATTACGAAGTGTTAGCCCCCAGTTCAGTCGTGCAGAAAACCGATCAATTTACGTCAGTAATCCGTGAACCTGGGAAACTGGAGGTCACTGTGAGAAACAGCGACAATGCTAAATTTGGAACCCGTGACGAACGGAAGACCAATTCGAGCGAATGAATAAATCGCATAGGACCGAAAGTTTATGAGAAATCAACCGAGGCCAAAATGTTGAGCCACACAAAAGAATTCACACGAATTCAGAAGGGTGACGGCAAGATGAAACACCGCAAACGTGATACGGCAGGCTGTGTCTCATCTAACCGATCTAATATAGCTCGCGCAATGCGAGTAAGGATGCCAAAAGTGCCACCCAACCTCGTGCCGCCAGAGACCTCGATCCAACCTGAGACAAATCACAGACTCAGAATTATTGCGCCTCCACCAACAAACCAACTAACAGAACTAATGTTACCTTCTACTTCGGCACCCTTAGAAAACATTGCACCAAGTTCTTCCAAGATCAACTTTTTCGTGTTATCTTCTTCAAAAATCACACTAAAAAGTCCAAAGTCTTATGGATTTGGAAATGACAATTCATCCGGCGAATCGATAAATTCGTGCCTACCTGATTTTGCACCGCCCCGCAGGAAACGTCATACGGGTGATGTCGAATCCGTGCAACCTTCAGATATCCAAACAATTGTGGATACTGCAGCTCAAGTAGAGCTAACCCCAAATGCAATTCCCTCGCCAGTCATAGATGAAGTTTCTCCAACTGACCCTCGCATCCGCCCAGCAAGTCAGAGTCCACCGGAGAATTTGATAATTGACGAACAGAATATGTAGACTCAAACTTTCCATATTTAAAACTTGATACAGTAATATTTATGATTATCTATGATAACCAGTAAATATATTGTTGATAACTATTTAACCGGTGAAAAAGGAATAATATATAAACAATAATTTTATTAAGCATTTCATGTTACGCAAGTTTAATATTCACCAAAAAGGGAGAAATGTTGTACGTAATCTTTTTTTTGGTGCAGTAAAATTATTATGTTATTAACGATGTACTTATTTAATTTCTGTACCTAATCTTGAAGGACGTATTACAAAGTCATCTTAAGTTCACTGTCTACCGCTTTTATTTCACATTATGTATGTCGCCCTAATTCCCTATATGGGAATTATTTGTTTTGCACCTTGGGTACAGTTGCTCAATTTAACCACTTTCTTGTCATTCGTATTTACTGCCTAAGTAATATAGACAATTGTCATTATAGGTGATTCGCTAAGTGAATTCAAATGCAAATCCGTGCTAAGTGCGCGTGCCGCACAAGTAAACTCAACAGAATCCTAATAGTGATTCGCATCGCAAAATCAAGTACACAATTTTGATTGTGTACTACAAAAAAACTTACCTGCCATCATAGCAATATTAAAACTTTATTTCCAAGGCTTAAACGGAGACGAGGAGAATAAAATTTTCTTGTAGTTCATCAATAATATTTTTGGAAATCGTGCTTCAGCTGAAAAAAAATATGGGTCTGATAATTTTTGACACAAACATGAGCTGCTTCTAATTTTACAATCAATTCGAAAAGTTTTGCGTGTCAGGAAGTTTTCACATTTTGACCATTTGCTACTAAAATGAAGTCATATTTAGGTTATCGTCAACACACTAAATAAAGTTAAGGTATCACTACCTTAAAAAACATCCAAACTCACCTTAACTGTTAAGGTAGATTTGCCTTTCCTTAACTCACCTTAACTAACACTAACTTTACCAGAACTTTACCTGAAAAGTTAAGGCCTCTCTACCTTAACTAAATAAAGTTAAGGTAATTTTACCTTAACAGAGTTAGCGTAAATTCTTACCTCAACTCGAGTTAAGGTAAAAATTAGGTAAATTTTACCTTAACTTTACCTTATCAACGAATTACCTTAAATCCGTTAAGGTAAAAATACCTTAATTTTATCTGGTGTGAATGATCAGAAAAACGTGTTACTGAATGCTGTGTTCTGATTACATTACTTAGCTTGAAGAAATTTTGGCTTCTGATGAAAAAAATTGAGTGAACGCAAGAAATCCAACGCAACAGTAATTCGACGTAAAAACAAGCCAAAAGTTGTGCAAAAACTGATGTAATATCCCGTATTCTAAACATGTTTAACCGTTGTCACCATCGTCGTACTCTGTAATTATGAAGAAGCTGCTAACTCCAACAGACCGCTGTTCATGGCCATGCCTCTAATGCACAGTGTGTTGAATTCCGTGGGCCGGTTACTCCGGCGAAGCCGAGACTCGAACAAAGCTCACCAACCGGCCCGCTGATATCCTAGTAAATTTTTGGGCTTACGGGACCTCGTTTTCAAAATTCGGTTTGCTTGCCTATCTGATCAGCCAATAGGCAAGCAAACCTAAATTTGAAAATGAGGGAACGTAAGTCGAAAAAAAATTTAAAACCCGTGTTTTACAGCTACACTCGTGGGGTCAGCTCATGCGATTTGCCGTCGTCTTGGCTTCGTCGCAATAACGGTTCTGGGTGATCCGTATTACATTCTAGAGCCAACAAGCTTGATGGCCACAAATAAATTATTGTTTTCTTTAAGTCATCTGTTGCAATAAGGAGAGATGCATAATAACAAATGGTTAAAAAAAAACCTCTTAGTGTCCGTGTTCAAGAAAATGCAATTGATGTCGTATCCATGGTCCCAAGCAGTAAAAAATTCGTTTGTTATTACACTCTACCTACACAGGGGATATTTCATACCGAGTTTGGTTCCATTTGGACAACTCCATGACACGTTGAAAAAGACCTATTACTAATTTTCCTTATTTGCGAAATTCGCAAACTTCGTTGCGAAATACCAACTTTCTCCTGGGCAAGCTATAGCAAAAAATTTTTTTGTCCCACACTCCAACTACACAAGGCATACTCAATACCGAGTTTGGTTCGATTTGGACAACTCCATGACACGTTGAAAAAGACCTATTTTTGAAGTTCATAATTCGCGAAATTCGCAAACTTACTTACGAAATACCAACTTTTTTCCAAGGCAAGCTACAGCAAAATTTCCTTTTATACTACACTCTACCTATACAGGGGATACTCCATACCGAGTTTGCTTAGATGTGGACAACTCCATGACCCGTTGAAAAAGACATATTACTAATTTTTCTTATTTGCGAAATTCGCAAATTTCGTTGCGAAATACCAATTTTTTCCTGGGCAAGCAATAGCAATAACTCTTTTTGTCCTACACTCTAACTACACAAGGCATATTCAATACCGAGTTCGGTTCGATTTGGGCAACTCCATGACACGTTGCAAAAGACCTATTCTTGAAATTCATAATTCGCGAAATTCGCAAAATTACCTATGAAATACCAACTTTTTTCCAAGGCAAGCTATAGCAAAACTTTTTTTGTACTACACTATACCTATACAGGGGATACTTAATACTGAGTTTGGTTCGATTTGGACACTCCGTGACCCGTTGAAAAAGACCTATTACTAATTTTCCTTATTTGCGATATTCGCAAACTTCCTTGCGAAATACCAACTTTTTTCCTGGGCAAGCTATAGCAAAAATTTTTTTTCTCCTACACTTTAACTACACAGGGCATACTCAATACCGAATTTGGTTCGATGTGGACAACTCCATGACACGTTGAAAAAGACCTATTTTTGAAATTCTTTATTCGCGAAAATCGCAAATTTACCTATGAAATACCAACTTTTTTCTAAGGCAAGCTATAGCAAAATTTCTTTTTGTACTACACTCTACCTATACAGGGGATACTCCATATCGAGTTTGGTTAGATGTGGACAACTCCATGACCCGTTGAAAAAGACCTATTAATAATTTTCCTTATTTGCGAAAATCGCAAATTTCGTTGCGAAATACCCACTTTTTTCCTGGGCAAGCTATAGGAAAAATTCTTTTTGTCCTACACTTTAACTACACAGGGCATACTCAATACCGAGTTTGGTTCGATGTGGACAACTCCATGACACGTAGAAAAAGACCTATTACTAATTTTCCTTATTTGCGAAATTCGCAAATTTCGTTGCGAAATACCAACTTTTTCCTGGGCAAGCTATAGCAAAAAATTTTTTTGTCCCCACTCCAACTACACAAGGCATACTCAATACCGAGTTTGGTTTGATTTGGACAACTCCATGACACGTTGAAAAAGACCTATTTTTGAAGTTCATAATTCGCGAAATTCGCAAACTTACTTACGAAGTACCAACTTTTTTCCAAGGCAAGCTACAGCAAAATTTCCTTTTACACTACACTCTACCTATACAGGAGATACTCCATACCGAGTTTGCTTAGATGTGGACAACTCCATGACCCGTTGAAAAAGACATATTACTAATTTTTCTTATTTGCGAAATTCGCAAATTTCGTTGCGAAATACCAATTTTTTCCTGGGCAAGCTATAGCAATAACTCTTTTTGTCCTACACTCTAACTACACAGGGCATACTCAATAACGAGTTTGGTTTGATTTGGAAAACTTCATGACACGTTGAAAAAGACCTATTTTTGAAATTCATTATTTGCGAAAATCGCAAATTTACCTATGAAATACCAATTTTATTCCAAGGCAAGCTATAGCAAAAATTCCTTTTGTATTACACTCTACCTATACAGGGGATACTCCATACCGAGTTTGCTTAGATGTGGACAACTCCATGACCCGTTGAAAAAGACATATTACTAATTTTTCTTATTTGCGAAATTCGCAAATTTCGTTGCGAAATACCAATTTTTTCCTGGGCAATCTATAGCAATAACTCTTTTTGTCCTACACTCTAACTACACAGGGCATACTCAATAACGAGTTTGGTTTGATTTGGACAACTTCATGACACGTTGAAAAAGACCTATTTTTGAAATTCATTATTTGCGAAAATCGCAAAATTACCTATGAAATACCAATTTTATTCCAAGGCAAGCTATAGCAAAAATTCCTTTTGTATTACACTCTACCCATACAGGGGATACTCCATACCGAGTTTGGTTAGATGTGTACAACTCCATGACCCGTTGAAAAAGACCTATTACTAATTTTCTTTATTTGCGATATTCGCAAACTTACTTGCGAAATACCAACTTTTTTCCTGGGCAAGCTATAGCAAAAAATTTTTTTGTCCCACACTCCAACTACACAAGGCATACTCAATACCGAGTTTGGTTCGATTTGGACAACTCCATGACACGTTGAAAAAGACCTATTTTTGAAATTCATTATTTGCGAAAATCGCAAATTTACCTATGAAATACCGATTTTATTCCAAGGCAAGCTATAGCAAAAGTTCCTTTTGTATTACACTCTACCTCTACAGGGGATACTCCATACCGAGTTTGGTTAGATGTGGACAACTCCATGACCCGTTGAAAAAGACCTATTACTAATTTTCCTTATTTGCGATATTCGCAAACTTCGTTGCGAAATACCAACTTTTTTCCTGGGCAAGCTATAGCAAAAAATCTTTTTGTCCAACACTTTAACTACACAGGGCATACTCAATACTGAATTCGGTTCGATTTGGGCAACTCCATGACACGTTGCAAAAGACCTATTCTTGAAATTCATAATTCGCGAAATTCGCAAAATTACCTATGAAATACCAACTTTTTTCCAAGGCAAGCTATAGCAAAACTTTTTTTGTACTACACTATACCTATACAGGGGATACTTAATACTGAGTTTGGTTCGATTTGGACAACTCCGTGACCCGTTGAAAAAGACCTATTACTAATTTTCCTTATTTGCGATATTCGCAAACTTCCTTGCGAAATACCAACTTTTTTCCTGGGCAAGCTATAGCAAAAATTTTTTTTCTCCTACACTTTAACTACACAGGGCATACTCAATACCGAATTTGTTTCGATGTGGACAACTCCATGACACGTTGAAAAAGACCTATTTTTGAAATTCTTTATTCGCGAAAATCGCAAATTTACCTATGAAATACCAACTTTTTTCTAAGGCAAGCTATAGCAAAATTTCTTTTTGTACTACACTCTACCTATACAGGGGATACTCCATATCGAGTTTGGTTAGATGTGGACAACTCCATGACCCGTTGAAAAAGACCTATTAATAATTTTCCTTATTTGCGAAAATCGCAAATTTCGTTGCGAAATACCCACTTTTTTCCTGGGCAAGCTATAGCAAAAATTCTTTTTGTCCTACACTTTAACTACAAAGGGCATACTCAATACCGAGTTTGGTTCGATGTGGACAACTCCATGACACGTAGAAAAAGACCTATTTTTGAAATTAATTATTCGCGAAATTCGCAATTTTACCTATGAAACACCAACTTTTTTCTAAGGCAAGCTATAGCAAAATTTCTTTTTGTACTACACTCTACCTATAACGGGGATACTCCATACCGAGTTTGGTTAGATGTGGACAACTACATGACCCGTTGAAAAAGACCTATTAATAATTTTCCTTATTTGAGAAAATCGCAATTTTCGTTGCGAAATACCCACTTTTTCCTGGGCAAGCTATATTAAAAAATCTTTTTGTCCTACACTCTAACTACACAGGGCATACTCAATAACGAGTTTGGTTTGATTTGGACAACTACATGACACGTTGAAAAAGACCTATTTTTGAATTTCATAATTCGCCAAATTCGCAAATTTACCTATGAAATACCAACTTTTCTCCAAGGCAAGCTATAGCAAAATTTTCTTTTGTACTACACTCTACCTATACAGGGGATATTCAATACCGTATTTGGTTCGATTTGGACAACTCCTTGACCCAATGAAAAAGACTTTTCTAACAAAATGCTTCTTTGAAGTTATTCGAAAACGTCGGAATTCTACGTATGAAGACCTTTGAACTTTTTCCTAGGCAATGTATTGCCAAAAATCCCTTTTGTCGTGCACGCTAAAAACACAGGGGATACTCCATACTAAGTTTCAATCAGTTTGAACCCAATAAAAAGGACCCTTTCTTCAAAGTATTTACTCGTGGAAGTTGCAAATTTCCTTACGAAATACCAACTTCTTTCCTAGGCAAGCTAAAGCCAAAGTTCCTTTTGCCCTACACTCTAACCACAAAGGGGATAGTCCATACCGAGTTTGGTTCGATTTGGACAACTTCTTGACCCAATGAGAAAGACATCTTTATCAAAACATTTGCGGAAATATACGGAAATAGACATATGAAAACCTAACTTTTTTCTAGGCAAGCAATAGCAAAAATTCTTTTTGTTCTGCGCTCTAAGTACTAGGATGATATTCCGTGATCAGTTTTTTCGCTTTGGACAAGTTTTTGACCCGATAAAAAAGACCTATTTTTTATAAATTTTTTTGTGAAAATCGCAAATTTCCGTATGAAAAACTAACTTTTTTCCTAGGAAATCTTTAATAATTTTTTTTCTCTTTTGCACTCTGACTACGGTGGTGATACTCCATGCCGAGTTTGTTTTGATTTGAACAACTCCTTGACCCGAAGAAAAAGACCTATTTTTAAAATTCGCTAATCGCGAAAATCTCAAATTACCTTACGAAATACCAACGCATTTCCTGGGCAAGCTCTATCAAACATTTTTTTGTCCTACACTCTAAAAACACAGGGGATAGTCCATACCGAGTTTGGTTCGATTTGGACAACTTCTTGTCCCAATGAGAAAGACCTTTTCAATAAAAATACTTATTCGAAATTATTCGAAAAAAAATGGAAATTTACATATGAAAACCTAACTTGTTTTCTAGGCGAGCAATAGCAGAAATTGTTTTCTGTGCTCTAAGTACTAGGTTGATATTGTGTTCTCATTTTTTTTGCTTTGAACAATTTTTTGACCCAATAAAAAGTACCTATTATTCGTTTCTCGCGAAATTTGCAAATTTCCGTATGAAAAATTAACTATTTCCTAGGCAATCAATAACAATTTTTTGTGTTTTACACTTTGACTACAGTGCTGATACTCTATACCGAGTTTGGTTTGATTTGATAAACTCCTTGACCCGATGAAAACAACCTACTTTTGAATTTCGCTAATCGCGAAATTCGCAAAAATCCGTATGAAAAGTTTAATTTTTTTCCTTGGCAAGCTATGCCAGAGAACACTTTTGTTTTTAAACTCTGACTACAATGGAGATATTCCATACCGACTTTGGTTTGATTTGAACAACTCCTTGTCCCAACGAGAAACACCTTTTTATCGAAATACTTATTCAAAATTATTCGAAAAAAATTAGAAATATACATATGAAAATCTAACTTTTTTTCTAGGCAAGCAATAGCATGCATTCTCTTTGTTCTGCGCTCTAAGTACTAAGTACTCAGTATTTTTTGCTTTGGACAAGTTTCTGACCCGATAAAAAAGACCTGTTTTTAAAATTCGCAAATTTTCGTATGAAAAACTAATTTTTCCTAGGCGACCAACAACATTTTTTTGTTTTACACTCTGACTACAATGGTGATAATCCATAGCGAGTTTGGATTGATTCGAACAACTCCTTGACCCGATGAAAAAGACTTTTTTTAAGTTTCGCTAATCGCGAAATTCGCAAATTTCCTTAGGATATATTCCTGTTTTTCCTTGGCAAAATATACCAAAAATTCTTTTTGTTTTGCACTTTGACTACAATGGTGACAGTCCATACCGATTTTGGTTTGATTTGAACAACTCCTTGACCCGATGAAAAAAAAAACAAAATTTAAAATTGGCTAATCGCGAAATTCGCAAATTTCCTTAGGATATATTCCTGTTTTTCCTTGGCAAAATATACCAAAAATTCTTTTTGTTTTACACTTTGACTACAATGGTGGTTCTCCATTCAGAGTTTGGTTTGATTTGATCAATTCCTTAACGCGATGAAAAAGACCTATTTTTAAAATTCGCTATTCGCGAAAATCGCAATTTTCCGTATGAAAAACTAAACTTTTTCCTAGGCAAGCTATACCAAAAAAGTCTTTTTGTTTTACACTTTGACTACAAGGGTGATACTCCATACCAAGTTTGGTTTGATTTGAACAGCTCCTTGACCCGATGAAAAAGACCTATTTTTAAAATTCGCTAATCGCGAAAATCTCAAATTTCCTTACGAATTACCAACTCATTTCCTAGGCAAGCTACATCAAACTTTTTTTGTCCTACACTCTAAATACACAGGGGATAGTCCATACCGAGTTTGTTTCGATTTGGACAACTTCTTGTCCCAATGAGAAAGACCTTTTTATCAAAATACTTTTTCGAAATTATTCGAAAAAAATCGGAAATTTACCTATGAAAACCTAACTTTTTACTAGGCAAGCAATAGCAGAAATTCTTTTTGTTCTGCGCTCTAAGTACTAGGTTGATATTTCTCAGTTTCTTTCGCTTTGGACAAGTTTTTGACCCGATGAAAAAAACCTTTTTTTAAACTCCTTTTTCGAGAAATTTGCAAATTTCTGCATTAAAAACTAACTTTTTCCAAGGCAATCAATAACATTTTTTTGTTTTACACTCTGACTACAATGGTGATACTCCATACCAAGTTTCGTTTGATTTGAACAACTGTTTGACCGATGAAAAAGATCTATTTTTGAATTTCGCTAATCGCGAAATTCGCAATTTTCCGTATGAAAAACTAAACTTTTTCCTAGGCAAGCTATACCAAAAAAGTCTTTTTGTTTTACACTTTGACTACAAGGGTGATACTCCATACCAAGTTTGGTTTGATTTGAACAGCTCCTTGACCCGATGAAAAAGACCTATTTTTAAAATTCGCTAATCGCGAAAATCTCAAATTTCCTTACGAATTACCAACTCATTTCCTAGGCAAGCTACATCAAACTTTTTTTGTCCTACACTCTAAATACACAGGGGATAGTCCATACCGAGTTTGTTTCGATTTGGACAACTTCTTGTCCCAATGAGAAAGACCTTTTTATCAAAATACTTTTTCGAAATTATTCGAAAAAAATCGGAAATTTACCTATGAAAACCTAACTTTTTACTAGGCAAGCAATAGCAGAAATTCTTTTTGTTCTGCGCTCTAAGTACTAGGTTGATATTTCTCAGTTTCTTTCGCTTTGGACAAGTTTTTGACCCGATGAAAAAAACCTTTTTTTAAACTCCTTTTTCGAGAAATTTGCAAATTTCTGCATTAAAAACTAACTTTTTCCAAGGCAATCAATAACATTTTTTTGTTTTACACTCTGACTACAATGGTGATACTCCATACCAAGTTTCGTTTGATTTGAACAACTGTTTGACCGATGAAAAAGATCTATTTTTGAATTTCGCTAATCGCGAAATTCGCAATTTTCCGTATGAAAAACTAAACTTTTTCCTAGGCAAGCTATACCAAAAAAGTCTTTTTGTTTTACACTTTGACTACAAGGGTGATACTCCATACCAAGTTTGGTTTGATTTGAACAGCTCCTTGACCCGATGAAAAAGACCTATTTTTAAAATTCGCTAATGGCGAAAATCTCAAATTTCCTTACGAATTACCAACTCATTTCCTAGGCAAGCTACATCAAACTTTTTTTGTCCTACACTCTAAATACACAGGGGATAGTCCATACCGAGTTTGTTTCGATTTGGACAACTTCTTGTCCCAATGAGAAAGACCTTTTTATCAAAATACTTTTTCGAAATTATTCGAAAAAAATCGGAAATTTACCTATGAAAACCTAACTTTTTACTAGGCAAGCAATAGCAGAAATTCTTTTTGTTCTGCGCTCTAAGTACTAGGTTGATATTTCTCAGTTTCTTTCGCTTTGGACAAGTTTTTGACCCGATGAAAAAAACCTTTTTTTAAACTCCTTTTTCGAGAAATTTGCAAATTTCTGCATTAAAAACTAACTTTTTCCAAGGCAATCAATAACATTTTTTCGTTTTACACTCTGACTACAATGGTGATACTCCATACCAAGTTTCGTTTGATTTGAACAACTGTTTGACCGATGAAAAAGATCTATTTTTGAATTTCGCTAATCGCGAAATTCGCAAAGTTCCGTATGAAAATTTCCTTTTTTTCCCAGGCAAGCTATAACAAAATTCTTTTTGTTTTACACTCTGACTACAATGGTGATATTCCATACCGACTTTGGCTTGATTTGAACAACTTCTTGTCCCAATGAGAAAGACCTTTTTATCAAAATACTTATTCGAATTTATTCGAAAAAAAAAATCGGAAATTTGCATATGAAAACCTAACTTTTTTTCTAGGCAAGCAATAGCAGAAATTCTTCTTGTTCTACGCTCTAAGTACTAGGTTGGCATTCCGTACTCAGTTTTTTCGCTTTGGACAAGTTTTTGACTCGATAACAAGAATTTATTTTTTAAATTCGTTTTTCGCGAAATTCGCAAATTTCCATATGAAAAACTAACTTTTTTCCTAGGAAATCTATGATAATTTGTTTTTGTTTTGCACTCTGACTACAATGGTGATGCTCCATACCGAGTTTGCTTTGATTTGAACAACTCCTTGACCCGATGAAAAAGACCTATTTCTAAATTTCGCTAATCGCGAAATTTGCAAAGTTCCGTATGAAAATTTAAATTTTTTCCTAGGTAAGCTATACCAAAAAACTCTTTTTGTTTTACACTCTAACTACAATGGTGATATTCCATACCGACTTTGGTTTGATTTGAACGACTTCTTGTCCCAGTGAGAAAGACCTTTTTATCAAAATACTTCTTCGAAATTATTCGAAAAAAAATCGGAAATTTACATACGAAAACCTAACTTTTTTTCCAGGCCAGCAATAGCAGAAATTCTTTTTGTTCTGCGCCCTATGTGCTAGGTTGATATTCCGTACTCAGCTTTTTCGCTTTGAAAAAGTTTTTGACTCGATAAAAAAGACCTATTTTTTAAATTCGTTTTTTGCGAAATTCGCAAGTTTCCATATGAAAAATTAACTTTTTCCTAGGCTATCAATAACATTTTTTTTGTTTTACACTCTGACTACAATGTTGATACTCCATACCGTGTTTGGTTTGATTTGAACAACTCCTTGACCCGATGAAAAAAATTTATTTTTGAATTTCGCTAATCGCGAAATTTGCAAAATTCCGTATGAAAATTTCCTTTTTTTCTAGGCAAGCAATAGCAGAAAAAGTTTTTGTTCTACGCTCTAAGTACTAGGTTCGTATTCCGTACTCAGTTTTTTCGCTTTGGACAAGTTTTTGACTCGATAACAAGAATCTATTTTTTAAATTCGTTTTTCGCGAAATTCGCAAATTTCCATATGAAAAACTAACTTTTTTCCTAGGAAATCTATGACAATTTGTTTTTGTTTTGCACTCTGACTACAATGGTGATGCTCCATACCGAGTTTGCTTTGATTTGAACAACTCCTTGACCCGATGAAAAAGACCTATTTCTAAATTTCGCTAATCGCGAAATTTGCAAAGTTCCGTATGAAAATTTAAATTTTTTCCTAGGTAAGCTATACCAAAAAACGCTTTTTGTTTTACACTCTAACTACAATGGTGATATTCCATACCGACTTTGGTTTGATTTGAACGACTTCTTGTCCCAGTGAGAAAGACCTTTTTATCAAAATACTTCTTCGAAATTATTCGAAAAAAAATCGGAAATTTACATAAGAAAACCTAACTTTTTTTTCCAGGCCAGCAATAGCAGAAATTCTTTCTGTTCTGCGCTCTATGTGCTAGGTTGATATTCCGTACTCAGCTTTTTCGCTTTGAAAAAGTTTTTGACTCGATAAAAAAGACCTATTTTTTAAATTCGTTTTTTGCGAAATTCGCAAGTTTCCATATAAAAAACTAACTTTTTCCTAGGCTATCAATAACATTTTTTTTGTTTTACACTCTGACTACAATGTTGATACTCCATACCGTGTTTGGTTTGATTTGAACAACTCCTTGACCCGATGAAAAAAATTTATTTTTGAATTTCGCTAATCGCGAAATTTGCAAAATTCCGTATGAAAATTTCCTTTTTTTCTAGGCAAGCAATAGCAGAAAAAGTTTTTGTTCTGCGCTCTAAGTACTAGGTTGATATTCCGTACTCAGTTTTTTTCGCTTTGGGCAAGTTTTCGACACGATTAAAAAGACTTATTTTTCATATTCGTTTTTCGCGAAATTCGCAAACTTCCTTATGAAAAACTAACTTTTTTTCCTAGAAAATCCTTAACAATTTTTTTTTGTTTTGCAGTCTGACTACAATGGTGATACTCAATACCGAGTTTGGTTTGATTTGAAAAACTCCTTGACCCGATGAAAAAGACCTATTTCTAAATTTCGCTAATCGCGAAAATTGCAAAGTTCCGTATGAGAATTTAACGAATTTAACTTTTTTCCTAGGTAAGCTATACCGAAAAACTCTTTTTGTTTTGAACTCTGACTTCAATGGTGATATTCCATACCAATTTTGGTTTGATTTGAACAACTCCTTGACCCAATGAAAAAAAAACAAAATTTAAAATTGGCTAATCGCGAAATTCGCAAATTTCCTTAGGATATATTCCTGTTTTTCCTTGGCAAAATATACCAAAAATTCTTTTTGTTTTGCACTTTGACTACAATGGTGACAGTCCATACCGATTTTGGTTTGATTTGAACAACTCCTTGACCCGATGAAAAAATCCAATTTTTAAAACTTACTAATTTTTAAATTTTGCTAATCGCGAAATTTGTAAAGTTCCGTATGAGAATTTAACTTTTTTCCTAGGTAAGCTATACCGAAAAACTCTTTTTGTTCTGAACTCTGACTTCAATGGTGATATTCCATACCGATTTTGGTTTGATTTGAACAATTCCTTGACCCGATGAAAAAAAAACTAATTTTTAAAATTCGCGAAATTCGCAAATTTCCGTAGGATAATTTCCTTTTCTTCCTTGGCAAAATATATCAAAAATCCTTTTTGTTTAACACTTTGACTACAATGGTGATACTCCACACAGAGTTTGGTTTGATTTGAACAATTCCATGACATGATGAAAAAGACCTAGTTTTAAAATTCGCTATTCGCGAAAATCGCAATTTTACATATGAAAGACTAAAATTTTCCTAGGCAAACTACAAAAAAAATCTTTTTGTTTTACACCTTGACTACAATGGTGATTCTCCATACCGAGTTTGCTTCAATTTGAACAACTCCTTGACCCGATAAAAAAATATTTTTTTAAAATTCGCTAATCGCAAAATTTGCAAAGTTCCGTATGAAAATTTAAACATTTTTTCCTAGGCCAGCTATAAAAAAAACCTTTTTGTCTTACACTTTGACTAGAATGGTGATACTCCATACCGACTTTGGTTTGATTTGAACAACTCCTTGAACCGATGAATAAAAACCAATTTTTAAAATTCGCTAATCGCAAAATTTGCAAAGTACCGTATGAAAATTTAAACATTTTTTCCTAGGCCAGCTATACCAAAAAAATTTTTTGTTTTACACTATGACTGGAATGGTAATAATCTATACCTACTTTGGTTTGAATTGAACAACTCCTTGACCCGGTGAAAAAAATCTATTTTTAAAATTCGCTAATTGCGAAATCTTTAAAATTCCGTATGAAAATTTAAACATTTTTCCTAGGCATGCTATACCAAAAAACTCTTTTTGATTTACACTCTGACTAGAATGGTGATACTCCATGCCGACTTTGGTTGATTTGAACAACTCCTTGACCCGATGAGAAAAAACTAATTTTAATATTCGCTAATCGCGAAATTCGCAAATTTTCGTATGAAAGTTTCCTGTTTTTCCTAGCCAAAATATACCAAAAATTCTTTTTGTTTTGCACTTTGACTACAATGGTGATAGTCCAAACCGACTTTGGTTTGATTTGAAGAACTCCTTGACCCGATGAAAAAAAACCTATTTTTAAAATTCGCTATTCGCGAAACGCAAAAACCGCAATTTTACGTATGAAAGACTAAAGTTTTAGGCAAACTACAAAAAAACTATTTTTGGTTTACACCTTGACTAGAATGGTGATACTCCATAACAACTTTGGTTTGATTTGAACAACTCCTTCAACCGATGAATAAAAACCAACTTTTAAAATTCGCTAATCGTGAAATTCGCAAAGTTCCGTATGAAAATTTAAACTTTTTCCTAGGTAAGCTATACCAAAAAACTCTTTTTGTTTTACACTCTAACTACAATGGTGATATTCCATGCCGACTTTGGTTTGATTTGAACAACTTCTTGTCCCAGTGGGAAAGACCTTTTTATCAAAATACTTCTTCGAAATTATTCGAAAAAAAATCGGAAATTTACATAAGAAAACCTAACTTTTTTTCCAGGCCAGCCATAGCAGAAATTCTTTTTGTTCTGCGCTCTAAGTGCTAGGTTGATATTCCGTACTCAGTTTTTTCGCTTTGAACAAGTTTTTGACTCGATAAAAAAGACCTATTTTTTAAATTCGTTTTTTGCGAAATTCGCAAATTTCCTTATAAAAAACTGACTTTTTTCCTAGAAAATCTTAAACAATTTTTTTTTGTTTTGCACTCTGACTACAATGGTGATACTCAATACCGAGTTTGGTTTGATTTGAAAAACTCCTTGACCCGATGAAAAAGACCTATTTCTAAATTTCGCTAATCGCGAAAATTGCAAAGTTCCGTATGAGAATTTAACTTTTTTCCTAGGTAAGCTATACCGAAAAACTCTTTTTGTTTTAAACTCTGACTTCAATGGTGATATTCGATACCGATTTTGATTTGATTTGAACAATTCCTTGACCCGATGAAAAAAAACTAATTTTTAAAATTCGCTAATCGCGAAATTCGCAATTTTCCGTAGGATAATTTCCTTTTCTTCCTTGGCAAAATATATCAAAAATTCTTTTTGTTTTACACTTTGACTACAATGGTTATACTCCACACAGAGTTTGGTTTGATTTGAACAATTCCATGACATGATGAAAAAGACCTAGTTTTAAAATTCGCTATTCGCGAAAATCGCAATTTTACATACGAAAGACTAAAATTTTCCTAGGCAAACTACAAAAAAAATCTTTTTGTTTTACACCTTGACTACAATAGTGATTCTCCATACCGAGTTTGGTTCAATTTGAACAACTCCTTGACCCGATAAAAAAAAATGTTTTTAAAATTCGCTAATCGCAAAATTTGCAATGTTCCGTATGAAAATTTAAACATTTTTTCCTAGGCCAGCTATAAAAAAAAAACTTTTTTGTTTTACACTTTGACTAGAATGGTGATACTCCATACCGACTTTGGTTTGATTTGAACAACTCCTTGAACCGATGAATAAAAACCAATTTTTAAAATTCGCTAATCGCAAAATTTGCAAAGTACCGTATGAAAATTTAAACATTTTTTCCTAGGCCAGCTATACCAAAAAAATTTTTTGTTTTACATTATGACTAGAATGGTAATAATCTATACCTACTTTGGTTTGAATTGAACAACTCCTTGACCCGGTGAAAAAAATCTATTTTTAAAATTCGCTAATTGCGAAATCTTTAAAATTCCGTATGAAAATTTAAACATTTTTCCTAGGCATGCAAAACCAAAAAACTCTTTTTGATTTATACTCTGACTAGAATGGTGATACTCCATGCCGACTTGGTTGATTTGAACAATTCCTTGACCCGATGAAAAAGACCTATTTTTAAAATTCGCTATTCGCGAAACGCAAAAACCGCAATTTTACGTATGAAAGACTAAAGTTTTAGGCAAACTACAAAAAACAATTTTGTTTTACACCTTGACTAGAATGGTGATACTCCATAACAACTTTGGTTTGATTTGAACAACTCCTTGAACCGATGAATAAAAACCAATTTTTAAAATTCGCTAATCGTGAAACTCGCAAAGTTCTGTATGAAAATTTAAACTTTTTCCTAGGTAAGCTATACCAAAAAACTCTTTTTGTTTTACACTCTAACTACAATGGTGATATTCCATACCGAATTTGGTTTGATATGAACAACTCCTTGAACCGATGAATAAAAACCAATGTTTAAAATTCGCTAATTGCAAAAATCGCAAAGTTCCGTATGAAAATTTCCTTTTTTCCTAGGCAAAATATATCAAAAATTCTTTTTGTTTTCCACTTTGACTACAATGGTGACAGTCCATACCGATTTTGGTTTGATTTGAACAACTGCTTGACCTGATGAAAATAAAACTAATTTTTAAAATTCGCTAATCGCGAAATTCGCAAAAATATGTATGAAAATTTAACTTTTTTCCAAGGTGAGCTATACCGAAAAACTCTTTTGATTTTAAACTCTGACTACAATGGTGATTCTCCATACCGCGTTTGGTTCAATTTGAACAACTCCTTGACCCGATAAAAAAAATATTTTTAAAATTCGCTAATCGCAAAATTTGCAAAGTTCAGTATGAAAATTTAAACATTTTTTCCTAGGCCAGCTATAAAAAAAAACTTTTTTGTTTTACACTTTGACCAGAATGGTGATACTCAATACCGACTTTGGTTTGATTTGAACAACTCCTTGAACCGATGAATAAAAACCAATTTTTAAAATTCGCTAATCGCAAAATTTGCAAAGTACCGTATGAAAATTTAAACATTTTTTCCTAGGCCAGCTTTAACAAAAAAATTTTTTGTTTTACACTATGACTAGAATGGTAATAATCTATACCTACTTTGGTTTGATTTGAACAACTCATTGACCCGGTGAAAAAAAAATATTTTTAAAATTCGCTAATCGCAAAATTTGCAAAGTTCCGTATGAAAATTTAAACATTTTTTCCTAGGCCAGCTATAAAAAAAACTTTTTTGTTTTACACTTTGACCAGAATGGTGATACTCAATACCGACATTGGTTTGATTTGAACAACTCCTTGAACCGATGAATAAAAACCAATTTTTAAAATTCGCTAATCGCAAAATTTGCAAAGTACCGTATGAAAATTTAAACATTTTTTCCTAGGCCAGCTAGAACAAAAAAATTTTTTGTTTTACACTATGACTAGAATGGTAATAATCTATACCTACTTTGGTTTGATTTGAACAACTCATTGAACCGGTGAAAAAAATCTATTTTTAAAATTCGCTAATTGCGAAATCTGCAAAATTCCGTATGAAAATTTAAACATTTTTCCTAGGCATGCTATACCAAAAAACTCTTTTTGATTTACACTCTGACTAGAATGTTGATACTCCATGCCGACTTTGGTTGATTTGAACAACACCTTGACCCTATGAGAAAAAACCAATGTTTAAAGTTCGCTAATTGCAAAAATCGCAAAGTTCCGTATGAAAATTTCCTTTTTTCCTAGGCAAAATATACCAAAAATTCTTTTTGTTTTCCACTTTGACTACAATGGTGACAGTCCATACCGATTTTGGTTTGATTTGAACAACTGCTTGACCTGATGAAAATAAAACTAATTTTTAAAATTCGCTAATCGCGAAATTCGCAAAAATATGTATGAAAATTTAACTTTTTTCCAAGGTGAGCTATACCGAAAAACTCTTTTGATTTTAAACTCTGACTACAATGGTGATACTCCACACAGAGTTTGGTTTGATTTGAACAATTCCATGACATGATGAAAAAGACCTAGTTTTAAAATTCGCTATTCGCGAAAATCGCAATTTTACATACGAAAGACTAAAATTTTCCTAGGCAAACTACAAAAAAAATCTTTTTGTTTTACACCTTGACTACAATAGTGATTCTCCATACCGAGTTTGGTTCAATTTGAACAACTCCTTGACCCGATAAAAAAAAATGTTTTTAAAATTCGCTAATCGCAAAATTTGCAAAGTTCCGTATGAAAATTTAAACATTTTTTCCTAGGCCAGCTATAAAAAAAAACTTTTTTGTTTTACACTTTGACTAGAATGGTGATACTCCATACCGACTTTGGTTTGATTTGAACAACTCC
Organism: Convolutriloba macropyga; assembly: GCF_964194025.1. Lineage (NCBI taxonomy): Eukaryota > Metazoa > Xenacoelomorpha > Acoela > Convolutidae > Convolutriloba > Convolutriloba macropyga. The sequence goes on along the minus strand of NC_134473.1, from coordinate 1,465,068 downwards.
TTGAACCGATGAATAAAAACCAATTTTTAAAATTCGCTAATCGCAAAATTTGCAAAGTACCGTATGAAAATTTAAACATTTTTTCCTAGGCCAGCTATACCAAAAAAATTTTTTGTTTTACATTATGACTAGAATGGTAATAATCTATACCTACTTTGGTTTGAATTGAACAACTCCTTGACCCGGTGAAAAAAATCTATTTTTAAAATTCGCTAATTGCGAAATCTTTAAAATTCCGTATGAAAATTTAAACATTTTTCCTAGGCATGCAAAACCAAAAAACTCTTTTTGATTTATACTCTGACTAGAATGGTGATACTCCATGCCGACTTGGTTGATTTGAACAATTCCTTGACCCGATGAAAAAGACCTATTTTTAAAATTCGCTATTCGCGAAACGCAAAAACCGCAATTTTACGTATGAAAGACTAAAGTTTTAGGCAAACTACAAAAAACAATTTTGTTTTACACCTTGACTAGAATGGTGATACTCCATAACAACTTTGGTTTGATTTGAACAACTCCTTGAACCGATGAATAAAAACCAATTTTTAAAATTCGCTAATCGTGAAACTCGCAAAGTTCTGTATGAAAATTTAAACTTTTTCCTAGGTAAGCTATACCAAAAAACTCTTTTTGTTTTACACTCTAACTACAATGGTGATATTCCATACCGAATTTGGTTTGATATGAACAACTCCTTGAACCGATGAATAAAAACCAATGTTTAAAGTTCGCTAATTGCAAAAATCGCAAAGTTCCGTATGAAAATTTCCTTTTTTCCTAGGCAAAATATACCAAAAATTCTTTTTGTTTTCCACTTTGACTACAATGGTGACAGTCCATACCGATTTTGGTTTGATTTGAACAACTGCTTGACCTGATGAAAATAAAACTAATTTTTAAAATTCGCTAATCGCGAAATTCGCAAAAATATGTATGAAAATTTAACTTTTTTCCAAGGTGAGCTATACCGAAAAACTCTTTTGATTTTAAACTCTGACTACAATGGTGATTCTCCATACCGCGTTTGGTTCAATTTGAACAACTCCTTGACCCGATAAAAAAAATATTTTTAAAATTCGCTAATCGCAAAATTTGCAAAGTTCAGTATGAAAATTTAAACATTTTTTCCTAGGCCAGCTATAAAAAAAAACTTTTTTGTTTTACACTTTGACCAGAATGGTGATACTCAATACCGACTTTGGTTTGATTTGAACAACTCCTTGAACCGATGAATAAAAACCAATTTTTAAAATTCGCTAATCGCAAAATTTGCAAAGTACCGTATGAAAATTTATACATTTTTTCCTAGGCCAGCTTTAACAAAAAAATTTTTTGTTTTACACTATGACTAGAATGGTAATAATCTATACCTACTTTGGTTTGATTTGAACAACTCATTGACCCGGTGAAAAAAAAATATTTTTAAAATTCGCTAATCGCAAAATTTGCAAAGTTCCGTATGAAAATTTAAACATTTTTTCCTAGGCCAGCTATAAAAAAAACTTTTTTGTTTTACACTTTGACCAGAATGGTGATACTCAATACCGACATTGGTTTGATTTGAACAACTCCTTGAACCGATGAATAAAAACCAATTTTTAAAATTCGCTAATCGCAAAATTTGCAAAGTACCGTATGAAAATTTAAACATTTTTTCCTAGGCCAGCTAGAACAAAAAAATTTTTTGTTTTACACTATGACTAGAATGGTAATAATCTATACCTACTTTGGTTTGATTTGAACAACTCATTGACCCGGTGAAAAAAATCTATTTTTAAAATTCGCTAATTGCGAAATCTGCAAAATTCCGTATGAAAATTTAAACATTTTTCCTAGGCATGCTATACCAAAAAACTCTTTTTGATTTCCACTCTGACTAGAATGGTGATACTCCATGCCGACTTTGGTTGATTTGAACAACACCTTGACCCTATGAGAAAAAACTAATTCTAAAATTCGCTAATCGCGAAATTCGCAAATTTACGTAGGATAATTTCCTTTTCTTCCTAGGCGAAATCTATCATAAATTCTTTTTGTTTTACACTTTGACTACAATGGTGATACTCCACACAGAGTTTGGTTTGATTTGAACAATTCCATGACACGATGAAAAAAACCTATTTTTAAAATTCGCTATTCGCGAAACGCAAAAACCGCAATTTTCGTATGAAAGACTAAAGTTTTAGGCAAACTACAAAAAAACTCTTTTTGTTTTACACCTTGACTAGAATGGTGATACTCCATAACGACTTTGGTTTGATTTGAACAACTCCTTGAACCGATGAATAAAAACCAATCTTTAAAATTCGCTAATCGTGAAATTCGCAAAGTTCTGTATGAAAATTTAACTGTTTTCCAAGGTAAGCTATACCGAAAAACTCTTCTGGTTTTAAACTCTGACTACAATGGTGATTTTCCAGACCGGCGTTGGTTTGATTTGAACAACCCTTTGAACAACCCGGTGAAAAAAACATATTTTTAAAATTCGCTAATTGCGAAATTTGCAAAGTTCCGTATGAAAATTTAAACACTTTTTTCCTAGGCCAGCTATACCAAAAAACTTTTTTTTTGTTTTACACTTTGACTAGATTGGTGATACTCCATACCGACTTTCGTTTGATTTGAACAACTCCTTGAACCGATGAATAAAAACCAATTTTTAAAATTCGCTAATAGCGAAATTCGCAAAGTTCCGTATGAAAATTTTATTTTTTTTTCCTAGTAACCTATACCAAAAAACTCTTTTGTTTTTCAACTTTGACTACAATGGTGATATTCCATACCAAATTTGGTTTGATATGAAAAACTCCTTGAACCGATGAATAAAAACCATTTTTAAAAATTCGCTAATCGCAAAAATCGCAAAGTTCCGTATGAAAATTTCCTTTTTTCCTAGGCAAATTATACCAAAAATTCTTTTTGTTTTGCACTTTGACTACAATGGTGACAGTCCATACCGATTTCGGTTTGATTTGAACAACTCCTTGACCCGATGAAAAAGACCTGTCTTTAAATTTTGCTAATCGCGAAATTTGCAAAGTTCCGTATGAAAATTTAACTTTTTTCCTATGTAAGCTATAACAAAAAACTCTTTTGATTTTCAACTCTGACTACAATGGTGATATTCCATACCGAATTTGGTTTGATATGAACAACTCCTTGAACCGATAAATAAAAACCAATTCTTAATTGCAAAAATCGCAAATTTCCGTATGAAAATTTCCTTTTTTCCCAGGCAAAATATACCAAAAATTCTTTCTGTTTTGCACTTTGACTACAATGGTGACAGTCCATACCGATTTTGGTTTGATTTGAACAACTGCTTGACCTGATGAAGATAAAACTAATTTTTAAAATTCGCTAATTGCGAAATTCGCAAAATTCTGTATGAAAATTTAACTTTTTTCCAAGGTAAGCTATACCGAAAAACTCTTCTGGTTTTAAACTCTGACTACAATGGTGATATTCCAGACCGGCGTTGGTTTGATTTGAACAACCCTTGACCCGGTGAAAAAAACATATTTTTAAAATTCGCTAATTGCGAAATTTGCAAAGTTCCGTATGAAAATTTGAACACTTTTTTCCTAGGCCAGCTATACCAAAAAACTTTTTTTTGTTTTACACTTTGACTAGATTGGTGATACTCCATACCGACTTTGGTTTGATTTGAACAACTCCTTGAACCGATGAATAAAAACCAATTTTTAAAATTCGCTAATCGCAAAAATCGCAAAGTTCCGTATGAAAATTTCCTTTTTTCCTAGACAAAATATACCAAAAATTCTTTTTGTTTTGCACTTTGACTACAATGGTGACAGTCCATACCGATTTCGGTTTGATTTGAACAACTCCTTGACCCGATGAAAAAGACCTGTTTTTAAATTTTGCTAATCGCGAAATTTGCAAAGTTCCGTATGAAAATTTAACTTTTTTCCTATGTAAGCTATAACGAAAAACTCTTTTGGTTTTAAACTCTGACTACAATGGTGATATTTCATACCCACTTTGGTTTGATTTGAACAACTCCTTGACCTGATGAAAAAAAACTAATTTTTAAAATTCGCTAATCGCGAAATTCGCAAAGTTCTGTATGAAAATTTAACTTTTTTCCAAGGTAAGCTATACCAAAAAACTCTTTTGGTTTTAAATTCTGGCTACAATGGTGATATTCCATACCGAATTCGTTTGATATGAACAACTCCTTGAACCGACGAAGAAAAACCAATTTCTAAAATTCGCTAATGGCAAAAATCGCAAAGTTCCGTATAAAAATTTCCTTTTCTCCTAGGCAAAAATATCAAAAATTCTTTTTGTTTTGCACTTTGACTACAAAGGTGACAGTCCATGCCGATTTTGGTTTGATTTGAACAACTCCTTGACCCGATGAAAAAGACGTATTTTTAAATTTTGCTAATCGCGAAATTTGCAAAGTTCCGTATGAAAATTTAACTTTTTTCCTAGGTAAGCTATACCGAAAAACTCTTTGGGTTTTAAACTCTGACTACAAGGGTGATATTCCATACCCACTTTGGTTTGATTTGAACAACTCCTTGACCTGATGATAAAAAACTAATTTTTGAAATTCGTTAATCGCGTAATTCGCAAATTTCCGTATGAAAATTTCCTTTTTTCCTAGGCAAAATATACCAAAAATTCTTTTTGTTTTGCACTTTGACTACAATGTGACAGTCCATACCGATTTTGGTTTGATTTGAACAACTCCTTGACCCGATGAAAAAGACCTGTTTTTAAATTTTGCTAATCGCGAAACTTGCAAAGTTCCGTATGAAAATTTAACTTTTTTCCTATGTAAGCTATAACGAAAAACTCTTTTGGTTTTAAACTCTGACTACAATGGTGATATTCCATACCCACTTTGGTTTGATTTGAACAACTCCTTGACCTGATGATAAAAAAACTAATTTTTGAAATTCGTTAATCGCGTAATTCGCAAATTTCCGTATGAAAATTTCCTTTTTTCCTAGGCAAAATATACCAAAAATTCTTTTTGTTTTGCACTTTGACTACAATGGTGACAGTCCATATCGATTTTGGTTTGATTTGAACAACTCCTTGACCCGATGAAAAAGACCTGTTTTTAAATTTTGCTAATGGCAAAAAATTGCAAAGTTCCGTATGAAAATTTCCTTTTCTCCTAGGCAAAAATATCAAAAATTCTTTTTGTTTTGCACTTTGACTACAAAGGTGACAGTCCATGCCAATTTTGGTTTGATTTGAACAACTCCTTGACCCGATGAAAAAGACGTATTTTTAAATTTTGCTAATCGCGAAATTTGCAAAGTTCCGTATGAAAATTTAATTTTTTTTCTTAGGTAAGCTATACCGAAAAACTCTTTGGGTTTTAAACTCTGACTACAATGGTGATATTCCATACCCACTTTGGTTTGATTTGAACAACTCCTTGACCTGATGATAAAAAAACTAATTTTTGAAATTCGTTAATCGCGTAATTCGCAAATTTCCGTATGAAAATTTCCTTTTTTCCTAGGCAAAAAATACCAAAAATTCTTTTTGTTTTGCACTTTGACTACAATGGTGACAGTCCATACCGATTTTGGTTTGATTTGAACAACTCCTCGACCCGATGAAAAAGACCTGTTTTTAAATTTTGCTAATCGCGAAATTTGCAAAGTTCCGTATGAAAATTTAACTTTTTTCCTATGTAAGCTATAACAAAAAACTCTTTTGGTTTTAAACTCTGACTACAATGGTGATATTCCATACCCACTTTGGTTTGATTTGAACAACTCCTTGACCTGATGAAAAAAAACTAATTTTTAAAATTCGCTAATCGCGAAATTCGCAAAGTTCTGTATGAAAATTTAACTTTTTTCCAAGGTAAGCTATACCAAAAAACTCTTTTGGTTTTAAACTCTGGCTACAATGGTGATATTCCATACCGAATTCGGTTTGATATGAACAACTCCTTGAACCGATGAAGAAAAACCAATTTTTAAATTCGCTAATGGCAAACATCGCAAAGTTCCGTATGAAAATTTCCTTTTCTCCTGGGCAAAAATATCAAAAATTCTTTTTGTTTTGCACTTTGACTACAAAGGTGACAGTCCATGCCGATTTTGGTTTGATTTGAACAACTCCTTGACCCGATGAAAAAGACGTATTTTTAAATTTTGCTAATCGCGAAATTTGCAAAGTTCCGTATGAAAATTTAACTTTTTTCCTAGGTAAGCTATACCGAAAAACTCTTTGGGTTTAAAACTCTGACTACAATGGTGATATTCCATACCCACTTTGGTTTGATTTGAACAACTCCTTCACCTGATGATAAAAAAAACTAATTTTTGAAATTCGTTAATCGCGTAATTCGCAAATTTCCGTATGAAAATTTCCTTTTTTCCTAGGCAAAATATACCAAAAATTCTTTTTGTTTTGCACTTTGACTACAATGGTGACAGTCCATACCGATTTTGGTTTGATTTGAACAACTCCTTGACCCGATGAAAAAGACCTGTTTTTAAATTTTGCTAATCGCGAAATTTGCAAAGTTCCGTATGAAAATTTAACTTTTTTCCTATGTAAGCTATAACGAAAAACTCTTTTGGTTTAAAACTCTGACTACAATGGTGATATTCCATACCCACTTTGGTTTGATTTGAACAACTCCTTCACCTGATGATAAAAAAACTAATTTTTGAAATTCGTTAATCGCGTAATTCGCAAATTTCCGTATGAAAATTTCCTTTTTTCCTAGGCAAAATATACCAAAAATTCTTTTTGTTTTGCACTTTGACTACAATGGTGACAGTCCATACCGATTTTGGTTTGATTTGAACAACTCCTTGACCCGATGAAAAAGACCTGTTTTTAAATTTTGCTAATCGCGAAATTTGCAAAGTTCCGTATGAAAATTTAACTTTTTTCCTATGTAAGCTATAACGAAAAACTCTTTTGGTTTTAAACTCTGACTACAATGGTGATATTCCATACCCACTTTGGTTTGATTTGAACAACTCCTTGACCTGATGAAAAAAAAACTAATTTTTAAAATTCGCTAATCGCGAAATTTGCAAAGTTCTGTATGAAAATTTAACTTTTTTCCAAGGTAAGCTATACCGAAAAACTCTTTTGGTTTTAAACTCTGACTACAATGGTGATGTTCCATACCGAATTCGGTTTGATATGAACAACTCCTTGAACCGATGAAGAAAAACCAATTTTTAAAATTCGCTAATGGCAAAAAATCGCAAAGTTCCGTATGAAAATTTCCTTTTCTCCTAGGCAAAAATATCAAAAATTCTTTTTGTTTTGCACTTTGACTACAAAGGTGACAGTCCATGCCGATTTTGGTTTGATTTGAACAACTCCTTGACCCGATGAAAAAGACGTATTTTTAAATTTTGCTAATCGCGAAATTTGCAAAGTTCCGTATGAAAATTTAATTTTTTTCCTAGGTAAGCTATACCGAAAAACTCTTTGGGTTTTAAACTCTGACTACAATGGTGATATTCCATACCCACTTTGGTTTGATTTGAACAACTCCTTGACCTGACGAAAAAAAACTAATTTTTAAAATTCGCTAATCGCGAAATTCGCAAAGTTCTGTATGAAAATTTAACTTTTTTCCAAGGTAAGCTATACCGAAAAATTCTTTTGGTTTTAAACTCTGACTACAATGGTGATATTCCATACCGAATTCGGTTTGATATGAACAACTCCTTGAACCGATGAAGAAAAACCAATTTTTAAAATTCGCTAATGGCAAAAATCGCAAAGTTCCGTATGAAAATTTCCTTTTCTCCTAGGCAAAAATATCAAAAATTCTTTTTGTTTTGCACTTTGACTACAAAGGTGACAGTCCATGCCGATTTTGGTTTGATTTGAACAACTCCTTGACCCGATGAAAAAGACGTATTTTTAAATTTTGCTAATCGCGAAATTTGCAAAGTTCCGTATGAAAATTTAACTTTTTTCCTAGGTAAGCTATACCGAAAAACTCTTTGGGTTTTAAACTCTGACTACAATGGTGATATTCCATACCCACTTTGGTTTGATTTGAACAACTCCTTGACCTGATGATAAAAAAAACTAATTTTTGAAATTCGTTAATCGCGTAATTCGCAAATTTCCTTATGAAAATTTCCTTTTTTCCTAGGCAAAATATACCAAAAATTCTTTTTGTTTTGCACTTTGACTACAAAGGTGACAGTCCATGCCGATTTTGGTTTGATTTGAACAACTCCTTGACCCGATGAAAAAGACGTATTTTTAAATTTTGCTAATCGCGAAATTTGCAAAGTTCCGTATGAAAATTTAATTTTTTTCCTAGGTAAGCTATACCGAAAAACTCTTTGGGTGTTAAACTCTGACTACAATGGTGATATTCCATACCCACTTTGGTTTGATTTAAACAACTCCTTGACCTGATGATAAAAAAACTAATTTTTGAAATTCCTTAATCGCGTAATTCGCAAATTTCCGTATGAAAATTTCCTTTTTTCCTAGGCAAAATATACCAAAAATTCTTTTTGTTTTGCACTTTGACTACAATGGTGACAGTCCATACCAATTTTGGTTTGATTTGAACAACTCCTTGACCCGATGAAAAAGACCTGTTTTTAAATTTTGCTAATCGCGAAATTTGCAAAGTTCCGTATGAAAATTTAACTTTTTTCCTATGTAAGCTATAATGAAAAACTCTTTTGGTTTTAAACTCTGACTATAATGGTGATATTCCATACCCACTTTGGTTTGATTTGAACAACTCCTTGACCTGACGAAAAAAAACTAATTTTTAAAATTCGCTAATCGCGAAATTCGCAAAGTTCTGTATGAAAATTTAACTTTTTTCCAAGGTAAGCTATACCGAAAAATTCTTTTGGTTTTAAACTCTGACTACAATGGTGATATTCCATACCGAATTCGGTTTGATATGAACAACTCCTTGAACCGATGAAGAAAAACCAATTTTTAAAATTCGCTAATGGCAAAAATCGCAAAGTTCCGTATGAAAATTTCCTTTTCTCCTAGGCAAAAATATCAAAAATTCTTTTTGTTTTGCACTTTGACTACAAAGGTGACAGTCCATGCCGATTTTGGTTTGATTTGAACAACTCCTTGACCCGATGAAAAAGACGTATTTTTAAATTTTGCTAATCGCGAAATTTGCAAAGTTCCGTATGAAAATTTAACTTTTTTCCTAGGTAAGCTATACCGAAAAACTCTTTGGGTTTTAAACTCTGACTACAATGGTGATATTCCATACCCACTTTGGTTTGATTTGAACAACTCCTTGACCTGATGATAAAAAAAACTAATTTTTGAAATTCGTTAATCGCGTAATTCGCAAATTTCCGTATGAAAATTTCCTTTTTTCCTAGGCAAAATATACCAAAAATTCTTTTTGTTTTGCACTTTGACTACAATGGTGACAGTCCATACCGATTTTGGTTTGATTTGAACAACTCCTTGACCCGATGAAAAAGACCTGTTTTTAAATTTTGCTAATCGCGAAATTTGCAAAGTTCCGTATGAAAATTTAACTTTTTTCCTATGTAAGCTATAATGAAAAACTCTTTTGGTTTTAAACTCTGACTATAATGGTGATATTCCATACCCACTTTGGTTTGATTTGAACAACTCCTTGACCTGACGAAAAAAAACTAATTTTTGAAATTCGTTAATCGCGTAATTCGCAAATTTCCGTATGAAAATTTCCTTTTTTCCTAGGCAAAATATACCAAAAATTCTTTTTGTTTTGCACTTTGACTACAATGGTGACAGTCCATACCGATTTTGGTTTGATTTGAACAACTCCTTGACCCGATGAAAAAGACCTGTTTTTAAATTTTGCTAATCGCGAAATTTGCAAAGTTCCGTATGAAAATTTAACTTTTTTCCTATGTAAGCTATAATGAAAAACTCTTTTGGTTTTAAACTCTGACTATAATGGTGATATTCCATACCCACTTTGGTTTGATTTGAACAACTCCTTGACCTGACGAAAAAAAACTAATTTTTAAAATTCGCTAATCGCGAAATTCGCAAAGTTCTGTATGAAAATTTAACTTTTTTCCAAGGTAAGCTATACCGAAAAATTCTTTTGGTTTTAAACTCTGACTACAATGGTGATATTCCATACCGAATTCGGTTTGATATGAACAACTCCTTGAACCGATGAAGAAAAACCAATTTTTAAAATTCGCTAATGGCAAAAATCGCAAAGTTCCGTATGAAAATTTCCTTTTCTCCTAGGCAAAAATATCAAAAATTCTTTTTGTTTTGCACTTTGACTACAAAGGTGACAGTCCATGCCGATTTTGGTTTGATTTGAACAACTCCTTGACCCGATGAAAAAGACGTATTTTTAAATTTTGCTAATCGCGAAATTTGCAAAGTTCCGTATGAAAATTTAACTTTTTTCCTAGGTAAGCTATACCGAAAAACTCTTTGGGTTTTAAACTCTGACTACAATGGTGATATTCCATACCCACTTTGGTTTGATTTGAACAACTCCTTGACCTGATGATAAAAAAAACTAATTTTTGAAATTCGTTAATCGCGTAATTCGCAAATTTCCGTATGAAAATTTCCTTTTTTCCTAGGCAAAATATACCAAAAATTCTTTTTGTTTTGCACTTTGACTACAAAGGTGACAGTCCATGCCGATTTTGGTTTGATTTGATCAACTCCTTGACCCAATGAAAAAGACGTATTTTTAAATTTTGCTAATCGCGAAATTTGCAAAGTTCCGTATGAAAATTTAACTTTTTTCCTAGGTAAGCTATACCGAAAAACTCTCTGGGTTTTAAACTCTGACTAAAATGGTGATATTCCATACCCACTTTGGTTTGATTTGAACAACTCCTTGACCTGATGATAAAAAAACTAATTTTTGAAATTCGTTAATCGCGTAATTCGCAAATTACCGTATGAAAATTTCCTTTTTTCCTAGGCAAAATTTACCAAAAATTCTTTTTGTTTTGCACTTTGACTACAATGGTGACAGTCCATACCGATTTTGGTTTGATTTGAACAACTCCTTGACCCGATGAAAAAGACCTGTTTTTAAATTTTGCTAATCGCGAAATTTGCAAAGTTCCGTATGAAAATTTAACTTTTTTCCTATGTAAGCTATAACGAAAAACTCTTTTGATTTTAAACTCTGACTACAATGGTGATATTCCAGACCGCCTTTGGTTTGATTTGAACAACTCCTTGACCCGGGGAAAAAAACTTATTATTAAAATTCGCTAATTGCGAAATTTGCAAAACTCCGTATGAAAATTTAAACATTTCTCCTAGGCAAGCTAAACCAAAAAATTTTTTTGATTTACACTCTGACTAGAATGGTGATACTCCATGCCGACTTTGGTTGATTTGAACAACTCCTTGAAACGATGAATAAAAACCAATTTTTAAAATTTGCTAATAGCGAAATTCGCAAAGTTCCGTAGTTTAACTTTTTTCCTAGGTAACCTATACCAAAAAACTCTTTTGTTTTTCAACTGTGACTACAATGGTGATATTCCATACCGAATTTGGTTTGATATGAACAACTCCTTGAACCGATGAAGAAAAACCAATTTTTAAAATTCGCTAATGGCAAAAATCGCAAAGTTCCGTATGAAAATTTCCTTTTCTCCTAGGCAAAAAATATCAAAAATTCTTTTTGTTTTGCACTTTGACTACAATGGTGACAGTCCATGCCGATTTTGGTTTGATTTGAACAACTCCTTGACCCGATGAAAAAAAAACCAATTTTTAATTTTTGCTAATTGCGAAATTCGCAAATTTCCGTATGAAAATTTCCGTTTTTTCCTAGGCAAAATATACCAAAAATTCTTTTTGTTTTGCACTCTTACTACAATTGTGATACTCCAAACCGAGTTTGGTTTGATTTGAACAACTCCTTGACCCGATGAATAAAATACAATTTTTAAAATTCGGTAATCGCGAAATTCGCAAATTTCCGTATCAAAATTAATTTTTTTTCTAGGTAAGCTATACCGAAAAACTCTTTTTGTTTTAAACGCTGAACACAATGGTGATATTCCATACCAACTTTGGTTTGATTTGAACAACTCCTTGACCTGATGATAAAAAAACTAATTTTTGAAATTCGTTAATCGCGTAATTCGCAAATTACCGTATGAAAATTTCCTTTTTTCCTAGCCAAAATATACCAAAAATTCTTTTTGTTTTGCACTTTGACTACAATGGTGACAGTCCATACCGATTTTGGTTTGATTTGAACAACTCCTTGACCCGATGAAAAAATCCAATTTTTAAAACTTACTAATTTTTAAATTTTGCTAATCGCGAAATTTGTAAAGTTCCGTATGAAAATTTAACTTTTTTCCTATGTAAGCTATAACGAAAAACTCTTTTGGTTTTAAACTCTGACTACAATGGTGATATTCCATACCCACTTTGATTTGATTTGAACAACTCCTTGACCTGATGATAAAAAACTAATTTTTAAAATTCGCTAATCGCGAAATTCGCAAAGTTGTGTATGAAAATTTAACTTTTTTCCAAGGTAAGCTATACCGAAAAACTCTTTTGGTTTTAAACTCTGACTACAATAGTGATATTCCAGACCGCCTTTGGTTTGATTTGAACAACTCCTTGACCTGATGAAAAAAAACTAATTTTTAAAATTCGCTAATCGCGAAATTCGCAAAGTTCTGTATGAAAATTTAACTTTTTTCCAAGGTAAGCTATACCGAAAAACTCTTTTGGTTTTAAACTCTGACTACAATGGTGATATTCCAGACCGCCTTTGGTTTGATTTGAACAACTCCTTGACCCGGTGAAAAAAACTTATTCTTAAAATTCGCTAATTGCGAAATTTGCAAAATTCGGTATGAAAATTTAAACATTTCTCCTAGGCAAGCTAAACCAAAAAATTTTTTTGATTTACACTCTGACTAGAATGGTGATACTCCATGCCGACTTTGGTTGATTTGAACAACTCCTTGAAACGATGAATAAAAACCAATTTTTAAAATTTGTTAATAGCGAAATTCGCAAAGTTCCGCATGAAAATTTAACTTTTTTCCTAGGTAACCTATACCAAAAAACTCTTTTGTTTTTCAACTCTGACTACAATGGTGATATTCCATACCGAATTTGGTTTGATATGAACAACTCCTTGAACCGATGAAGAAAAACCAATTTTTAAAATTCGCTAATGGCAAAAATCGCAAAGTTCCGTATGAAAATTTCCTTTTCTCCAAGGCAAAAAATATCAAAAATTCTTTTTGTTTTGCACTTTGACTACAATGGTGACAGTCCATGCCGATTTTGGTTTGATTTGAACAACTCCTTGACCCGATGAAAAAAAACCAATTTTTAATTTTTGCTAATCGCGAAATTCGCAAATTTCCGTATGAAAATTTCCGTTTTTTCCTAGGCAAAATATACCAAAAATTCTTTTTGCTTTGCACTCTTACTACAATTGTGATACTTCAAACCGAGTTTGGTTTGATTTGAACAACTCCTTGACCCGATGAATAAAATACAATTTTTAAAATTCGGTAATCGCGAAATTCGCAAATTTCCGTATCTAAATTAATTTTTTTTCTAGGTAAGCTATACCGAAAAACTCTTTTTGTTTTAAACGCTGAACACAATGGTGATATTCCATACCAACTTTGGTTTGATTTGAACAACTCCTTGACTTGATGATAAAAAAACTAATTTTTGAAATTCGTTAATCGCGTAATTCGCAAATTACCGTATGAAAATTTCATTTTTTCCTAGCCAAAATATACCAAAAATTCTTTTTGTTTTGCACTTTGACTACAATGGTGACAGTCCATACCGATTTTGGTTTGATTTGAACAACTCCTTGACCCGATGAAAAAGACCTGTTTTTAAATTTTGCTAATCGCGAAATTTGCAAAGTTCCGTATGAAAATTTAACTTTTTTCCTATGTAAGCTATAACGAAAAACTCTTTTGGTTTTAAACTCTGACTACAATGGTGATATTCCATACCCACTTTGATTTGATTTGAACAACTCCTTGACCTGATGATAAAAAACTAATTTTTAAAATTCGCTAATCGCGAAATTCGCAAAGTTCTGTATGAAAATTTAACTTTTTTCCAAGGTAAGCTATACCGAAAAACTCTTTTGGTTTTAAACTCTGACTACAATGGTGATATTCCAGACCGCCTTTGGTTTGATTTGAACAACTCCTTGACCCGATGAAAGAAAACTAATTTTTAAAATTCGCTAATCGCGAAATTCGCAAAGTTCTGTATGAAAATTTAACTTTTTTCCAAGGTAAGCTATACCGAAAAACTCTTTTGGTTTTAAACTCTGACTACAATGGTGATATTCCAGACCGCCTTTGGTTTGATTTGAACAACTCCTTGACCCGGTGAAAAAAACTTATTCTTAAAATTCGCTAATTGCGAAATTTGCAAAATTCCGTATGAAAATTTAAACATTTCTCCTAGGCAAGCTAAACCAAAAAATTTTTTTGATTTACACTCTGACTAGAATGGTGATACTCCATGCCGACTTTGGTTGATTTGAACAACTCCTTGAAACGATGAATAAAAACCAATTTTTAAAATTTGTTAATAGCGAAATTCGCAAAGTTCCGCATGAAAATTTAACTTTTTCCTAGGTAACCTATACCAAAAAACTCTTTTGTTTTTCAACTCTGACTACAATGGTGATATTCCATACCGAATTTGGTTTGATATGAACAACTCCTTGAACCGATGAAGAAAAACCAATTTTTAAAATTCGCTAATGGCAAAAATCGCAAAGTTCCGTATGAAAATTTCCTTTTCTCCAAGGCAAAAAATATCAAAAATTCTTTTTGTTTTGCACTTTGACTACAATGGTGACAGTCCATGCCGATTTTGGTTTGATTTGAACAACTCCTTGACCCGATGAAAAAAAACCAATTTTTAATTTTTGCTAATCGCGAAATTCGCAAATTTCCGTATAAAAATTTCCGTTTTTTCCTAGGCAAAATATACCAAAAATTCTTTTTGTTTTGCACTCTGACTACAATTGTGATACTCCATACCGAGTTTGGTTTGATTTGAACAACTCCTTGACCCGATGAATAAAATACAATTTTTAAAATCCGGTAATCGCGAAATTCGCAAATTTCCGTATCAAAATTAATTTTTTTTCTAGGTAAGCTATACCGAAAAACTCTTTTTGTTTTAAACGCTGAACACAATGGTGATATTCCATACCAACTTTGGTTTGATTTGAACAACTCCTTGACCTGATGATAAAAAAACTAATTTTTGAAATTCGTTAATCGCGTAATTCGCAAATTACCGTATGAAAATTTCCTTTTTTCCTAGCCAAAATTAACAAAAATTCTTTTTGTTTTGCACTTTGACTACAATGGTGACAGTCCATACCGATTTTGGTTTGATTTGAACAACTCCTTGACCCGATGAAAAAGACCTGTTTTTAAACTTTGCTAATCGCGAAATTTGCAAAGTTCCGTATGAAAATTTAACTTTTTTCCTATGTAAGCTATAACGAAAAACTCTTTTGGTTTTAAACTCTGACTACAATGGTGATATTCCATACCCACTTTGGTTTGATTTGAACAACTCCTTGACCTGATGAAAAAAAAACTAATTTTTAAAATTCGCTAATCGCGAAATTTGCAAAGTTCCGTATGAAAATTTAACTTTTTTCCTATGTAAGCTATAACGAAAAACTCTTTTGGTTTTAAGCTCTGACTACAATGGTGATATTCCATACCCACTTTGATTTGATTTGAACAACTCCTTGACCTGATGATAAAAAACTAATTTTTAAAATTCGCTAATCGCGAAATTCGCAAAGTTCTGTATGAAAATTTAACTTTTTTCCAAGGTAAGCTATACCGAAAAACTCTTTTGGTTTTAAACTCTGACTACAATGGTGATATTCCAGACCGCCTTTGGTTTGATTTGAACAACTCCTTGACCCGGTGAAAAAAACTTATTCTTAAAATTCGCTAATTGCGAAATTTGCAAAATTCCGTATGAAAATTTAAACATTTCTCCTAGGCAAGCTAAACCAAAAAATTTTTTTGATTTACACTCTGACTAGAATTGTGATACTCCATGCCGACTTTGGTTGATTTGAACAACTCCTTGAAACGATGAATAAAAACCAATTTTTAAAATTTGCTAATAGCGAAATTCGCAAAGTTCCGTATGAAAATTTAACTTTTTTCCTAGGTAACCTATACCAAAGAACTCTTTTGTTTTTCAACTCTGGCTACAATGGTGATATTCCATACCGAATTTGGTATGATATGAACAACTCCTTGAACCGATGAAGAAAAACCAATTTTTAAAATTCGCTAATGGCAAAAATCGCAAAGTTCCGTATGAAAATTTCCTTTTCTCCTAGGCAAAAAATATCAAAAATTCTTTTTGTTTTGCACTTTGACTACAATGGTGACAGTCCATGCCGATTTTGGTTTGATTTGAACAACTCCTTGACCCGATGAAAAAAAAACCAATTTTTAATTTTTGCTAATCGCGAAATTCGCAAAGTTCCGTATGAAAATTTAACTTTTTTCCTAGGTAACCTATACCAAAGAACTCTTTTGTTTTTCAACTCTGACTACAATGGTGATATTCCATACCGAATTTGGTCTGATATGAACAACTCCTTGAACCGATGAAGAAAAACCAATTTTTAAAATTCGCTAATGGCAAAAATCGCAAAGTTCCGTATGAAAATTTCCTTTTCTCCTAGGCAAAAAATATCAAAATTCTTTTTGTTTTGCACTTTGACTACAATGGTGATATTCCATACCGAATTTGGTCTGATATGAACAACTCCTTGAACCGATGAAGAAAAACCAATTTTTAAAATTCGCTAATGGCAAAAATCGCAAAGTTCCGTATGAAAATTTCCGTTTTTTCCTAGGCAAAATATACCAAAAATTCTTTTTGTTTTGCACTCTGACTACAATTGTGATACTCCATACCGAGTTTGGTTTGATTTGAACAACTCCTTGACCCGATGAATAAAATACAATTTTTAAAATTCGGTAATCGCGAAATTCGCAAATTTCCGTATCAAAATTAATTTTTTTTCTAGGTAAGCTATACCGAAAAACTCTTTTTGTTTTAAACGCTGAACACAATGGTGATATTCCATACCAACTTTGGTTTGATTTGAGCAACTCCTTGAACCGGTGAATAAAAAACAATTTTTAAAATTCGCTAATCACGAAATTCGCAAATTTCCGTATGAAAATTTCCGTTTTTTCCTAGGCAAAATATACCAAAAATTCTTTTTGTTTTGCACTCTGACTACAATTGTGATACTCCATACCGAGTTTGGCTTGATTTGAACAACTCCTTGACCCGATGAATAAAATACAATTTTTAAAATTCGGTAATCGCGAAATTCGCAAATTTCCGTATGAAAATTAAATTTTTTTCTAGGTAAGCTATACGGAAAAACTCTTTTTGTTTTAAACGCTGAACACAATGGTGATATTCCATACCAACTTTGGTTTGATTTGAGCAACTCCTTGAACCGATGAAGAAAAACCAATTTTTAAAATTCGCTAATGGCAAAAATCGCAAAGTTCCGTATGAAAATTTCCTTTTCTCCTAGGCAAAAAATATCAAAAATTCTTTTTGTTTTGCACTTTGACTACAATGGTGACAGTCCATGCCAATTTTGGTTTGATTTGAACAACTCCTTGACCCGATGAAAAAAAACCATTTTTTAAATTTTGCTAATCGCGAAATTCGCAAATTTCCGTATGAAAATTTAAACATTATTTCCTAGGCCAGCTATACCAAAAAACTTTTTTTTGTTTTACACTTTGACTAGAATGGTGATACTCCATACCGCCTTTGGTTTGATTTGAACAACTCCTTGTAGCAATGAATAAAAACCAATTTTTAAAATTCGCTAATCGTGAAATTCGCAAAGTTCTGTATGAAAATTTAACTTTTTTCCAAGGTAAGCTATACCGAAAAACTCTTTTGGTTTTAAACTCTGACTACAATGGTGATATTCCAGACCGCCTTTGGTTTGATTTGAACAAACCTTGACCCGGTGAAAAAAACCTATTTTTAAAGTTCGCTAATTGCGAAATTTGCGAAATTCCGTATGAAAATTTAAACATTATTTCCTAGGCCAGCTATACCAAAAAACTTTTTTTTGTTTTACACTTTGACTAGAATGGTGATACTCCATACCGACTTTGGTTTGATTTGAACAACTCCTTGTACCGATGAATAAAAACCAATTTTTAAAATTCGCTAATCGTGAAATTCGCAAAGTTCTGTATGAAAATTTAACTTTTTTCCAAGGTAAGCTATACCAAAAACCTCTTTTGGTTTTAAACTCTGACTACAATGGTGATATTCCATACCGACTTTGGTTTGATTTGAACAACTCCTTGACCCGGTGAAAAAAACCTATTCTTAAAATTCGCTAATTGCGAAATTTGCAAATTCCGTATGAAAATTTAAACATTTCTCCTAGGCAAGCTAAACCAAAAAATTTTTTTGATTTACACTCTGACTAGAATGGTGATACTCCATGCCGACTTTGGTTGATTTGAACAACTCCTTGAAACGATGAATAAAAACCAATTTTTAAAATTTGCTTATAGCGAAATTCGCAAAGTTCCGTATGAAAATTTAACTTTTTTCCTAGGTAACCTATACCAAAAAACTTTTTTGTTTTTCAACTCTGACTACAATGGTGATATTCCATACCGAATTCGGTTTGATATGAACAACTCCTTGAACCGATGAAAAAAAACCAATTTTTAAAATTCGCTAATGGCAAAAATCGCAAAGTTCCGTATAAAAATTTCTTTTTCTCCTAGGCAAAAAATATCAAAAATTCTTTTTGTTTTGCACTCTGACTACAATTGTGATACTCCATACCGAGTTTGGCTTGATTTGAACAACTTCTTGACCCGATGAATAAAATACAATTTTTAAAATTCGGTAATCGCGAAATTCGCAAATTTCTGTATGAAAATTAAATTTTTTTCTAGGTAAGCTATACCGAAAAACTCTTTTTGTTTTAAACGCTGAACACAATGGTGATATTCCATACCAACTTTGGTTTGATTTGAGCAACTCCTTGAACCGATGAAGAAAAAACAATTTTTAAAATTCGCTAATGGCAAAAATCGCAAAGTTCCGTATGAAAATTTCCTTTTCTCCTAGGCAAAAAATATCAAAAATTCTTTTTATTTTGCACTTTGACTACAATGGTGACAGTCCATGCCAATTTTGGTTTGATTTGAACAACTCCTTGACCCGTTGAAAAAAACCTATTCTTAAAATTCGCTAATTGCGAAATTTGCAAATTCCGTATGAAAAATTAAACATTTCTCCTAGGCAAGCTAAACCAAAAAAGTTTTTTGATTTACACTCTGACTAGAATGGTGATACTCCATGCCGACTTTGGTTGATTTGAACAACTCCTTGAAACGATGAATAAAAACCAATTTTTAAAATTTGCTTATAGCGAAATTCGCAAAGTTCCGTATGAAAATTTAACTTTTTTCCTAGGTAACCTATACCAAAAAACTTTTTTGTTTTTCAACTCTGACTACAATGGTGATATTCCATACCGAATTCGGTTTGATATGAACAACTCCTTGAACCGATGAAAAAAAACCAATTTTTAAAATTCGCTAATGGCAAAAATCGCAAAGTTCCGTATAAAAATTTCTTTTTCTCCTAAGCAAAAAATATCAAAAATTCTTTTTGTTTTGCACTCTGACTACAATTGTGATACTCCATACCGAGTTTGGCTTGATTTGAACAACTCCTTGACCCGATGAATAAAATACAATTTTAAAATTCGGTAATCGCGAAATTCGCAAATTTCTGTATGAAAATTAAATTTTTTTCTAGGTAAGCTATACCGAAAAACTCTTTTTGTTTTAAACGCTGAACACAATGGTGATATTCCATACCAACTTTGGTTTGATTTGAGCAACTCCTTGAACCGATGAAGAAAAACCAATTTTTAAAATTCGCTAATGGCAAAAATCGCAAAGTTCTGTATGAAAATTTCCTTTTCTCCTAGGCAAAAAATATCAAAAATTCTTTTTGTTTTGCACTTTGACTACAATGGTGACAGTCCATGCCAATTTTGGTTTGATTTGAACAACTCCTTGACCCGATGAAAAAAAAACCATTTTTTAAATTTTGCTAATCGCGAAATTCGCAAATTTCCGAATGAAAATTTAAACATTATTTCCTAGGCCAGCTATACCAAAAAACTTTTTTTTTGTTATACACTTTGACTAGAATGGTGATACTCCATACCGCCTTTGGTTTGATTTGAACAACTCCTTGTAGCGACGAATAAAAACCAATTTTTAAAATTCGCTAATCGTGAAATTCGCAAAGTTCTGTATGAAAATTTAACTTTTTTCCAAGGTAAGCTATACCGAAAAACTCTTTTGGTTTTAAACTCTGACTACAATGGTGATATTCCAGACCGCCTTTGGTTTGATTTGAACAAACCTTGACCCGGTGAAAAAAACCTATTTTTAAAGTTCGCTAATTGCGAAATTTGCGAAATTCCGTATGAAAATTTAAACATTATTTCCTAGGCCAGCTATACCAAAAAACTTTTTTTTGTTTTACACTTTGACTAGAATGGTGATACTCCATACCGACTTTGGTTTGATTTGAACAACTCCTTGTACCGATGAATAAAAACCAATTTTTAAAATTCGCTAATCGTGAAATTCGCAAAGTTCTGTATGAAAATTTAACTTTTTTCCAAGGTAAGCTATACCAAAAACCTCTTTTGGTTTTAAACTCTGACTACAATGGTGATATTCCATACCGACTTTGGTTTGATTTGAACAACTCCTTGACCCGGTGAAAAAAACCTATTCTTAAAATTCGCTAATTGCGAAATTTGCAAATTCCGTATGAAAATTTAAACATTTCTCCTAGGCAAGCTAAACCAAAAAATTTTTTTGATTTACACTCTGACTAGAATGGTGATACTCCATGCCGACTTTGGTTGATTTGAACAACTCCTTGAAACGATGAATAAAAACCAATTTTTAAAATTTGCTTATAGCGAAATTCGCAAAGTTCCGTATGAAAATTTAACTTTTTTCCTAGGTAACCTATACCAAAAAACTTTTTTGTTTTTCAACTCTGACTACAATGGTGATATTCCATACCGAATTCGGTTTGATATGAACAACTCCTTGAACCGATGAAAAAAAACCAATTTTTAAAATTCGCTAATGGCAAAAATCGCAAAGTTCCGTATAAAAATTTCTTTTTCTCCTAGGCAAAAAATATCAAAAATTCTTTTTGTTTTGCACTCTGACTACAATTGTGATACTCCATACCGAGTTTGGCTTGATTTGAACAACTCCTTGACCCGATGAATAAAATACAATTTTTAAAATTCGGTAATCGCGAAATTCGCAAATTTCTGTATGAAAATTAAATTTTTTTCTAGGTAAGCTATACCGAAAAACTCTTTTTGTTTTAAACGCTGAACACAATGGTGATATTCCATACCAACTTTGGTTTGATTTGAGCAACTCCTTGAACCGATGAAGAAAAACCAATTTTTAAAATTCGCTAATGGCAAAAATCGCAAAGTTCCGTATGAAAATTTCCTTTTCTCCTAGGCAAAAAATATCAAAAATTCTTTTTGTTTTGCACTTTGACTACAATGGTGACAGTCCATGCCAATTTTGGTTTTATTTGAACAACTCCTTGACCCGATGAAAAAAAAACCATTTTTTAAATTTTGCTAATCGCGAAATTCGCAAATTTCCGTATGAAAATTTAAACATTATTTCCTAGGCCAGCTATACCAAAAAACTTTTTTTTTGTTTTACACTTTGACTAGAATGGTGATACTCCATACCGCCTTTGGTTTGATTTGAACAACTCCTTGTAGCGATGAATAAAAACCAATTTTTAAAATTCGCTAATCGTGAAATTCGCAAAGTTCTGTATGAAAATTTAACTTTTTTCCAAGGTAAGCTATACCGAAAAACTCTTTTGGTTTTAAACTCTGACTACAATGGTGATATTCCAGACCGCCTTTGGTTTGATTTGAACAAACCTTGACCCGGTGATAAAAACCTATTTTTAAAGTTCGCTAATTGCGAAATTTGCGAAATTCCGTATGAAAATTTAAACATTATTTCCTAGGCCAGCTATACCAAAAAACTTTTTTTTGTTTTACACTTTGACTAGAATGGTGATACTCCATACCGACTTTGGTTTGATTTGAACAACTCCTTGTACCGATGAATAAAAACCAATTTTTAAAATTCGCTAATCGTGAAATTCGCAAAGTTCTGTATGAAAATTTAACTTTTTTCCAAGGTAAGCTATACCAAAAACCTCTTTTGGTTTTAAACTCTGACTACAATGGTGATATTCCATACCGACTTTGGTTTGATTTGAACAACTCCTTGACCCGGTGAAAAAAACCTATTCTTAAAATTCGCTAATTGCGAAATTTGCAAATTCCGTATGAAAATTTAAACATTTCTCCTAGGCAAGCTAAACCAAAAAATTTTTTTGATTTACACTCTGACTAGAATGGTGATACTCCATGCCGACTTTGGTTGATTTGAACAACTCCTTGAAACGATGAATAAAAACCAATTTTTAAAATTTGCTTATAGCGAAATTCGCAAAGTTCCGTATGAAAATTTAACTTTTTTCCTAGGTAACCTATACCAAAAAACTTTTTTGTTTTTCAACTCTGACTACAATGGTGATATTCCATACCGAATTCGGTTTGATATGAACAACTCCTTGAACCGATGAAAAAAAACCAATTTTTAAAATTCGCTAATGGCAAAAATCGCAAAGTTCCGTATAAAAATTTCTTTTTCTCCTAGGCAAAAAATATCAAAAATTCTTTTTGTTTTGCACTTTGACTACAATGGTGACAGTCCATGCCGATTTTGGTTTGATTTGAACAACTCCTTGACCCGATAAAAAAACCAATTTTTAAATTTTGCTAATTGCGAAATTCGCAAATTTCCGTATGAAAATTAAATTTTTTTCTAGGTAAGCTATACCGAAAAACTCTTTTGGTTTTAAACGCTGAACACAATGGTGATATTCCATACCAACTTTGGTTTGATTTGAGCAACTCCTTGAACCGGTGAATAAAAAACAATTTTTAAAATTTGCTAATGGCGAAATTCGCAAAGTTCCGTATGAAAATTTAACTTTTTTCCTAGGTAACCTATACCAAAAAACTCTTTTGTTTTTCAACTCTGACTACAATGGTGATATTCCATACCGAATTCGGTTTGATATGAACAACTCCTTGAACCGATGAAAAAAAAACAATTTTTAAAATTCGCTAATGGCAAAAATCGCAAAGTTCCGTATAAAAATTTCCTTTTCTCCTAGGCAAAAAATATCAAAAATTCTTTTTGTTTTGCACTCTGACTAGAATGGTGATACTCCATGCCGACTTTGGTTGATTTGAACAACTCCTTGAAACGATGAATAAAAACCAATTTTTAAAATTTGCTAATAGCGAAATTCGCAAAGTTCCGTATGAAAATTTAACTTTTTTCCTAGGTAACCTATACCAAAAAACTCTTTTGTTTTTCAACTCTGACTACAATGGTGATATTCCATACCGAATTCGGTTTGATATGAACAACTCCTTGAACCGATGAAAAAAAACCAATTTTTAAAATTCGCTAATGGCAAAAATCGCAAAGTTCCGTATAAAAATTTCCTTTTCTCCTAGGCAAAAAATATCAAAAATTCTTTTTGTTTTGCACTTTGACTACAATGGTGACAGTCCGTGCCGATTTTGGTTTGATTTGAACAACTCCTTGACCCGATAAAAAAAACAATTTTTAAACTTTGCTAATCGCGAAATTCGCAAATTTCCGTATGAAAATTAAATTTTTTTCTAGGTAAGCTATACCGAAAAACTCTTTTTGTTTTAAACGCTGAACACAATGGTGATATTCCATACCAACTTTGGTTTGATTTGAGCAACTCCTTGAACCGGTGAATAAAAAACAATTTTTAAAATTCGCTAATCAAGAAATTCGCAAATTTTCGTATAAAAATTTCCTATTTTTCCTAGGCAAAATATACCAAAAATTCTTTTTGTTTTGCACTTTGACTACAATGGTGACAGTCCATGCCGATTTTGGTTTGATTTGAACAGCTCCTTGACCCGATGAAAAAAAACCAATTTTTAAATTTTGCTAATCGCGAAATTCGCAAATTTCCGTATGAAAATTTCCGTTTTTTCCTAGGCAAAATATACCAAAAATTCTTTTTGTTTTGCACTCTGACTACAATTGTGATACTCCATACCGAATTTGGTTTGATTTGAACAACTCCTTGACCCGATGAATAAAATACAATTTTTAAAATTCGGTAATGGCGAAATTCGCAAAATTCCGTATGAAAATTAAATTTTTTTTCTAGGTAAGCTATACCGAAAAACTCTTTTTGTTTTAAACGCTGAACACAATGGTGACATTCCATACCAACTTTGGTTTTATTTGAGCACCTCCTTGAACCGATGAAGAAAAACCAATTTTTAAAATTCGCTAATGGCAAAAATCGCAAAGTTCCGTATGAAAATTTCCTTTTCTCCTAGGCAAAAAATATCAAAAACTCTTTTTGTTTTGCACTTTGACTACAATGGTGACAGTCCATGCCGATTTTGGATTGATTTGAACAACTCCTTGACCCGATGAAAAAAAACCAAATTTCCGTATGAAAATTTCCGTTTTTTCCTAGGCAAAATATACCAAAAATTCTTTTTGTTTTGCACTCTGACTACAATTGTGATACTCCATACCGAGTTTGGTTTGATTTGAACAACTCCTTGACCCGATGAATAAAATACAATTTTTAAAATTCGGTAATCGCGAAATTCGCAAAATTCCGTATGAAAATTAAATTTTTTTCTAGGTAAGCTATACCGAAAAACTCTTTTTGTTTTAAACGCTGAACACAATGGTGATATTCCATACCAACTTTGGTTTGATTTGAGCAACTCCTTGAACCGGTGAAAAAAAAACTAATTTTTCAAAATTCGGTAATCGCGAAATTCGCAAATATTCGTATGAAAATTTCCTATTTTTCCTAGGCAAAATATACCAAAAATTCTTTTCGTTTTGCAATCTGACTACAATGGTGATACTCCATACCGAGTTTGGTTTGATTTGAACAACTCCTTGACCCGATGAATAAAATACAATTTTTAAAATTCGGTAATCGCGAAATTCGCAAATTTCCGTATGAAAATTAAATTTTTTTCTAGGTAAGCTATACCGAAATACTCTTTTTGTTTTAAACGCTGACTACAATGGTGATATTCCATACCGACTTTGGTTTGATTTGAACATCTCCTTGAACCGATGAATAAAAAAAACAACTTTTAAAATTCGCTAATCGCGAAATTGGCAAATTTCCGTATGAAAGTTTCCTGTTTTTTCTAGGCAAAATATACCAAAAAATGTTTTTGTTTTGCACTTTGACTACAATGGTGATAGTCCATACCGACTTTGGTTTGATTTGAACAACTCCTTGAACCGATGAAAAAAACCAATTTTTAAATTTTGCTAATCGCGAAATTCGCAAATTTCCGTATGAAAATTTCCGTTTTTTCCTAGGCAAAATATACCAAAAATTCTTTTTGTTTTGCACTCTGTCTACAATTGTGATACTCCATACCGAGTTTGGTTTGATTTGAACAACTCCTTGACCCGATGAATAAAATACAATTTTTAAAATTCGGTAATCGCGAAATTCGCAAAATTCAGTATGAAAATTAAATTTTTTTCTAGGTAAGCTATACCGAAAAACTCTTTTTGTTTTAAACGCTGAACACAATGGTGATATTCCATACCAACTTTGGTTTGATTTGAGCAACTCCTTGAACCGGTGAAAAAAAAACTAATTTTTCAAAATTCGGTAATCGCGAAATTCGCAAATATTCGTATGAAAATTTCCTATTTTTCCTAGGCAAAATATACCAAAAATTCTTTTCGTTTTGCACTCTGACTACAATGGTGATACTCCATACCGAGTTTGGTTTGATTTGAACAACTCCTTGACCCGATGAATAAAATACAATTTTTAAAATTCGGTAATCGCGAAATTCGCAAATTTCCGTACGAAAATTAAATTTTTTTCTAGGTAAGCTATACCGAAATACTCTTTTTGTTTTAAACGCTGAACACAATGGTGATATTCCATACCAACTTTGGTTTGATTTGAGCAACTCCTTGAACCGGTGAAAAAAAAACTAATTTTTCAAAATTCGGTAATCGCGAAATTCGCAAATTTCCGTATGAAAATTACATTTTTTTCTAGGTAGGCTATACCGAAATACTCGTTGGGTTTTAAACTCT
Source organism: Convolutriloba macropyga (assembly GCF_964194025.1). NCBI lineage: Eukaryota > Metazoa > Xenacoelomorpha > Acoela > Convolutidae > Convolutriloba > Convolutriloba macropyga. Next base: position 1,438,693 of record NC_134473.1, on the reverse strand, counting down.
GACTACAATGGTAATATTCCATACCCACTTTGGTTTGATTTGAACAACTCCTTGACCTGATGATAAAAAAACTAATTTTTGAAATTCGTTAATCGCGAAATTCGCAAATTTCCGTAGGATAATTTCCTTTTTTTCTAGGCGAAATATATCAAAAATTCTTTTTGTTTTACACTTTGACTACAATGGTGATACTCCATACAGAGTTTGGTTTGATTTGAACAATTCCTTGACCCGATGAAGAAGACCTATTTTTTTAAATTTCTCTAATCGCGAATTTGCAAAGTTCCGTATGAAAATTTAACTTTTTCCTAGGTAAGCTACACCAAAAAACTCTTTTTGTTTTAAACGCTGACGACAATGGTGATATTCCATACCGACTTTGGTTTGATTTGAACAACTACTTGAACCGATGAATAAAAAACAACTTTTAAAAATCGCTAATCAAGAAATTGGCAAATTTCCGTATGAAAGTTTCCTGTTTTTTCTAGGCAAAATATACCAAAAAAAGTTTTTGCTTTGCACTTTGACTACAATGGTGATACTCCATACCGACTTTGGTTTGATTTGAACAACTCCTTGAACCGATGAAAAAAACCAATTTTTAATTTTTGCTAATCGCGAAATTCGCAAATTTCCGTATGAAAATTTCCGTTTTTTCCTAGGCAAAATATACCAAAAATTCCTTTCGTTTTGCACTCTGACTACAATGGTGATACTCCATACCGAGTTTGGTTTGATTTGAACAACTCCTTGACCCGATGAAAAAGACCTATTTTTAAATTTCTCTAATTGCGAAATTTGCAAAGTTCCGTATGAAAATTTAACTTTTTCCTAGGTAAGCTACACCAAAAAACTCTTTTTGTTTTAAACGCTGACTACAATGGTGATATTCCATACCGACTTTGGTTTGATTTAAACAACTCCTTGAACCGATGAAAAAAAAGAACTTTTAAAATTCGCTAATCGCGAAATTGGCAAATTTCCGTATGAAAGTTTCCTGTTTTGCCTAGGCAAAATATACCAAAAAATGTTTTTGTTTTGCACTTTGACTACAATGGTGATAGTCCATGCCGACTTTGGTTTGATTTGAACAACTCCTTGACCCGATGAAAAAAACCAATTTTTAAATTTTGCTAATCGCGAAATTCGCAAATTTCCGTATGAAAATTTCCGTTTTTTCCTAGGCAAAATATACCAAAAATTCTTTTTGTTTTGCACTCTGACTACAATTGTGATACTCCATACCGAGTTTGGTTTGATTTGAACAACTCCTTGACCCGATGAAAAAAAACTAATTTTTCAAAATTCGGTAATCGCGAAATTCGCAAATTTCCGTATGAAAATTAAGTTTTTTTCTAGGTAATCTATACCGGAAAACTCTTTTTGTTATAAACGCTGAACACAATGGTGATATTCCATACCAACTTTGGTTTGATTTGAGCAAATCCTTGAACCGATGAATAAAAAACAATTTTTAAAATTCGCTAATCACGAAATTCGCAAATTTTCGTATGAAAATTTCCTTTTTTTCCTAGGCAAAATATACCAAAAATTCTTTTTGTTTTGCACTCTGACTACAATGGTGATACTCCATACCGAGATTGGTTAGATTTGAACAACTCCTTGACCCGATGAAAAAGACCTATTTTTAAATTTCTCTAATCGCGAAATTTGCAAAGTTCCGTGTGAAAATTTAACTTTTTCCTAGGTAAGCTATACCAAAAAACTCTTTTTGTTTTAAACGCTGACTACAATGGTGATATTCCATAACGACTTTGGTTTGATTTGAACAACTCCTTGACCCGATGAAAAAAAACTAATTTTTTAAAATTCGGTAATCGCGAAATTCGCAAATTTCTGTATGAAAATTTAACATTTTTCCTAGTTAAGCTATACCTAAAAACTGTTTTTGTTTTAAACGCTGACTACAATGGTGATAATCCATACAGAGTTTGGTTTGATTTGAGCAATTGCTTGACCCGATGAAGAAGACCTTTTTTTAAAATTCGCTATTCGCGAAAATCGCAGTTTTACGTATGAAAAACTAAACTTTTTCCTAGGCAAGCTATACCAAAAATCTCTTTGTGTCTTACACTTTGACTACAATGGTGATTCTCCATTGTGAGTTTGGTTCAATTTAAACAACTCCTTGACCCGATGAATAAAATACAATTTTTAAAATTCGGTAATCGCGAAATTCGCAAATTTCCGTATGAAAATTAAATTTTTTTCTAGGTAAGCTATACCGAAAAACTCTTTTTGTTTTAAACGCTGAACACAATGGTGATATTCCATACCAACTGTGGTTTGATTTGAGCAACTCCTTGAACCGGTGAATAAAAAACAATTTTTAAAATTCGCCAATCACGAAATTCGCAAATTTTCGTATGAAAATTTCCTGTTTTTCCTAGGCAAAATATACCAAAAATTCTTTTTGTTTTGCACTCTGACTATAAAGGTGATACTCCATACCGAGTTTGGTTAGATTTGAACAACTCCATGACCCGACGAAAAAGACCTATTTTTAATTTTCTCTAATCGCGAAATTTGCAAAGTTCCGTATGAAAATTTAACTTTTTCCTAGGTAAACTATACCAAAAAACTCTTTTTGTTTTAAACGCTGACTACAACGGTGATATTCCAAACCGACTTTGGTTTGATTTGAACAACTCCTTGACCCGATGAAAAAAAAACTATTTTTTTAAAATTCGCTGATCTCGAAATTCGCAATTTTCTGTATGAAAATTTAACTTTTTTCCTAGTTAAGCTATACCAAAAAACTCCTTTTGTTTTAAACGCTGACTACAATGGTGATATTCCATACCGACTTTGGTTTGATTTGAACAACTCCTTGACCCGATGAAAAAAAAACCAATTTTTTAGAATTCGCCAATCGCGAAATTCGCAAACTTCCGTAGGATAATTTCCTTTTTTTTCTAGGCGAAATATCTCCAAAATTCTTTTTGTTTTACATTTTGCTACAATGGTGATACTCCATACAGAGTTTTGGTTTGATTTGAACAATTGCTTGACCCGATGAAGAAGATCTATTTTTAAAATTCGCTATTCGCGAAAATCGCAGTTTTACGTATGAAAAACTAAACTTTTTCCTAGGTAAGCTATAACAAAAAAACTCTTTGTGTTTTAAATTTTGACTACAATGGTGATTCTCCATTGTAAGTTTGGTTCAATTTGAACAACTCCTTGACCCGATGAAAAAAAAACAATTTTTAAAATTCGGTAATCGCGAAATTCGCAAATTTCCGTATGAAAATTAAATTTTTTTCTAGGTTAGCTATACCGAAAAACTCTTTTTGTTTTAAACGCTGAACACAATGCTGATATTCCATACCAACTTTGGTTTGATTTGAGCAACTCCTTGAACCGATGAATAAAAAACATTTTTTAAAGTTCGCTAATCGCGAAATTGGCAAATTTCCGTATGAAAGTTTCCTGGTTTTCCTAGGCAAAATATACCAAAAATTCTTTTTGTTTTGCACTTTGACTACAATGGTGATAGTCTAAGCCGACTTTGGTTTGATTTGAACAACTCCTTGACCCAATGAAAAAAACCATTTTTTAAAATTCGCTGATCTCGAAATTCGCAAATTTCTGTATGAAAATTTAACTTTTTTCCTAGTTAAGCTATACCAAAAAACTCTTTTTGTTTTAAACGCTGACTACAATGGTGATATTCCATACCGACTTTGGTTTGATTTGAGCAACTCCTTAACCCGATGAAAAAAAACTAATTTTTAAAATTCGCCAATCGCGAAATTCGCAAACTTCCGTAGGATAATTTCCTTTTTTTTCTAGGCGAAATATCTCCAAAATTCTTTTTGTTTTACATTTTGCTACAATGGTGATTCTCCATAGTGAGTTTGGTTCAATTTGAACAACTCCTTGACCCAATGAATAAAAAACAATTTTTAAAATTCGCTAATCGCGAAATTGGCAAATTTCCGTATGAAAAATTTCTTTTTTTCCCTAGGCAAAATATACCAAAAGTTCTTTTGGTTTTGCCTTTTGACTACAATGGTGATTCTCCATACCGAGTTTGGTTTGAGTTGAACAACTCCTTGACCTGATGAATAAAAACAAATTTTAAGAATTCGCTAATGGCGAAATTCGCAATTTTCCGTATGAAAAATTCTTTTTCTCCTAGGCAAAAAATAGCAAAGATTCTTTTTGTTTTACATTTTGACTACAATGGTGATACTCCATACCGAGTTTGGTTCGATTTGAACAACTTCTTGACCCGATGAAAAAAACGTACTTTTAAAATTCGCTAATCGAAAAATTCGCAAAGTTCCGTATGAAAATTTAATTTTTTTCCTAGGCAAGCTATACCAAAAAACTCTTTTTGTTTTACACTCTGACTATAATGGTGCTACTCCATACCGAGTTCGGTTTGATTTGAACAACTCCTTGACCCGATGAAAAAAATCCAATTTTTAAAACTCGCTAATTGCCAAATTTGCATTTTTCCGTATAAACTTTTTCCTTTTTTGTTTCACACTTTGACTACAATGGTGATACTCCATACAGAGTTTGTTTTGATTTGAACAACTCCTTGATCCGATGAAAAAGATATATTATTAAAAATTGCTAATCGCGAAATCCGCAAATTTCCGTATGAAAATTTCCGTTTTTCCTAGGCAAAATATACCAAAAATTCTTTTTGTTTTGCACTCTGACTACAATTGTGATACTCCATACCGAGTTTGGTTTGATTTGAACAACTCCCTGACCCGATGAAAAAATCCAATTTTTAAAACTTACTAATTGCCAAATTTGCAACTTTCCGTATAAAAAATTCCATTTTTGTTTCACACTTTGACTACAATGGTGATACTCCATACAGAGTTTGTTTTGATTCGAACAACTCCTTGATCCGATGAAAAAGATATATTATTAAAATTCGCTAATCTCGAAATTCGCAAATTTCCGTAATAAAGTTTACCTCTTTCTTAGGCCTAATATATCAAAACTTCTTTTTGTTTTACACTTTGACTACAATGGTGATACTCCATACCGAGTTTAGTTTGATTTGAACAACTCCTTGACCCGATGAAAAAGGCCAATTTTGAAAATTCGCTAATCGCCAAATTCGCAATTTTACGTATAAAAATTTCCTTTTTTTCCTAGGAAAAATATACCAAAATTTTTTTTGCTTCACACTTTGACTACAATGGTGATACTCCATACAGAGTTTGCTTTGATTTGAACAACTTCCTGATCCGATGAAAAAGATCTTTTATTAAAATTTGCAAATCGCGAAAATCGCAAATATCCGTATGAAGACCTAACTGTTTTCCTAGGCAAGCTATACCCAAAAACTGTTTTTGTTTAACACTCTGACTACAATGGTGATACGCCATACCAAATTTGGTTTGATTTGAACAACTCGTTGAGCCGATGAAAAAGATCTATTATTATAATTCGCAAATCGCGAAATTCGCAAATATCCGTATGAGGACCTAACTGTTTTTCTAGGCAATCTATACCAAATAATCTTTTTTTACACTCTGACTACAATGGTGATACTCCATACCGAGTTTGGTTTGATTTGAGCAACTCCTTGATCCGATGAAAAAGATATATTATTAAAATTCGCAAATCGCGAAATTCGCAAATATCCGTATGCAGACCTAACTGTTTTTCTAGGCAATCTATACCCAATAATTTTTTTGTTTTAGACTCTGACTACAATGGTGATACTCCACACCGAGTTTGGTTTGATTTGAGCAACACCCTGACCCAATGAAAAGACCAATTTTTAAAATTCGCAAATCGCGAAATTCGCAAATATCCGTATGCAGACCTAACTGTTTTTCTAGGCAATCTATACCCAATAATTTTGTTGTTTTACACTCTGACTACAATGGTGATACTCCACACCGAGTTTGGTTTGATTTGAACAACTCCTTGACCCGATAAAAAAGGCCAATTTTGAAAATTCGCTATTCGCCAAATTCGCAATTTTACGTATAAAAATTTCCTTTTTTTCCTAGGAAAAATATACCAAAATTTTTTTTGTTTCACACTTTGACTACAATGGTGATACTCCATACAGAGTTTGCTTTGATTTGAACAACTTCCTGATCCGATGAAAAAGATCTTTTATTAAAATTTGCAAATCGCGAAATTCGCAAATATCCGTATGAAGACCTAACTGTTTTCCTAGGCAAGCTATACCCAAAAACTGTTTTTGTTTTACACTCTGACTACAATGGTGATACGCCATACCAAATTTGGTTTGATTTGAACAACTCGTTGGGCCGATGAAAAGGATCTATTATTATAATTCGCAAATCGCGAAATTCGCAAATATCCGTATGAGGACCTAACTGTTTTTCTAGGCAATCTATACCAAATAATCTTTTTTTTACACTCTGACTACAATGGTGATACTCCATACCGAGTTGGGTTTGATTTGAGCAACTCCTTGATCCGATGAAAAATATATATTATTAAAATTCGCAAATCGCGAAATTCGCAAATATCCGTATGAAGACCTAACTGTTTTTCTAGGCAATCTATACCAAATAAATTTTTTGTTTTACCCTCTGATTACAATGGTGATACTCCATACCGAGTTTAGTTTGCTTTGAACAACTCCATGGCCCGATGAAAAAGACGTATTTTTAAAATTCGCAAATCGCGAAAAACGAAAATCTTTCTAAGAAAAACTAACTTTATTCCGAGGCAATCTATACAAAAAAATTTTTTTACCCTCTGAATAAAATGGTGATACTCCATACAAAGTTTGGTTTGATTTGAACAACTCCTTGACCCGATGAAAAAGACCTATTATTAAAATTCGCAAATCCAGAAATTCGCAAGTTTTTTTAAGAAAAACTAACTTCTTTTCCTAGACATTCTATACCAAAAAATGTTTTTGTTTTACGCTCTGACTACAATGGTGATACTCCATACCGAGTTTGGTTTGATTTGAAGAACTCCTTGACCCAATGAAAAAGACCCAATTTTTATCAAAATACATATTTGAAGTTATTCGAAAAAAGTCGGTAATTTACGCAAGAAAACTCCTTTTGTCCTGCACTCTAACTATACAGTGGATACTTCATGCCGAGTTTGGTTCGATTGGGATAGCTTCTTGACCCAATGAAAAAGAACTTTTTATCATGAAATTCTTCAAGATTTTTCGAAAAAATTCGGAACAAAAATTCGAGCAGATTTTCGACGACGCCTTTCAAAATGTCATGCATGGTATCTATGTGCGCCGATAGCGGCAGATTCGGAATTATTCGGAAAATTTCAGGATAACCAAGAACACCCTTACTATTCACTTTAGGATCAGCCTCTATATTCGGTTTCTTGATATCTACATCGTCACTCTCAAAATAAACTGATGCCCGGTTTTGTTCTTCAGGTTTCCTCATTACAACGTTCTCGCAATTTGGGGTAGCAATTGGTTGCAAAACGATGTTTGCCTCTCATATACCAAATAATCTTTTTTTACACTCTGACTACAATGGTGATACTCCATACCGAGTTTGGTTTGATTTGAGCAACTCCTTGATCCGATGAAAAATATATATTATTAAAATTCGCAAATCGCGAAGTTCGCAAATATCCGTATGAAGACCTAGCTGTTTTTCTAGGCAATCTATACCAAAAAAAATTTTTGTTTTACCCTCTGAATACAATGGTGATACTCCATACCGAGTTTAGTTTGCTTTGAACAACTCCATGGCCCGATGAAAAAGACGTATTTTTAAAATTCGCAAATCGCGAAAAACGAAAATCTTTTTAAGAAAAACTAACTTTATTCCAAGGCAATCTATACAAAAAAATCTTTTTTACCCTCGGAATAAAATGGTGATACTCCATACAAAGTTTGGTTTGATTTGAACTACTCCTTGACCCGATGAAAAAGAACTATTATTAAAATTCGCAAATCCAGAAATTCGCAAGTTTTTTTACGAAAAACTAACTTCTTTTCCTAGACATTCTATACCAAAAAATGTTTTTGTTTTACGCTCTGACTACAATGGTGATACTCCATACCGAGTTTGGTTTGATTTGAAGAACTCCTTGACCCAATGAAAAAGACCCAATTTTTATCAAAATACATTTTGAAGTTATTCGAAAAAAGTCGGAAATTTACGCAAGAAAATTCCTTTTGTCCTGCACTCTAACTATACAGTGGATACTTCATGTCGAGTTTGGTTCGATTGGGATAGCTTCTTGACCCAATGAAAAAGAACTTTTTATCATGAAATTCTTCAAGATTTTTCGAAAAAATTCGGAACAAAAATTCGAGCAGATTTTCGACGACGCCTTTCAAAATGTCATGCATGGTATCTATGTGCGCCGATAGCGGCAGATTCGGAATTATTCGGAAAATTTTATGATAACCAAGAACACCCTTACTATTCACTTTAGGATCAGCCTCTATATTCGGTTTCTTGATATCTACATCGTCACTCTCAAAATAAACTGATGCCCGGTTTTGTTCTTCAGGTTTCCTCATTACAACGTTCTCGCAATTTGGGGTAGCAATTGGCTGCAAAACGATGTTTGCCTCTCATTTCACATAGATTGCAACCCAAAAAACCCGTTATAGCGTTTCATTTTCAAAACACTACTTTTGCAGACAAGATCAGCTACTATAAAAAAAGTTTTGAATTTGACTGAAAACGTTTTGTTATCGATTAAGAGCTCAGACGTTTGCAGCAGTTGTTCCTTGTAGCTCTAAAAATAATCATCCCAAGGACACTCATCGCTTCCATACCAGAAACTACATAACACAAAAATTTCAAACTTTGAGCGAAGCACAGGCGGGAGATCGGCAGTAGCGATCCAAACCTGATAAGTAGATTCGGTATTTAAAATCAAGCGAACGTGGATCGTATCATCTTCAACTAGAGGTGGCACAACCAAGTCATTTTTTGAATTCCGTTTTCCACTGTAAAAAAAAGCTGCTCCAAATTTCTTTTTAAGACAGCCTCTAAGTGTGGAAGGAAATTAAGGTAAATCAACTGACTTCGAATAGAATTTTAGACTATAACAGTTTTTAAAGATTGTAGAGAGTTTGGTTCAGAGGAATTTGAATTAGGATGAATTATTCTCTCTCTTCTATCAAGTCAAAGAGCATCCTTTTCCACCAAATTTCATCGGAGCATACTTTTTTCGAGACAATGCTCAAAAGAGAAATCAGAGAATTTTTAACAGATACGTCAGAATTCGCGCAAAATCTGCCTGACGAGAACTGAAAACTAGATTTTCCCGTTGAAATTGCCGCATCACTCTCACTATGTGATCCCTCATTGCTACTCCCGCTTGGCTCATCTGATTCCGCAAAACTATTGTCAAAGTTATCAGCTTTTTCAGTAGCATATGAGAACGACTGATTAGCATCAATATCAGGAACATGAAGATCATCAAAATCATACGTATTATTATCATCATCAGAAGCATCACTTTTTATCCGTGCGAGCTAATCCGAAAACTGTTGGCGTTTAGTACTCCCAATACACAGGGGGCCTATGCCTATGGGTCTCAACTGATTTGAATAATTTTGATCCAATAATAAAACAATTTTAAAATTCGTATTTTTTATCTTGATAGTAAATACTGAGGGGATTAATATTTGAAACGAAAATCAAGTTTCAAAAACTACAAATGCATGATAGGACAAAACCTGAAAACCAGGCCCCATAATTTGGCGAATCCCAAACCAATAGCACTAAACAACTATAAATTATAGCAATTAAACAATTTTAGAGCCACACTCATTCAAGATCCGATGTTTGTAAACTCTCATCTTATTTTCTGCCTTCAATGATGTCAGTTTAGTTCACCTAATCAACAAATTGCATTGAAGCGGCCAATTACATTCAGTTTAACTAGTAAACGCAAACTATGAGACAATTTTTCTAATTCAGAGTGCAAGCATTCAGTTATAAAACTTCAATCATGCTCGAAGTGTTTACCAATTTTAACAAAATACAATTTGTCGTACACAAACCTGATCAATCTTCCACATATATAGTCTAATGAGCAGTGAATAGTTTGATACTTTTCTTCAACAGCGTATCCCAAAGGTTCAATCAGGTTTTCAAACTCCGAAAAATCTGTCCCACCAAGACTAATTTTTGGAGACCTTAATTAGGCACTTTACTGAGCCGTTGTCAAAGAATGCAAGAATTTGTCCAGCTTGATTTGTTTTCTCGTTTTCTACAAAACTGTTGTTGAAGCTTCTTGTTTAAGAAGCTGAGTCCAAACGAAACTTGCCCAAGTAACGACAAAAGATTCTGGCTGACGGGAACTGCTCTGCCAGTTTCTCAACATATGGCATCTTTTTCAAGCTAAGAGTATCATCAAGTGAATCCTCTTCTCCTTATGATCAAAGATTCTAGAGAATCTGACGATAAAATTAGAACAGGAAACCTCCTTTTCGCGAACATATCGGTGAACAAACAGTTTGAAAGTATTCAATGAACCAGTAACAGGTCGTATCAGGTAATGGTTCACCGATTCAAACAATGATGCTGAGGTAGTCCAATAGGGTCCGAATGTTTTGCATTGCCAAGCCAAGCCAAGTCGTAACAAATGAAGATTTATAGAAACCTTCCTGGGAATTTGAACTGCATATTTTTGCAGAAGGACTCCAAAAGTAGACAGAAAAATTTGCATTCATAAAGCGAACGGAAAACAAAGACCAAATAGCTCAAATTGCGGAGTGTTGACTTGTCATTTAGCATGGGACGGAAGTCAATTAAAGACGAGTATAGGAGATAGACTTTCAATTCATTAGCTTTGAAGTACTTAATTTCACGTAACTAGCAAATAATTCGTTTGAACTCTGAGGGCAGCTTTAAATCTTGTGTTGCATTTTCAATTTCAAACGAAGATCGCTTATATCGAACAAAAATTCGAGCAGATTTTCGACGACCCCTTTCGAATTATGATGCATGGTATCAATGTGCGCCGATAGCGGCAGATTTGGAATTATTCGGAAAATTTTAGAATAACCAAGAGCACCCTTACTATTCACTTCAAGATCAGCCTCTTTATTCGGTTTCTTAAAATCAATATCGTCACTCTCAAAATAAACTGATCTCCGGTAGTGCTCTTCAGGTTTCCTCATTGCAACGTTCTCGCAAGTTGGGTAGCAATGGGCTGGAGAACGATGTTTGCCCTCATTTCACACAGATTGCACTCATAAAACCCGTTATAGCGTTTCATTTTCAAAACACTACTTTTGTAGACAAGATCAGCTACTATAAAAATAATTTTGAAGTTGACTGAAAACGTTTGGTTATCGATTAAGAGTTCGGACGTTTGCAGAAGTTGTCCCTTGTAGCTCTAAAAATAATCATCCCAAGGACACTCACCGCTTCCATACCAGAAACTACATAACACAAAAATTTCAAACTTTGAGCGATGCACAGGCGGGTGATCGGCAGTAGCGATCCAAAGTGGATAAGCAGATTCAATAGCGGACTTTTGGACAACCGCTCCTTCGGTATTTAAAATCAAGCGAACGTGGATTGTATCATCTTCAACTAGAGGTGGCACAACCAGGTCATTTTCTGAGTTCCGTGTTCCAAGTAAAAAAAAAGCTGCGCCAAATTTCTCTTTAGGACAGCCTCTAACTGTTGAAGGAAATTAAGGCAAATCAACTGCCCATTTCCAAAACATTTATCAGTTGGAATAGAATTTTAGACTTTATCAGGTATAAAAGAGTTTAGAGAGTTTGGTGCAGAGGAATTTGAATTAAGATGAATTTTTCTCTCTCTTCTATCAAGTCAAAGAGCATCCTCTTCTACCAATTTTCATCGGAGCATCCTTGCTTCGAAACAATGCTCAAAAGAGAAATCACGGATTTTTTAACAGATACATCAGAATTCTCGCAATATCTGCCTGACGCGAAATGAAAATTAGATTTTCCGGTAAAAATTGCCACATCACTATCAATATGTGATCTCTGATTGCTACTCCCACTTGAATCATCTGATTCCGCCAAACCATCGTCACAGTTATCAGCTTTTTCACGAGCAGATGAGAACGACTGATTAGCATCAATATCGGGAACATCAATATCATCAAAATCATCGGTATTATTATCATCATCAGAAGCATCACTATCATCTTCACCACCGGCATCATCATCAACATCAACAACCTCAAAGTCTTTCGATAACTGTTAGTTCGTGTTTGTTGGAGGAATCTATCAATAATATCACTGCATTTCGAATACGCCCACTTTTGAACTCTTTACTTTGAAGTTGGTTTTTCCTTGAATACTTCATTTTCCCTGTTTTGCTTTTAGGAAACGAGCCAGCAGATTGTTCAATATCGGTCAAAATAGTCGTGTTTCTGTCGACTTCAAGGCAGTTATTTATTTTTCAACTACTCCCTCTAAAATTCTGCAGACAGCTTTTTCAGTTTTCTCTCCAACGTGGCCACAAGATATCTCTGTAACGCAATCTTGATACAATCCCGTTTTACATTTTGAATTCAGAAATTGGCTCTCTTGTCCTTCGTCAGACAGATCAAAAGGAGAGACCACCATAAGAGTCACCATAATCGACCTCAATCTCTTCCCCAGAACTTATTTTTCTAATAAGTTCTGGGGACCATAATCGACCTTAATCTCTTCCCCAGAACTGTTTTTTCAAATAACTTGGAATCTGAATGTTGGGTATCGCAAGTGACTTTAAATTAGAACAGGACACCTCCTTTTTGCGAACAATTCGGTGAACAAACAGTTTGCAAGTATTCAATGAACCAGTAACAGGTCGTATCACGTAATGGTTCACCTTTTCAAATACTGATGCTGAGGTAGTCGAAAGTGGTCCGAATGTTTTGCATTGATTAATCGGTATCGCAAGTGTTCACAGCTATACCTTTTGAAATACCGAGTATTGGGCAGGCAAGAATGGTTAGCAATTCTTTCAACACCTAGAAGAACCATATCTTTGCTTGTCGAGTTGCTTTTCATAATGCACAAGGGCTTCAATTTATATTTCAAACCCTTGGGTAGATTTCAATAATACCGACCGCATCTTCGATTGGTGTCAATTCAGGCTGAAAAGCCCTGCCTGTTTTGTTATATAATCCAAAGCCTCCGAAATTATCATCGTCGATCTTAAAGCCGCTTGAGTCCGCTGACCAATATATCTTTGAAAATCCTTCCAGAATTTTTCGGAGCGTCTGTTTTGAGCTCACTTCAGCGAGAAAGGACGAAAAATCAGAATCAGGCAGCATTCATATTGGTTTGCGTGGAAAAAACTTTCAATAAGTTTTAACTAACGAATGCATCAATTTTGACGAGCTGTTCACAGTCTGCCATGTTTGAAGTGAAAATCATAAACTGCCTGAATTCTGTAATCCCGGTTTGAAACAGCATCCCAACTAGTTAGGGTGAAGATCAAGAACAGCATTGAGTTTCCCAACATTCAATTGACTGTAGGAAAAAACCTGAAATTGTTGTTTGATGAACTAATCAAATTTAGTGTTAAAATCTTGACAGTAAATCAAGAAATTTATCTGAGACATTCGAATTTCTATACCCAAAGGCATATGGAAAAGTGTTTAAAATAACTTAGGTTTTAATGAAACTTTTCTAGAACAAGATATGCCCCTCTGGAACAAGATAAGCAAAATTACAACAAAAAGCTAGCTCCTGACACACTGTTCAATTTGCTCACAAAATTCAATCAAATTTTTTCGAAATTTAACTTTCACTTCCATCACGGTTGTTGCCTGTTTCCTGATTTTGCTCTATGTTTGGTGCTGAACTCCTTTTCTCAGATTGAGACAATTGTTCACTCTCAGTATTGTGGTCTCGGAAGAAATGTTTGTGTGCTCTTTTTGCCACTTTCAAGGCCAGAGTTGGCGTGACAGGATGCTTTTGCTGAACAGCGCCTTAAAAAATCACAGTTTTCGAAGCAAAAAAGATGTGTAATTAAATCAAAAATTAAATGACGCAAGATCATCTGCCGGAAATCATCAAATCTAATTTTTGAATTTATCTTATAGCTCCCTGCTGACAGGTGATCGATTTTTGTCCGAGGACTTTTGAGGTGATAAAATCTTGCCTGAGTCCTCACCAGATGAAAACCAGATAGGTCCAAGAATTCGGCCAAAATATTTCACATCCTCACCGGCTTGCAGCGTCTTTAGATCAAACCCAATGTACGTAATAGGATTGTGAGCGGAATTCCATTTAGGGTTCTCGTCAATGCATTGAAATGCATAGCTTGCAAACGACAACTCCTCTTTGATTTCTGGGCCCATAAACATGAGCACAGAGTAATGTAAATTCACTTTCTTGGTTATTTAAATAGAAAATGAATTGTGAAAAAATTGCACAGAAATTACAGAAATTTGTTTTTAACGCACTGAATCAAATTGATATGTCGCATCAATTATAAATCGCGTTTTGCCTTTCGCACTCCGCTTCAAAGAATTTCATCAATGACTCCATGCGACTTTCATGTTCCTTGGCAAATTCGTTAAACTCAACGCACTCATCATTGCAATCAGTTCCAAAAGGTTCAAATGCCGGCGTGAGTCTTGGACGCGGAGGCAATTCGTCATCATTGGTTGCAGTGGCCTTAAAAACATAAGATGACAAATAATAACACTACTCTACGCAACTTCTTTTCTTTTATTAAACTCAAATTACAAACAATAGCATGGCAGAAAGCGAACCGGTGGAGTCAATGTTTCCTGAGTTTCGACATTTTGCAAAGTTGAATCTTTAACGCTTTTGGATTTTACAATTTTTTTTGACTGCGTCTTTCCCAGATTCAATGAAACTGCCTGTGAGCTACTGGGAAGTGTTTTAGACAGAAAATTCACGTCTTCAAGAAATCTTCTTTTATGATCGGCTTTAAAGTACGTAACATTAAGGTTTTCAGGACTTCTACCACTCTTTAACTGCTGATCGTAGTTAACATATATCACGTTCACACACTTTGCTGGCCCTTTGAACAGGAAGCGGTAGGTGACATCTTCAGTTCCGACATACAAGGAAACTTTTTGGATGTCTACCAAACTAGCACGCTGCACAAAATCATATTCTTCAGGCCACATATCACTGGTTGCGGTGAGTACGTACAATTTTTTCCCTCCAACAAGAACCCATCTTTGCTCGTTCTTTAGAATCGTTTTCTTAACAGCCTGATTGATTTCTATTTCAGGATCTGATTCAATTCTTTTTTTGTTCAGTTCACTCGCGTTCTCGAAGAGGGTCCTACTGATGTTGTCGCTGTTACAGTTTTTGTTGAAGCAGCTTTGTCCGAGCTGGAACGATCTGAGTCAAATAATGATACCCTTTTTGACATAGAGGGGGAGTTCATTGGGGTTCAATTTTAATTGATTAGCAGGTTCCTTTAATTTTTCCTTCGATACTGTCAAAATCCATTGCCATTTCCAGATTTAACCATTGGATCTGAAATCTTTTTGAAAAGTGAGCGATACTACATTGAGTGCAGATAAGGTTAAGCAAAATTAGCCGATCATTAGAGTTAATTAAAGAATGAACTAAAATCAGTTACATAAAATCAAAACAAAAATAACGAGAATTAAATGCACGACCACTCGTAACTGCTGCAGTGAAAAACTTTCATTAAATTTATGCAAAACTAAAGACCGATAAGTCGGATACAAATTAACACCCCTACAATTAAGTCAACAATAACTAGATCTCTTCATCGATTAGTCCTCCTTATTGTCCGTTTTGTCATTTACACTTTTCCTTTTCACAAAATTTCTTCGATCACGTCCCGCCTAGTTTGCTGCCTTTCAAGCCTTTTCATAAGCACCCGCATAATCTTTCTGGCAAAAGATCTTTCTTATGTGAGCTAAAAAAAACAAAACAATCAAACTTACTAATAGACTTAGAACTCCTCTCCGACAAAATTTTGAAATGAGCTACTTTTCTTGGCGTTGCTGGATCACGCTGATCATACTTCGTTTTTGAAGTAGAAATCATTTTTGACGTCAAGCCATCGGCCTTCATGATTTTCTTCTTAGCTTCCGACCATCATCTTCAGGGTTTCGTACCAATCCCAAGACAATAAGATCAACGCCATCAAAAAAAACGAAGGCACTCAGTTGAGTCTGGTTCCCCAATTTCAACAGTTTCAACTTCCGGATTTACAGGAGTACCCTTTCTCATATTTTCACGGTGCTAAGAACCAAAATAGCAACAAAAGTCAAAGCGAGTAAAAGCGAGTCACAGAACGAAGCGATTGATTAAAAAGCGAACCAGAGTTCTCAAACTTCGCAGCTCCTCCTCTAGTTTTCCTTGTAATCGTTCATTGTTCTGACATGAATTTGAATGCAAACCGATCCTCACCTACTTTCAGCATGGCGCAAACTGTTTTGTGATGATTACAACGCTAAAAATGCAGGCGTTTAGGAGGCAATCCTAAATATACCAAGAACAAGCACAATACTTGCCCTAATTTTCGTTTACCTGATCATCTCTGCCTAAGCCGCCTGTTCAATTTTACGCTTTTCCGCTTTATGCCCAGTCACAGGTTGTGAAGATGAAGATGACACCTCTGGTTCCCTCAAATCAATCGCACTGACTGAGTTGTTTTTCGAGGTTTATCTGGCTTTGATTTTGCTTGATTAGCCACTTATGGTGATGCAGCAGCGCAATTAACTTCATTCTGGTGGTTAAACGAATTCGTTAATGATTTCTCAAGTTGCCTTTTAGATGCCAAATGATTTTCGTATTCAGCTGATAGCTGTGTTTGCGAGCTTTTAACAGTCACTTTGTACTTTTTTGACCAGTCAAGGTTCAAACTGAAAATATTGAAAATTTTTTTTTCACATTATAAAAGTAAAGTTTACTAAAGTTTAAGATTTAACAAAACTTCAAGAAGATAATAAATCTTCAATTTAAAAATGATCGACTCTGAACAACTGAGATCTGCCTATTATTTTCAACTGATTTGAAAAACTCCTTAGCTCGACTAAAAAACGAACAAGTTTAAAATTAACAACTTCACCCAATGAATAGTACCCTATTTCCAAAACTTTTCATATTGCAAAACTTGCAAATTTTTGAAACGAAAATCCAACTTTTTTCCTAGACACATTATACGAAAAAAATGGCATTGTACTCAATGTATAGACAGGTGACCTCTGGCAAATTATGAAATTGAAAAACTATGAACCAATCAAAAAAACGACAAATCAAAATTAATTAATCGATTTAATTGGAAAATAAGCTATGAGACCTTAATTTTTTTCCGGGCCCAGCTATAGCAATTATCTTTTTGTTCTACAAATTACTTACACAGAATATACCATATAAACCATTTGGTTTGATTTGGACACTTCTATAACCCAATCGAAAATACTATATTTCAAAATTAAGTATACGAACTAATCGAAATTTCTGTATTAACATTTTCCTAGGTAAGCAAACCAAAAACTGTAGGCCTTTTACTCTCCACATACACAGGGAAAATCTGGCTTTGATTTCGAACTTTGATTTGGTTTGAACATTTCCTTGACCCGAGGAAAAAGATCTATTTTTAGAAATTTGCAGAAATAATTTTATAACTAACATTTTTTCTATGCAAGTTATACCAAACATACTTTTTGTTTTATACTCTGACTACAATGGTGATACTCCATACCGGATTTGGGTTGATTTGAAAAACCCCACGACCCAATGAAAAATAACCTGTTTTTAAAATTTGCTATTCGCAAAATTCGCAAATTTCCGTATGAAGGACTAACTTTTTTCATGGGCAAGCTATAACAAAATTCTTTTTTGTTTTGCACTCTGACTACAATGGTGATACTCCATAACGAGTTTAATTTGATTTGAACAACTCCTTGACCTGATGAAAAATATGAATTTTAATTTCGTTATTAGTGAAAATCGCTAATTTCCGTATGAAGAACTAACATTTTTCCTATGCAAGTTTTAACCAAAATTTACTTTGTCTTACCCTTTAACTACACAGGGGATACTCCATACCGAGTTTGGTTCACTTTGAACAAATTTTTGACCGATAAAAAAAGACCTATTTTTTAAATTTGTTTTTCGCGAAATTCGCAAATTTGCGTTTGAAAACCTGACTATTTTCATAGGCATTCTACAACAAAATTTTATTTTACACTCTAGGTACACATGGTATACTACATACAATGTTTGGTTCGATTTGGACAAGTCCTTGACCCGATGAAAAAGTTCTAGTTTTTAAAATTCCTTACTCTTAAATATCGCAAATTTACTAATGGAAAACGAACTTTTCCAGAGGCACGCTATCGCAATGAATGATGTGGACAACTTCTTGACCCGATATAAAAGACCTATTTGTTGTAAAACGATGTTCGCAAAAATCGCAAATTGCCGTGTGAAAACCTCACTTCTTTTCTAGCCAAGCTATATTCAAAATTCTTGCCCTTTAGATTTCAAATACATAGGGATTCTCCAACTTTTATTATGATTATTATTATTATTGTTATTATTATTATTGTTATTATTGTTATTATCATTATTATTATTAATATTATTATTATTATTATTATTATTATTATTATTATTTTTATTATTATTATTATTAGTATTATTATTATTATTAATATTATTATTATTATGAATTTTATTATGATTATTATTATTATTATCATTATTATTATCATTATAATTATTACTGTTATTATTATTATTATTATTATTATTATTATTATTATTATTATTATTATTATTATTATTATTATTATTATTATTATTATTATTATTATTATTATTATTATTATTATTATTACTATTATTATTATTATTATTATTATTATTATTATTATTATTATTATTATTATTATTATTATTATTATTATTATTATTATTATTATTATATTATTATTATGTTTTTGGCTTTGTGACAATTTTAGGGGGAGTATAAGTCCGGAATTATAACGTAGAAATAGCACGACAGTTTTGGCACAGGCACTCAAAGATCCAACTACATAGGGATACTCTCTGAGTTTGCATTGATTTGAACAAATTCTTTACCCAATAAAAAGACCTATTTTTTAAATTCGTTTTCCGCGAATATCGCAAATTTCCGTATGAAAACCTAACTTTTTTCCTAGTCAGTCTATAGCAATTTTTTTTTGTGTTTTACACTCTAGGTACACATGGTTTACTTCATACTATGTTTGGTTCGATTTGGACAACTCCTTGACCAAATTTCTCTTTGGCTTCTTTGACCAAATTTCTCTTTGGCTCCTTTTCTCTTTTGGCTTTACTTTGAAATGATAATTATATGGTCGTTGGAAGCGTGAATTCGAGTTTCCTATGACACCAAAATGTTGAATGTTTTGAGCTTTTAATTGGGAAATATTGATCAAAGACAGTTTTGGGAAATTTTTGGCTCGAAAACGACAGTTCTTTGAAAATTTTGGAGACAAAATAGGGAAATGGAAAGTAGTTCTAAAAACATTCAAAGAGGTCATCATCACGACATTTGAATAAGCTATCATACGCTTTCTAACTCCTCTTTTTCAAAAAGTTATTAACAAATGCTTTTTTGGAATTCAAACTACTTCTTCACTATTTCGTTAGTTTTTTGAAAATTTTCTATGTAAATTAGCATATTCGCAATGAATTTTTAAAAAATTCAAAAAAAAACATTATCACAGCTTTAAAATGAGCTATCATAACCTTTCTAACTCTTCCTATTCAAAAAATTATCAAAAAATGTTTTCCATGGAGTTCGAATTTTTCTCCACTAATTCGAGTTTTTGAAAATTTTTTATAGAAATGTGCATAATGGCAATTATTTCTAAACAAATTAAAAAACTACGTTATTACAGAATTTAAAAGAGTTATCATACTTTTTCTAAGCTGTCTTTTTCAAAAAGTTGTTAACAAACGTTTTTCAAGAAGTTCGAGTTTTCTTTCACTAATTTGAAAATTTTTTGAAATTTTTGAATATAAATGGGCATATTGGCAACTATTTCTACACGAAATAAAAAACTACGTTATCACAGCATTAAAAGGAGTTGTCATACGTTTGCTAACCTGTCTTTTTCAAAAAGTTTTTAAACAAACGTTTTTCATGGAATTCAACTTTTTCTTCACTAGTTCGAAAAATTTTGTATAAAAATGAGCATATTGGCAATTTTTTCCAAATAAATTTAAAAAAGCATTATAGCGGCGTTAAAATGAGCTATCAGACATTGTCGAACTTATCGTATCGTTTTCAAGAAGTTAATGTCAAATGTTTTTTAGTGGAGTTCGACTTTTTCTTCACTAATTAGACAGTTTTTTTAAAAAACTACCTATTTAAAAAAGGCATATTGACAATTAATTCTACACAAATTGCAGATGTAATTATTACAATATCACAGCAATATTAAAATGAGATATCATACACTTTCTAACTCGTCTTTTTCAAAAAATTTGTAGCGTCCTTTTTTCATGGATTTCGACTTTTTCTATACTAATTCGAGAGGTTTTTGAGAGTTTTGTATATAAATGAGCGTATTTGCAGTCAATTCTACTCAAATGCAAACACTATATTATCACGGCATCAAAATTAGTTAGTATAGTCCTCCTAACTTGTTCTTTCCAAAATGACAGTAACAAACTTTTTCCATGGAGTCCTTTTTTTCCACAATTCAACAGTTTTTTTGAGAAGTTTGAATACAAATGAACTAATTGGCAATCAATTGAACACAAAATCAAAATGTGCATTAACACTGCATTGAAAAGAGCTCTCAGTCATTTTCTGACTCGTCGTTTCCGAAAAGTTATAATCAAGCGTTTTTTGTGGAAATCGACTTTTTCTTTGCTAATTTTACAGGTTTTTGTTAACTTACGTCTTTAAAAGAGCATATTGGCAAAAAGTTCAATATAAATTCAAACAATTCCATCAATTCAAAAATTTATCGAGTAAAGTTATCTTTGAAATTTGGGAGTTTAACAAAATTTCTTGATTTTTGAACTGGAAAAAGCCTTTTTTTCTAATTTTTATGAAAACTTTCACAATATTCGTACACCTTTGAGTATTTTGTACGTTGTCTTTGCATATCGTAATAACAATATGTAGCGTTATGATATGTTCTTGCACTATGAACACAAAATTTGCAGAAAAGGTGATAAATTTCGGCAAAAAAACTATGAGTTTTGTAAACAGTTTTGCTGTATTAGCATAAAAGGCCGCTTTAATTAGACAATTAGTGTAAATTTTTAACTAAAAAAGCTGTACAATTAGCTACATACACTTCAATTCTTTTTACACTCCTCAACTTGTCCAGGTCATTAAAATATTGACACAGGCACATTTCGAATGAAAACTTTCAGCAAAAATTGACTAATTTTTGCCCAGTACAAAGCTCTCGGAAAAGTTATTATAATTTTTAGTATTTATGTTTTGTTCGCATATCAAGCTCAGTTGATTTTTGAAGAATTTATAGGTTTGTGTTTGTAGAATAGAAAAACTTCAAGATTTATTCAAAATTAGATCTATTTTTACACAATACTTAAATGTTTTCAAAATTTTTTTGTTACTAGTCAACTTTGAAACGTTTAACACTGTTAACAATCACAAAACCGTTCAAAAATGTAAGAAAATGAAACATATTGCACCCCACAACTTGGCCTGGTCATTGGAATTATTGAAAATGACATTTTAAGAGTTTGAACGCCTTAACTTCAGTTTTTACATAGTTTCATTAGAAAGTTGAATTGCTAGAAAAATTCGCTAGCTTAGCGGTTAATTTTTTTAAGATTCGCGGTTCTTAGCGTTCATTTTTTACCGATCTGACCATTATTCTTACATCCTTGCTATGTTTTCTGCGGTGACGGTATCTGATGAAGTCAGCGGTTACTTTTTGCAAGATTTGCGATTCTTGGCGCTGATTTTTTTCACCACATTCACGGCTATTCTTACATCTTTTTCTGCAATGTTTTCTGCAGTTGCTATTATTGGTAAACTTAGCAGTGAGTTTTTGTAAGATTAGCGGTCAATTTTTTTCTCACCGCATTCACCGCATTCAACGCTAAAAATAACACAATTCTTACATCTTTTCACCGCATTCACGGCAAATCTTAATTTGTAAGCGATTTTAGCGTTGACACCTCGACCCGGGTGTCGCTTTTGTCAGCATCCAGTAACAAATTTTATTAATGGATATTTGATGTAATCCAGATTATCAATATACGGTTTTTTTCATAGGATAGCTTTGTTAACGCTTGCAAAACACACATATACGAAGTTGCATTTTAGAGAACTCAAGGTACAATTTCATCGGTCACTTAAACTTCGAGGCAGAGACCTTAGTCTGACAGTTTGAACTTAGAGTTAATTAAAAGAAAGTCTAATTTTTTGTAGTGTCCTATAGGACACTAAGTGTGGGACAAAAAATTATACTTCACTTCTTGAATCAAACTGGTATAAATAATTGGCAGCATCGCAATCGGAGAGGGAAAAATTGTGGTTTATTTCTCCTAACTTCAATTTCAATTGAAAGTCAACAAATTCGGACCCTTTGGTTCTCTAAACACTTTGGAACAAAATCTTTGTCCTCCTCGAGCCTCGTGCCCATTACTCGGGCGCAAGCGTACTCGTTGCAAGGCACTAAGTCCCTCGGTCGACTAAGATTTTTGTTCTAACATACACTTAGACTGCTGCTTTCAGCGATCGTTCTTAATGGTTTCGAGTCCTTAGCATTATGGCGTCCACTAGCTTACTGTTCATATAACCTTTATCCCCCCAGCCCTCCCCGTCAAACCAGTATTATAATGATAACATAAAGGGGGCTATAAAACTTTTTGCGGGAAGGTAGCTTCAGAACCACTGTTTCATTCAACGTTGATCTTGTATCAGTATATTAATAACTCAATACATCAACGATCAGGACTCTAATAAACATTTTTTTTTAAAATCAAATAGTAAGTACACGATTTAAGATTAATCTTAGTAAAATTTATCACGCATATTTTTCAAAAAATGCCAAAAATCTGGAGTTCGGGATTTTGAAATCCCAGAAGTTGCTATATGCTCAATCAGAAGTTTGAGTTCAATAATTTTTCATCGTTTCCGAACGTGCTATTTTCGTGTCTTAAGTAAGGCCAGTTCGAAATTATTAGAAAAGTCACTTCAAAGTTCTAACTTAATATCTCGAACCAATTGGCGGTTCTCGGATAACGCCGGGCATTTTTATTGACTTCAAGCAAAGTCAAGTAACCTATGCTTTGGTCGCAATTTTGATTTTATGTTTTCAAAACCATCGCAATCATTGCTTGTGTTTGAATACTGAACTGAAAAAGTAATTCTTTTCAACAATGGTAGATGTGTGCTGTCTTATGATGGTTTTGGGCATGGTTTTCAGCCCATGTGTTACCATTTTATACATTATTGCAATGTGCAACTTATACTGGTAAGCTGTTCTTTTGTCGAAAACGCAATCTTATGTAAAACAGGAAATTCCTAAAATCCTTAGCTTAGTTTTGACAAGGAAGACAATTAAATAGACAAAACGTATTTTTCTGTTTTTTAGCAGTTTTTGTCTTAACAATGAGTTAGAAAACTTTTTAAAGCGGATATAATTGACCAATTTTAGGGTTGTAGCAACTTAACAATGAGTAACATAAACTTGTAAAAAAAAGATGACCATTTTAACGGTCTTGCAGTCACAGTTGCAGAATATTGAACTTTTTATTAAGAATGATTAGAAAACTATTTTCCGAAAACAAATGTTGATAGAATTCAAACCCAAAAGCAGAAAACAAGATTACATTGAAACTAAAGAGGAAAAAGACGACAGAGTTAACCAAAAAAATTTACAGCCTGAAACTTTAGCTCATGCGAATATACAACTCGCAAAACACTTATAT
>NC_134473.1:1317305-1414639 GCF_964194025.1 Convolutriloba macropyga | reverse complement strand
GAAACTTCTCGTATTGATTAAAATTGAAATACCGTTGAAAATTTATGGACCCAATTTTCCTAAAAGTTTTTAAAAGTTATTTTCTCTCTATGGAACCAAAACGTGAATTTTTGAAAAAAAAGTGTTTCCCGCAATTTTTTTCACTTAAAAAAGACGTCTCACATTGATTAAAGCCAAAAAATCAACAAAAATTTTTTTGACCCCATTTTTCAAAAAATTTTACAAGGTATTGTCCGCTATGGGAACAAGAATTCAACTTTTGAAAAAAAAAAGTTTCCGGCAACTTTTTTCACTCGAAAAACATGTTTCGCATCATTTCACATTGATTAAAGCCAAAAAATCAACAAAAACTTTAAAACCCATTTTTCAAAAAACTTTACAAGTTAATGTCCCCCAATGGGACCGAAAATTCAATTTTTGAAAAACATGTTTCCGACATCTTTTTTCACTCACAAAACATGTTTCACATCATTTCACATTGATTAAAGCCAAAAAATCAACAAAAACTTTTTACAACCCATTTTTCAAAAAATTTACAATTTATTGTCCTCTATGGGACCAAAAACTCATTTTTTGAAAAAAATTGTTTCCGACAACTTTCTTCACTCAAGAAACATGTTTCACATCATTTCACATTGATTAAAGCCAAAAAATCAACAAAAACTTTTAAGACCCCATTTTTCAAAAAAGTTTACAAATTATTGTCCCCCTATGGGCCAAAAAATTCAATTTTTGAAAAAATTGTTTCCAAAAACTTTTTTCACTCACAAAACATGTTTCGCATCATTTCACATTGATTAAAGCCAAAAACTCAACAAACATTTTTTAGACCCCATTTTGCTAAAAATTTTATAAGTTATTGTCCCCCTATGGGACCAAAATTTCAATTTTTGAAAAAAGTGTTTCCGACAAGTTTTTTCAATCAGAAAACATGTTTGACAACATTTCACACTGATTAAAGCCAAAAAATTGACAAAAAATTTTTAGTCCCCATTTTTCAAAACATTTTTTTGTCCCCCTTTTTCCCGGGCAAAAGTCAATTTTTTTCAAAAATTATTCTGACGTCCCACCCCGTTGTAATTTGACAGAAAAAATTGCGTTGCAAAAAATGTCCCAAAAGTGTCCCCCCTAAGGGGACACTTTTTGCATTCCAATCTTAATACATAGTGCCCCCCCCCCCCCCCCCCCCCCCCCGTTGAGACCCATGTCAGCTTCTTATACTACTGCCAGATCGAACAGACCGAAATTGCCATTGGCCAGACGGTAGGCGCGACCCAAAATTTTTCCAGACCATTGTGAACGGTCGCACCTGACCCCCCTGTCTGCGACCCAAGTCGGTCTGGCCAACACCTGTCTTGGGTCGCGGAATTCATCCTGGGCTCTATTAAAGATAAAGCCTCACAACCGAAACCCAAGGACTAAAGCAAGCTATATAAAACTGAGTCGTGAAACTGCCATAGTTAATCGAGTAACTTCTCTGATCCGTCTAGAACAGAGGGTTAATCTGGAAGTCGACTGCAAATTTCCTACAAGATAGACGTTTTGTCTGTATTACGGTAATTTTACACAAGTTATAATGCGACATTTTGTACGAGTGTTGCAAGATGAATGTCAGATTTCGAATAGGGACTTTGTTGTATTTTGTTTTGGTTTGGTAGGTCACTGAGAGTATGGCTGTAATGGTTACATTAATCTACATCAATTGACATGTATGATATATTTCAGCCCTGATGAATACGACTCCGAGCAATGTCCTGATCCTTACGAAGAAATGGAACTACATAGTTAGATGTTTTCTTTAAACATCTGAACACAATCGACTGTCAGCGCCAAAATTACAAAATTATGCAAGATCAGCATCCCGGGAGGAGGTTTCACCCCTATTTCACCCCTAATTAGCGGGGATTAGGGTGTAATCCATTTTCCACTCTTATTTACCGGGGAAAAGAGTGTAAGAGTGGAATTTGAAGAAATTACACTGTTATTACACTCTTTTGTACACTCTTTTTACACTCTTAGAAAGAGTGTAATTAAGGGTGGAATGATAAAAGATTACACCCTTTTTTCCACCCTCATGAAAAGAATCAATTATTTTTACACTCTTATTTTTACACTCTAGAAAGAGTGTAATTAAGGGTGGAATGATAAAAGATTACACCTTTTTTTTCCACCCTTATGAAAAGAATCAATTATTTCTACACTCTTATTTTTACACTCTAGAAAGAGTGTAATTAAGGGTGGAATGATAAAAGAGTACACCCTTTTTTCCACCCTTATGAAAAGTATCAATTACTTTTACACTTTTACACCCTTTTTATTTCTAGAGTGTAATTTAAAGTTGGTGATAAAATTAAAAGTTCGGACTGACCGAACTAATTTGGACAATTTTTTACCTAGTTCCAAAAATTTATTATTATTGGATTTTACACTTTTATTTTTTAAAATTACACTCTTAAAATTACACTCTTACACCGCTAATTAAGCGGAGAAATAGGGGGGTAATTTTTTTATTTTTACACTCTTTACACTCTTTTCCCCGTTATTTTCCGGGAAAATCCTTCCCCCGGGATTTATGTAAAACCAGCGTTGAAATATGCCTCGAACGTTTTTTTCCATAATTTTGGAGTGAATGCGATGAAAAAGTTTTAAAAAGGTGAAACAACGCTATAATCAATAAATTTGTATTTGACTTCAAAATTTCCACAGAACTGTTCCTTTAAAAAATATGTAAGTTTTTGTGGTATATTTTTTATGTTTTCTAATTCCGCTACAACTTATCTTGAAAATTTTGCACAATTATTTAAGAAATTTGAGAGATGGTTCACCATCATTTATTTATCATGTATTTGTAATTTGTTGTATAGCTTGGAAAGAAAGAAAGAAAAACAACTTGTTGTTTCAAAACAAGGAACCTTAGACACACCATTTTTACAAAAATTATTTGATCAACAAATTGTTGAACAATTCAACTGCGACCAAAAAGACAGTAACAATAGTCTGTTTTTTACTTATTATGTAGTATGAACGGTCGGCAAGTCCAGCATCAGTTTGTAATCTCAGTTCAACTTTTTGTAAATACTTTCGGAGCAAGTTTTTAGATAACGTTTCGCAAAATTTTTCGGTAAAAAAAAATTGGCGTAAAAATGGTGTTTTAAAAAAGTTTTCGTGACTATCTGCAAGAAAAAAATATATACTTAAAGGCAGATAACCAAACGCAAAAATTGCATAGCTGCAGCAAAATTTTCAGACGGGATACAAACCAAAACCGTCGGATTCCTCCATTGGAAAATTTATAACATTTGCAGCAAAATTTTCATCTCCAATTTGTGGTCGATTGCACACAGGAAGCACTTGATTTTATATGTGCTTCGTGTGAGCAATCGGTTTCAAGGCAGTTGTTTTCCAAAAAAGGATTTTTTTTTTCCTTTTCGAGTCTTTTTTAAAACTTAATGCAAAAATGCGCTCCCACATTTTTATTAACAGCAAACCAAGACTTGAAAGAGTAATTCTATAAATCGGGCTACATGATAACATGATAGCGTAAGGGGATTAGTTGATGATGATGAGTAAGCTCCTTTTTTTCCTAATTATTTTTGTTCAAACTGGAGATTACTTATTGGTAAACTTCAGAAATTATGTGATCAAATGACATTCAATCGAAATTAATTTTTCATTCTTTTTCCAATCAATTTTTTGCTTAAGTGAAACTTATTCTTGACACACTTCTTGATTTGAATTCCAAAGTCTTTTTTTAAAACTTTGGTCAGTCACGGTCTGGACGAAGAAAGGCGATGCAAATGCATCAAAAAATTTTGGTAGTCTTTCAAAATTAAGATTTATCCGTTTGAAAAAAATTATTATCCTTAAATTTGATATAAATTTTTACACTTTATTTTGTCCTATTTAATTTGTTTTTTTCTTCATGGCATCTTTTGTAGCATATAGGGCTTCGACTGTTTTTTTGTAATGTTGCGGCCTTATTCGTCACGTCGAGACTCGTCACGTTAGACAACAAAAAAGTTTGCTAATACTTTGACTCAGTTTTCAACTTTATAGCACACTGATTCGACCACTTTATCAAAACGTAGCAATCATCTCTTGACCTATCATTCTTAAAAAAAGTTCAACAGTGCTGTTGCTTAAACAGATTTCCAGAGCAGAGTGAGAATCAAGATTACGTTTTCGCTAAGCTGAATATAATCTACGGATTTTTCAAATTAATGTTGTTTCTGTGAAATCAATCAAGATATTGAAAATTTTAATGATTCTAATAGTTCTCGAAAGTTTTTTTACGGTTCTACTGGTTCTGGGCTCTGTTGTAATTCAAGTTTTTGCCGGACCGAATGTTTGTCTAGCTCTTTTGACATTTCTCAGTCAAAACTGGGAATAATAGGCAAAACCCGGATTCCATTGGGTCCTCTTACAGCTTTCTAGCTCACTGGTCGATAAAAATGCAATTCGCTCAATCAATCTAAGCGACAAGAATTCATTGAGCGAAGAGTTGTACTTAGAGTTTGAGCCCCTCATTTTTTTTAGCCCAACTCCTCTTAGTTAACCCACACCCTCCAACTTCCCTACACTTCCCTCACCTCACTCTACTCGCATCCTCCTCCTTCTACCAGAAGACCCGAACTGTTGCCCCTCACGGGGTTTTACCATAGCTCCCCTCAACACGCATTCAATCAGGCAAAAGCTAGACTCCCTAAGCTGCAATTAGCTACTGAGTAAGTCAACTGCTCACCAGTCGGATGAGGGCAAATCGTTAGCCGATTATATTTCGGATACGAAATGACTGTGAATCAACAGCATTGCGTAGGAACAGTTCTATATTATACTGGCAAATAAATTGACCCAATTTTAGTTCTCAAAGGATACTGTTTTGTTTTCTTGCATCGAAGTTTTCGATTAAATTTAAGTTTGTTTGAATTCTGATTTTGTTTTTGCAAGTATCTTTCTTTAAAAGTTTTTCCAAATTTATTTTGTGTTGGTTAGTGATGTTTGTTTTCAGTATGAACAAAATTGTAGCTTACGACTCCCATCTGATTTTAATATGAAACCTGTTTTTTGTAACTCCTAATGAACAACAAGCTCCATACAAATCAACAAAAGAAATTATAAGTTAGGAGAAATTGCATTCTCTACTCAGTTTTGTGGTCTTTTTGAATCAACTGCAGTGGGTTTACTGAAATTTGAAGATAAAAGGAGTCCACAATTTCGCATAAGCACTCTTTTAATTTTGTTCTTTTAGTTTTTAAAGGCAGATGTTACTGTTAAGTTTTCATTACAGATTGGTCACAGAAAAGTTTGATTGGTAAGAAATTTGAGTATCTGGAAAGCCTGCGCTTCAAAATTTTGCTTAAGGTTGCTTCCATTTTCTGATTTTGACTATTGCTACCTTATGGATCCGCAATCCTCAACAATTCAAAAAAGTTGCAGCCATTAAAATATCACAAGCCCGCCTTGTTCCAGTTATCGATAGAAAAATGTGCTGAGTGTGAGATTTTCCAGACGTTGTCCCTTGACCAGACAGGCCTAGGCAGTGCCCATGGTTAAAACAAAAAGCGAACTGATGGATCAAATTTACATTAACACTGAAATAATTTGATAATAAAAGTGATGGTTTCAATCAATCGATAGGAAAGGTCGGAGGGCAATGCAAAAATGAGTCATCAATGCATGGAAAATATATTTTTGATCGTTGGGTCTAATTTAAATGCTGTAATTTTAACTATTGGTCTCGGGCTCCGTTTGCTAATATGTGTAGCATCTTTTAAGTTGAGGATTATGTAGTTCGGCTTACCAGCAGACAGTTTTAATGTGCATGAAAATCAGCATTTAGTGAGTTTTTTTTCTGATAAAAAGTTACGTAGAATACTGCATTGTTATAGCTAAAGTATTTGGCGACGAGTGGGAAGGCCTGTGTGCGTGTCTCTTTCACCGTTAGTTAAGCGGAGAAATAGGGGTTTAATTTTTTGTTTTTACACTCTTTACACTCTTTTCCCCGTTATTTCTGGGGAGAATCCTCTGCCCGGGTGTCTGTTAATCTCACTCTTAACTGGGCAATTTTTTGCAGAACGAGTCTACGGTGACGAATGGGATGGTTTGTGTGCGTGTCACGTGCTTGCTTTTGTCTGGTCCATACCAGTCATCGTTTTGTTCGGCATTGGACTCTGCTGTCGAAATTGTCGGGAAGACAACACGGCATTCATGATCGGCCTAATGATATGCATCGGCATACAGGGTTAGTTTAAACGAGACCCGTCAGCTTAACCCCGGCATTACGATGCAGAGGTATACCCCAAAATTTCCAATTTAGTAAAATTGGCTCGAAAATTAGTTACATACAATGAACGAAATTAGGTGACATCCTTTGTATCTTACCTTTCGCAATAGGGGTTCCGCCAATTTTGCGAAACAAAAGAACATGTGGTGCGAAAATTAGGAAACAAATCTTGTAGCACGTTTCCGCTCAATTTAGGTATCTATTATTCGCGCGCATTTTGAGCAAGCAATAAGCACTTTAATAAAGATTTAATTGAAGCCTTCAAAGCTTTAAAGTGCTTTAAATACATGCAACCACAAAAACTGATTTTTTTTTCGAAAAATCGCTAGCACATCAAAGACTTTGTATATCAATGTGGGATTGGTCAATTTTAATAAGTAGTAATAAATAGTACTAATAAGTAGAAATAAGTAGTAATAAAGTACTATAAGTAGTAATAAAGTAGTAATAAAGTACTAATAGTAGTAATAAGTTAGGCTTAATTAAATAAGTATTCATTAAGTTAGGCTTAATTGCGGATTATATACGAAATCGAGCTATATTGCGCGCGAAAAATCAATACATAAAGGGAGCGGATGCGTGATACAACTCGAGCAAAAAATAGGTTATTAAGTTTGTACTTGTATTCCGCGGCTGAAATTAGGACACTTGTGCGAACACTGGAGACGATATTCCCTTTCATTTTGCCGGTTTCTGCTAAAGTAGCTATTTTCCGCAAAATTGCAACCACTTTCAATGTATTAACATAGTAAAAACGAACACGAGATACACACATCGGGCACATCTATTCGGGTATACCTCTGCACTGTAATGGGGGCACCACGGAAATGTGAGGTTGGAATTACGTCCCCTACTACTACTACTACTACTACTACTACTACTACTAC
The DNA here is from genome assembly GCF_964194025.1 of Convolutriloba macropyga. Lineage (NCBI taxonomy): Eukaryota > Metazoa > Xenacoelomorpha > Acoela > Convolutidae > Convolutriloba > Convolutriloba macropyga. The sequence continues at coordinate 1,407,469 of NC_134473.1, read as the reverse complement.
TACTACTACTACTACTACTACAACTACTACTACTACTACTACTACTACTACTACTACTACTACTACTACTACTACTACTACTACTACTACTACTACTACTACTACTACTACTACTACTACTACTACTACTACTACTACTACTACTACTACTACTACTACTACTACTACTACTACTACTACTACTACTACTACTACTACTACTACTACTACTACTACTACTACTACTACTACTACTACTACTACTACTACTACTACTACTACTACTACTACTACTACTACTACTACTACTACTACTACTACTACTACTACTACTACTACTACTACTACTACTACTACTACTACTACTACTACTACTACTACTACTACTACTACTACTACTACTACTACTACTACTACTACTACTACTACTACTACTACTACTACTACTGCATTGTTGTACTTTTTGTGAACAACGCAAAAGTCATCGAATGGTTTACAGAGCTCAGACAGTATTTGATTTCTTGAAGTTTCATTGACATTTTGGCCAATTTCATCAATGAAAGTTTTGACGAGCTAGATAAAATTTCAAGAATTAAAACAAAACTTTCTTTTTTTTCTATTTTCTGTGTGTTATTGTGTCATTTGGTATCACTGGGATCTTATTGTTGTGAAGTTATTTTCGTGTCACTTATTTTCCCTCTGAAGAAACGCAAAATTAAAGATTTTGTTTTTTTTTCTCGTTTTCAACTTTTTTATTAACTCATTAATATTCCAATTACGCCAAATTAGATCAATATTGCTGTTATGAGTTTTAATTGGTGGTTTTATTGCTGTTGAAACCAATTGTTTTTGATTATTGTTAATGTACTTGAAAAGCCTATATTGTTATATTTATTTCAAATGCCCGTATAAAACTGTATCGTTAGCTCGCTATTGTGCCATTAATAAGAAAAAATTTGCAAGGAAACTTACTTGTTTGCTCAGTAAGAAACAACTCATTCAGCTGTCTGCTATTTTGTTATCGGTGTACTGCTAGTGGTGGGAGTGACTTCGACAAAAATGGTTGTCTCGCAAAAAGTTGGTTATAGCTTTTTTTGCATTCATTTTTTGCATTAATGGAACACATTTTGTAGTCCCTCAAAGTCTGTTCCTCAAATGAGACTGGTATAGAGTTCTTTTGTTGCTTCTTTCTTAGAATTGTAAATCGCGACCTTGCTTGATTTTTTCAAAAGAAGTTTTCACAAAGATTTTCCTTCAATTAAATTTTGAGTGATTATTCGGACATACTAAACTAAAAAAAAGAGTCAGAAACTGATCGTTTTAGAAACCTTTTCTCTAAACCGTTTTAAACATCTTTTCTGTAGATCGTTTCAGAAACCTTCAAATTTCATCTGAACAGAAAATATGCGGCTTGAAGAAAATTTTGGTTTGTCGATACCTGATTTTATGCTTGCTGCAATTGTTATTCTCCTTTCAGGTTTTGTTGAGTTTTTTGACCGGAATAGTTGTCTCCATATCTTATTTCTATTAATTTGTAGATCTTTTTCAGTTTTGGTAATAAAAAGTCTAATGTTTCGGTCAGAAAACGTCAAGCTATGCTTATTATATTGTAATAAGTGTTAATTCTAATTTTTTTTGATATTATGGCTTCTCGGTTCGGATATCCCACATGCGATGCCAAAGAAATTTTAACTCTCTGATGTTAAACATCTTTGATTTTTGAAAGACTCGATTTCATTGTAAATCATATTAGATAAATTTGAGTTTTGTTTAGCTCAAGCAATCAGTCGGAGATGACAAAAAAACTGCCTATAACTATAACAGCAAAACTTTTTAAAAGAACAATTTAAAAATTCTCTAAATTTTTTTTTATTTTGCTGATTTTGCCAGGAACCCTCTTCATGGTGAACATGATTTCTGTTGGCTGTGAAGTTTTCTGCTCTTTTTTTAGGAGTTTTAGTTTGTAAAATTGTATTATTAACATTGATTCGAGTCTATAGTTTCTCGATCGATTTGAGAATTTTCAAAAAGATATAAAACAGTAAGCTTTGCAGATTAAAGTTTGCAGTATCAAGAACACGGACTCAAAGTGGTGCATTTTTTTGTTGCGTTCACTGTAGTTAAGATTTTTTCATAACTGCCGGTTCTACTGATGTTGATCGCAATTTCCGGTCGTCGTCAAATAATAAACAATTTTGCGTCGTTTTTGGTGTATAAGTTGCAAAGGCTAACTTAATATAAGAAAAGAAATCATCAAAAAATTATACCTATTTTATTTTGTTGGTTTTTCATTTTTAAAGGAAAATGGACAGTTTTCAAGAGTTTGGTCGAGAGGTCTACGGTAGACAATAGTGGCATCAATAAAATTGGAGGCAACAGCTGAAAGAATTTCAACAATTAGTAAATTGTACTAACTCCTTTTTTCCCGAAAAATTTATGTGGGCTCTGCGTCTGCTTTTCTCCTATATATCTAGCAGGTTTCCAGGTTTCATCAAAGCTGGCAATGTCTGAAAAATTTTTTTCTTTCTTCTTGAAATAATTTTCTATAATTTTAAACAGTTTTTGATGTTTTTATACAATTTTCTATGATTTGCTTTCTCAAAATGGGATAAACAATCAACGCCCAATAGGCATCAAACTTCTTTTGATGCCCGTTGCCGGCTCTTTTTTTCCAGTTGCTTAGAGCGTTGCAGCTTTTGGGAAGGCCTTAATGCAAGGTTAAATGTCACTTTTGGAAGTTTCCACGTCTCATTTTGTTGTTTTTTTCGTATTTTTTAAATTATTTTTTAAAATGACTTTTGTCAAGATTGATTAGGGTCTTCTGCAGGACAGAAAGTCTTTTGATGTCCATTTGTGAGCTATCTTTTTTGATACCGCAAACATAATTAATTAAAATAGAAGTTTTTTCTGCACATTTCTTCGGCTTTTGAGAAAATTTAGCCTTTCCAGCCTCAGAGAATCGTAGAAGTTCTCTATGATTTGAAAAAAAGTTACTGCATAATTTATAGTGGCCATCGAATACTTTTGGTAACAATTGCAACAGATTTCAATTTTGCAGAGATTTATTATCATTTGTCCAGTTATTCATATTTATGGACCGGTGAAACTCTTTGTATGATGAAAATCGGGAGAGAGCAAATTGGTTTGAGGATTTTAATATTATGAGTTTAACAGTTTGTTAATGAACTTAAAAATTTTAGTTCATTTGTTTGGAAAATTTTTATCACTTTTTGAGTTTATCGATCGTTAGGAGCAACTGAAACTTTCTTAGCTCTTTGAGATTATTTGCCCGACAGATGTCAGCCAGAAAATTGTGGTTTTCTCATTTTATAAAAAAACTGTCAACTTTGTTAATTTTCAGTTATTTGAAAAAAATTTCATTCTTCTCATTTTCTGTATTTTGTGAAGTCATTTAAAGTTCTCTTTAACACTTCGATTTGCCCTACTTTGTTGTATTTGAAAGGCGTTTCACAATTGACCTTTCAAACCTATATAAACGGTTGCGTCCAGTGGGGATTAAGTTTCATTGCAGGCCCCAAGATAATTTTAGTTGTCTTTCAAGTGCGCAGAGCGCTTAAATCGCTAGAGAAGCTTAAATTCAAGGCCGAAGGTCACTTTAACATTTTTCGAGCTCGAAGTTATTCAATTTCTCACATTTTTGTCATTTTTAATACTTTAATAGTTAGATTGGTATTAAAAAATCGGATTTCAAGGATCACAAAAATCCATTGCCAGCCTTAAATTTCTTTTAGATCATTTTTTGTGCTATATAAAAAATTAGTGCAAACCTCAAACTGAAACACTCAAACTTATAGTGATTTTTGCAATTTTTAATTTTTTAATCAACCTTTTAGTGAATGTTTCTCCGTTTTTTAATCTTTAGGGATCGTTGAGTAGTCTTTTGGGCTTAAAGATTGGTTTTTGAATGGTGTTTAGGGATAAAGAGGTTGTTCGTAATTTTTGATAAACCAAGACCTTTCGAGGAGTTTTAAAAAAATTGCATTTTTCGTCAAATTTTATGAAAATCACTGACATGTTTGTATGCATTATATCCTTTTAAGCAGATTTTAAGAGATTGAATTTTTGAAAACGTTCTCTAGTAAAACAGAAATCGTTTTAAAGCCTTAAAACTTGCAACTTTTTGTCTGTGCTAACTATATCAATCTGTTTCCGAATTTGTTGTCACATTTGAGGTTCTTGCACTTGGCAGGGGCCAATAAAATTGTAATGAGCTTGAAGATGGTTTAAATGGTAGTTTCTAGAAGAACCATATACTTGTCAACTAATAACTATTTCAATTATTTGAAAAAAATATTCACTTAAAATTGTGGAGTTCCGGAAAATAGTGATTAACTTTCTGAAACTTTTGGGATTTTTTCCATAAATTATTTAGATTTTTGATCAGTAGAGACCATGCGCTATTAAAAGGTGTTTGTTTGTCCTAATGCGTACAATTTTGTGTCATAAAGCTTGTTTGTTGCCTTTTGCAGATTAGTGTTATGAATTTCAGCAAAACTATTATGTAGTTTTCGCTAACTTAAGTTAAATTTTCTTGTCGTTCTTTCTTCTGCTTGAAACTTACGTGCAGCAAACTCTTGATGGCACTGAATAGCCGGAAACTATTTGTTTTTAAGAGTTATGTAGGAAATTCCATCTCCCGTGGGTCTCCGCTCCAACCCTGAAGACTCTCCGACTCTCCTTCTACTACTACTACTACTACTACTACTACTACTACTACTACTACTACTACTACTACTACTACTACTACTACTACTACTACTACTACTACTACTACTACTACTACTACTACTACTACTACTACTACTACTACTACTACTACTACTACTACTACTACTACTACTACTACTACTACTACTACTACTACTACTACTACTACTACTACTACTACTACTACTACTACTACTACTACTACTACTACTACTACTACTACTACTACTACTACTACTACTACTACTACTACTACTACTACTACTACTACTACTACTACTACTACTACTACTACTACTACTACTACTACTACTACTACTACTACTACTACTACTACTACTACTACTACTACTACTACTACTACTACTACTACTACTACTACTACTACTACTACTACTACTACTACTACTACTACTACTACTACTACTACTACTACTACTACTACTACTACTACTACTACTACTACTACTACTACTACTACTACTACTACTACTACTACTACTACTACTACTACTACTACTACTACTACTACTACTACTACTACTACTACTACTACTACTACTACTACTACTACTACTACTACTACTACTACTACTACTACTACTACTACTACTACTACTACTACTACTACTACTACTACTACTACTACTACTACTACTACTACTACTACTACTACTACTACTACTACTACTACTACTACTACTACTACTACTACTACTACTACTACTACTACTACTACTACTACTGCTACTACTACTACTACTACTACTACGACTACAACTACTACTACTACTACTACTACTACTACTACTACTACTACTACTACTACTACTACTACTACTACTACTACTACTACTACTACTACTACTACTACTACTACTACTACTACTACTACTACTACTACTACTACTGTTTGAACACTTAAATTCCATAAAGAAATAAAGGAACAATGACAATAAGTACAAACAAGTTAATAGAATGCATATAAGTTTGAGCTTATCTGGGTTTATTTAATCCAGGAAATGCTGTTCGACAAAACTGTTGAAGCGGGATTTAGACTCTCTTTTCGCTTTCTGTCGTAAGGTGATGTAGCTCATGTTGTTCCTTGAGCAATCTTCTTCAAGTTGATCCATCCACGTCTTGCGTTGACCCCCTGGAGCTCGTTTAGCATATCGATATTTTTCCGTCGGCTCCCAGGTGAAGGCTCGGAGCGCCAGACGATCGTCATTCATCCTCAGGTATGGCCAAACCATTTCAACCTTTAATCATGATCATTGCAGAAAGTGTCGACATACGTGATCTAGCCAGTACTTCTTCATTTGTCACCCTCTCCAGATATGAAAAACATAGTATCCTTCGCAGACAACTGGTGTGAAAACTCTCAAGTTTCCTCTGCGTTGATTTATTCATGGTCCACGTTTCAGAGCTATATAAGACCACTGATAACACGAGAGCTCTGTATAACTTGCATTTGAGGGGAATACTAAGTTGTGTGCTCTTCCAAAGCTTCTGAAAGCTCGCAAATCGCTGTCTCCCTTCCGCCAGCTTGACACTGATTTCCTTTAGGTCACCATGCTGCAAGCTCACGAAGTAACCGAGATACTTGAAAGCTTCTACATTTTCGAACTCCACTCCATCTCGATCGTGGACATTGCAGGAGAAAATGCGAGATCTTCCAGCCTTTTCTCTGCCGCAGTATCGTGACTCGTGAATTCGTCGGCCTTTCACAGTTGCGAATTTCCTAGTGCACTTCTGACAAGTGAGGCTTTTCTCTAGCCCAACAAACTTTGACGCGCTGTCTTCGACCCTCTTCGAATTCTTAGACTTGCAGAATCTGGCTTCATGCACTTTGCAGCCTCTTGCAGTGTCGAAGCGACGTTTACAACCTGAACATACACAACTATCGTCATCAGACACCGCAGATGATCTTCTATTCGCCGTAGACACTAGATCAGCAACCACTGACCTCTCGTCGCTGCCAACTGTCACAAGCTCAGCCTCCGCTGAACTCTTCAGTCTCAGTTTCTCACCAGCTAGTGTCTCGAACCAGCCCGCATTCTTCTTCTTGCCCACCAGCACCTCTCTGCCAATGAGTAGTCGGGATTGGTTTTCGGCCTCAATGAGAGTCCCAAAACAGCCTTTACGGTTTCCTGTAAGAACTTCCACGTTCCTTTGAGCAATGGGTACAACTACTACTACTACTACTACTACTACTACTACTACTACTACTACTACTACTACTACTACTACTACTACTACTACTACTACTACTACTACTACTACTACTACTACTACTACTACTACTACTACTACTACTACTACTACTACTACTACTACTACTACTACTACTACTACGGCATTTCTGAATTTGGACCACCAAATCCACGGATTTAGCATACCCCCGCGAACAATGAAAACGCGTTCCGGGTCCAAAACACATGCCATAACGTGATAGGTCAACGTATTTGTAGCTCAAAAATCGAAAAAAGCCCCGAAAAAACAGTTCATAGGACCATTTTTAAGTTGATCGAAAAATTTTCAATTTTTTTTTATTTTTGCAAATTTTGGTATTTTTTTAGACTTTTTCTCCCAATTTTTCCAAAAAAATTGCATTCTGAATAAAGTAAGGCTCACGCACAATCCGTAGCAAATTGATTGATGGTTTTATATTGAATATTCGAGGATTTATGAACCGAGCGGAGTAGGGTACCAAAAGCGGCCAAACACCACAAAAACTGCGAAATCCAGAAAATGCATTTTCTCCGCAAATACACGTTCTTTTGCAAAAATTTTTTGATATTTGTCCTGTCGGAGTACTTTAAAGCGTATTTGGTATTTGCAAGATAGTGCGTAGTCTTTTTAGAAACGACCGTTTTTTCAGCTTTTGATTCAGGTTTGTACTAGTAGACCTCACCTGCAAAACCCAAGGATCCAAAAATAAGTGATTTGGCAAAAATCATCATAGAAACCTGAAATTTTGCATGTGCTTTCCCTTTAGTACAACAAACTCATATGCAAAGTTTTGAATCAAATGATCTTATTGATTTTGAGAAAAAAGGGTTGAAAAAAAAGCGTTCTTAATTTGGGAGGCGGAAGTTTCCCTTAGTCTGGCCACTTCAGCATTTCTCCTGAACCCATGAGAATTTGCCACTAAAACAACTCATTTGAAAGTCGAGATTTTAGGCACATGCCGGAGACAAATGCGGCCATAAAAAAAATGCCAGTGACAGTTTTTTTTTTAAGAAGTTGTGTTGATGTCAATTTCGAAATCAGACCGTTCATCAGAAAACTTGAGGCCATTTCAAAGCAATAGTTATTTAACTTTTAAAAAAAGCTGCCTTTGATTGCTGCTGTAGTGCAGTGATGGTCTCCTTAAAAAAACAGACCTACAAGTTCTAGAAGGGGGCAAATTGAAACAATTTTTCTGCAAGGAAGTCCTAGAATTTTTCATTTTTGAATGATCACTGACACTGACTTAATTCGTTCTACGCCTCGTTTTTTTGCAGCGATCAGGTATTTATTTTTACCGGGATGAGGCTAAAGTAAAAAAAATCTGTAAAAAACGTTTTTGGTGATATTTAGAGCTTTTGATTGCATCAGCGAAATTTTTCTGAATTTGGGTATGGAAAATTATTCCAATTCCAATCCGCTTATATAAAAAAACTCTAGGTACTCTAAACGTACCTAAATGGTCCAAAAGCGCAATTTTTATAATCTTAGCAGATTTGTCTGCAAAAGGCATTGAAAAAAAACATGAACCAATGGTTCTGCTTTTATATAAGTATTCGCATTTACTGCAAATCTATAAATCAAAAATATTTCAATTTGCTTTTCTCTAATCAATCCTGTACTTGAGATCTTCTACGCAAAAATTGGACACAAACAAAAATGTCCACGTCAACTACAATGTAGGAGCTTTGCAACGATATGTGTTTCATTTGGTTAGTTATTCAATTAACATCCAATATCTATACTTTTTACAAAAATTTTTAGAAATCAGCACGAAAAATAACAGTTTTGAAAAAAAGTGATACTTACAGCCCTCTTACGATCCCAATTAGCTAATGGCTGCAACAAGGGGATTCTTGTCTTCAAAGTGGACTATATATCAATTCACTTGAGTGATTATTCGTTGAGAAATTTTACATCATATACAAATCGAAATTTCAACTCGCTGACCAGTGCTTCTAGGAGACATAAACGCACCTAAACGGTCAAAAAGTGCCCGTTTCTTTTTCCTTGCGCAATTGTCTACACAAAAGCTTTTCAAAACTTTATATAGGGTCATTGTACCAGTCTTAAAAGTGGGCGGACTCAGCCACTATTTACCAAGTCATAATAGCTTCGATTTTTCTTTTATCTTTGAAGCCACTTTAGGTACCCTTGAAGCAATCGTTTACAAAAAATAAAACATACGACTGCAAAGCCTATCTAAAATGCATTAAAATGAGCTATAGAGAACGCAAATTGAGCTAATATTTGTTACGTTCTGAGTAAAACAAACAAACATCGAATCTTGTCTATTTTGGGCCTAAGCGTTCAAAGGGTTGTTTCATGGTCAAAGCGGTCAAAAAACGCATGTTATATTATCATCGCGCAATTTTGTAAACAAGATCTTTTCGAAACTTTATATAGAGCTATTGTACTATTAAAAAAATGGGTAGACTTAGCCAATATTTACCAAGTCATAAACGATTCGATTTTTCTTTTATGTTTGATGCCAATTTAGGTACCCTTGAGGCTTTTATTCATAAAAGTAAAAAAAATGGCTGCAAGTCCTATTTTATGAGCTTTAAAATGAGCTATATATGAAGCAATGTAAAGCAATATTTGTTACCTTTTCAAAAAAAACAATCACTAGTTCTATCTTGCCTTTTTTGGACCTAAGCGTTCAAAGAGGCGTTTCATGTTCAAAGCGGCCAAAAAATGCCTGTTTTATTATCTTCGCCCAATTTTCAATACAAAAAAATTTCAAAAATTTATATACTGCAATAATGTCGATCTTAAAATTGGTCAAAAATACCCTCAGGATGACAGAATAGATAGAAAACTTGAAAATATTTCGTTTCTCCAGGTATTTTTGCTTCCTAGAGCAAAAGTTTAGAGAAAGAAAGTGCAAATTTATTGTTTTAATATAATCTCCCACATTGAAGAAGTTCAAAAATACAATTTTTAACTCATTGGACGCCTATTTATACACCACAGGATGACAGAATACATAGAATCCTTGAAATTCGTTTCTCCAGGTATTTTTCTCCCTAAAGCAATGTTTTTCCGCAAGAAGCCTGGAATTTTTTATTAGCGCAAAATGAAGCACGCAAAAAAGGTTTGGGATGAGGCGTCAAAAAAAAATCCTCAGTGGGCCAAATGGCCCACTGGGGATTTTTTTTTATGTTTTTTGCAAATAATTTTTTTCTAAAAATAGGCAATTTATCAATTGAAACTGAGTTTCGGTGCAAAAATTTGACACTTGAAGGAAATTGGTGGTTAGCAAATATTTTTGCAAGGCAATTTGTTTTCCTGGAAAGCCAAAATGTTTGAGAGAAAACAGTGATATCGTGCAAACAGTTCTTCAAAAAAGGATCTCAATGAAAAATTTTTCGAAAACTTTTGTGAAAAGAGTGTTTTTACAAATCGCCAAATGCATGAAACGCTAATGTAACAAAACACTTGAAACTCACAAATAAAAGACTAATCCAATTGCGGCCAGAACTTCCAAAAAACGCAAAAAACGTTGTTTTTTTAGTTGTTTTTTTATTAGGAACAATATTTTTTTTTCACGGCTCTCCACGTCAAAACGAAATACGGCTGTCTTTCCGTAATACGCCTGGAATTTTTTATTAGCGCAAAATGACGCACGTAAAAGAGGTTTGGGATGAGGGGTCAAAAAAATCCCCAGTGGGCCAAATGGCCCACTGGGGATTTTTTTTATGTTTTTTGCAAATAATTTTTTTTCTTAAAGTAGGCAATTTATCAAGTGAAACTGAGTTTCGGTGCAAAAATTTGACATTTGGAGGAAACTGGCGGTTAGGACATCTTCTTTCAAGGCCATTTCTTTTCCTGGAAAGCCAAAATGTTTGAGATAAAACAGTGATATCGTGCAAACAGTTCTTCAAAAAAGGATCTCATTGAAAAATTTTTCGAAAACTTTTGTGAAAAGAGTGTTTTTACAAATCGCCAAATGCATGAAACGCTAATGTAACAAAACACTTGAAACTCACAAATAAAAGACTAATCCAATTGCGGCCAGAACTTCCAAAAAACGCAAAAAACGTTGTTTTTTTAGTTGTTTTTTTATTAGGAACAATATTTTTTTTTCATGGCTCTCCACGTCAAAACGAAATACGGCTGTCTTTCCGTAATACGCCTGGAATTTTTTATTAGCGCAAAATGACGCACGCAAAAGAGGTTTGGGATGAGGGGTCAAAAAAAAATCCCCAGTGGGCCAAATGGCCCACTGGGGATTTTTTTAATGTTTTTTGCAAATCATTTTTTTCTAAAAGTAGGCAATTTATCAAGTGAAACTGAGTTTCGGTGCAAAAATTTGAAATTTGGAGGAAACTGGCGGTTAGCCGATCTTCTCTCAAGGCCATTCGTTTTCCTGGAAAGCCAAAATGTTTGAGATAAAACAGTGATATAGTGCAAACAGTTCTTCAAAAAAGGATCTCATCGAAAAATTTTTCGAAAACTTTTGTGAAAAGAGTAACTTTACAAATCGCCAAATGCATGAAACGCTAATGTAACAAAACACTTGAAACTCACAAATAAAAGACTAATCCAATTGCGGCCAGAACTTCCAAAAAACGCAAAAAACGTTGTTTTTTTAGTTGTTTTTTTAATAGGAACAATATTTTTTTTTCACGGCTCTCCACGTCAAAACGAAATACGGCTGTCTTTCCGTAATACGCCTGGAATTTTTTATTAGCGGAAAATGACGCACGCAAAAGAGGTTTGGGATTTTTTTTTATGTTTTTTGCAAATAATTTTTTTTCTAAAAGTAGGCAATTTATCAAGTGAAACTGAGTTTCGGTGCAAAAATTTGACATTTGGAGGAAACTGGCGGTTGGCACATCTTCTCTCAAGGCCATATCTTTTCCTGGAAAGCCAAAATGTTTGAGATAAAACAGTGATATCGTGCAAACAGTTCTTCAAAAAAGGATCTCATTGAAAAATTTTTCGAAAACTTTTGTGAAAAGAGTGTTTTTACAAATCGCCAAATGCATGAAACGCTAATGTAACAAAACACTTGAAACTCACAAATAAAAGACTAATCCAATTGCGGCCAGAACTTCCAAAAAACGCAAAAAACGTTGTTTTTTTAGTTGTTTTTTTATTAGGAACAATATTTTTTTTTCACGGCTCTCCACGTCAAAACGAAATACGGCTGTCTTTCCGTAATACGCCTGGAATTTTTTATTAGCGCAAAATGACGCACGCAAAAGAGGTTTGGGATGAGGGGTCAAAAAAAATCCCCAGTGGGCCAAATGGCCCACTGGGGATTTTTTTAATGTTTTTTGCAAATCATTTTTTTCTAAAAGTAGGCAATTTATCAAGTGAAACTGAGTTTCGGTGCAAAATTTTGAAATTTGGAGGAAACTGGCGGTTAGCCGATCTTCTCTCAAGGCCATTCGTTTTCCTGGAAAGCCAAAATGTTTGAGATAATACAGTGATATAGTGCAAACAGTTCTTCAAAAAAGGATCTCATCGAAAAATTTTTCGAAAACTTTTGTGAAAAGAGTAACTTTACAAATCGCCAAATGCATGAAACGCTAATGTAACAAAACACTTGAAACTCACAAATAAAAGACTAATCCAATTGCGGCCAGAACTTCCAAAAAACGCAAAAAACGTTGTTTTTTTAGTTGTTTTTTTATTAGGAACAATATTTTTTTTCACGGCTCTCCACGTCAAAACGAAATACGGCTGTCTTTCCGTAATACGCCTGGAATTTTTTATTAGCGCAAAATGACGCACGTAAAAGAGGTTTGGGATTTTTTTTTATGTTTTTGGCAAATAATTTTTTTTCTAAAAGTAGGCAATTTATCAAGTGAAACTGAGTTTCGGTGCAAAAATTTGACATTTGGAGGAAACTGGCGGTTGGCACATCTTCTCTCAAGGCCATTTCTTTTCCTGGAAAGCCAAAATGTTTGAGATAAAACAGTGATATCGTGCAAACAGTTCTTCAAAAAAGGACCTCATTGAAAAATTTTTCGAAAACTTTTGTGAAAAGAGTAACTTTACAAATCGCCAAATGCATGAAACGCTAATGTAACAAAACACTTGAAACTCACAAATAACAGACTAATCCAATTGCAGCCGGAACTTCCAAACAAAATGCAAAAAACGTTGTTTTTTAGTTGTTTTTTTAATAGGAACAATATTTTTTTTTTCACGGCTCTCCACGTCAAAACGAAATACGGCTGTCTTTCCGTAATACGCCTGGAATTTTTTATTAGCGGAAAATGACGCACGCAAAAGAGGTTTGGGATTTTTTTTTATGTTTTTTGCAAATAATTTTTTTTCTAAAAGTAGGCAATTTATCAAGTGAAACTGAGTTTCGGTGCAAAAATTTGACATTTGGAGGAAACTGGCGGTTGGCACATCTTCTCTCAAGGCCATTTCTTTTCCTGGAAAGCCAAAATGTTTGAGATAAAACAGTGATATCGTGCAAACAGTTCTTCAAAAAAGGATCTCATTGAAAAATTTTTCGAAAACTTTTGTGAAAAGAGTAACTTTACAAATCGCCAAATGCATGAAACGCTAATGTAACAAAACACTTGAAACTCACAAATAACAGACTAGTCCAATTGCAGCCAGAACTTCCAAAACAACGCAAAAAACATTTTTTTTAATAGTATCTTGCAAGTTTTGAATCATCTCAAAATACTCTAGCAAGATCTGAATGCGTTCATCTTTAGGAAACGACTTCACTGATTTGAAAATAAACGCAAAACACGCCAAATAACCCATGAAAACATCATTAGCACAATCTGAAAGACCAAAACACGATGAGAAGCTTGCTCGAGAGAATGCCCAACATAATCTTAGAATTCACCCTACGTGGACAGATACATCACGAGGATGTCATTTCCTAGCTTCACAACTGCTGCCGACTGCTTCGATTTAAATAGAGGAAAGACATGTTTGTTATAGCTGTTTGTCAAAGTTATGCCTGTTATGTTTAACAATTGACCTGCACTGCCACATAAATTTGGACGAATTTTTTTTCGTGTTTGGTGTTTGTTAAATTTCTGGTCGAATTTTTGCATTTTAATCATTAAACTTTTGAAAGTCTTGAAAATGAGAAGTGTCTTTCTTTTGTCGTAGTTTCACAACCCTTTTTAGCCCAATTTCTGATTCGGCCATCATCCCCATAACACTTACCCAAATTCCAAGGAGTAGTAGGAGTGGAGTAGGAAAATGGGCACCGGGCCAATTCCGAAATTGGTCAAAAAATCCATTTCTGAATTTGGGCAACCCTCTTCTGAATTTGGGAGGCGGAAGTTTTTCGTAAAATGGTCTTCTTAATTTGGGTAAAATGTTTTTCACGGCTATTCTGAAAATGGTCGAAGAAATTGCCCAAATTCAGAAAAGGCTACTACTACTACTACTACTACTACTACTACTACTACTACTACTACTACTACTACTACTACTACTACTTCTACTACTACTACTACTACTACTACTACTACTACTACTACTACTACTACTACTACTACTACTACTACTACTACTACTACTACTACTACTACTACTACTACTACTACTACTACTACTACTACTACTACTACTACTACTACTACTACTACTACTACTACTACTACTACTACTACTACTACTACTACTACTACTACTACTACTACTACTACTACTACTACTACTACTACTACTACTACTACTACTACTACTACTACTACTACTACTACTACTACTACTACTACTACTACTACTACTACTACTACTACTACTACTACTACTACTACTACTACTACTACTACTACTACTACTACTACTACTACTACTACTACTACTACTACTACTACTACTACTACTACTACTACTACTACTACTACTACTACTACTACTACTACTACTACTACTACTACTACTACTACTACTACTACTACTACTACTACTACTACTACTACTACTACTACTACTACTACTACTACTACTACTACTACTACTACTACTACTACTACTACTACTACTACTACTACTACTACTACTACTACTACTACTACTACTACTACTACTACTACTACTACTACTACTACTACTACTACTACTACTACTACTACTACTACTACTACTACTACTACTACTACTACTACTACTACTACTACTACTACTACTACTACTACTACTACTGTTTCAACACTTTAATTCCAAATATGAAATAAAGGCACGGTTGGCAACAAATACAAACAAAACAAGAAGAGTTATTTGTTTGGTTATTCTGTGAAGTGCTGTACGACGAAATTGTTGAAGGCATTCTTTGACCCGGTTGCTGCTTTCTCCTGCAATCTGGTTAACGATACTTTGTTTCGTACACAGTCTCCTTCGATTTGACTCATCCACGTTTTCCGTTGCCCCCCAGGAGCGCGTCTAGCATGGACGTATTTATCGGGCGGGTCCCAATCGAAAGCACTGCGGGCTAACCTTCCTGGTTCCATTCTCTGGATGTGTCCGTACCATTTTATCCGTTTGAGCATGATCATCGTGGATAGTTGGGGCATTCGTGATCTTGACATAATTTCTTCGTTCGTTGCTTTCTCCAGATATGACACACGTAGAATTCTCCGAAGACAACCACAGTGGAAACTCTCAAGTTTTCTCTCCATTAATTTCGAAAGAGTCCAAGTCTCTGAGCTGTACAGCACGGCTGATAAAACGAGTGCTTTGTACAAATTGCACTTGAGGTGCACGCTGAGCTGCTTGCTCGTCCAGAGATTTTGGAAGTTAGCAAACCGTTGTCTACCTTCTGCAAGTTTGCAATTGACTTCCTGCAGGTCTCCATGCTTGAGGATGACATATGATCCGAGATACTTGAACGCTTCTATGTTTTCAAACTCGTTTCCGAGAACATCTTGTACTTTGCAGGAAAACACGCGTGTGGCAACTGCTTTAGGTTTGCCACAGTATCTAGATTGGTGAACTTTTCGGCCATTGACTGTTTTGAACTTTCTTTCACACTTGTCACAGGTAAGGCTCGCCTCTAGTTGCTCGAACTTTGACTTGTCTACGACATTCTTTGACAAACCGGCTTTGCAGTTGAAGGCTGAGATACGACTAGTTGCGCCACAAACTAGAAGACCAGTGCCTCGTTAGCTCGACCATGTGAGCGGAGAGCCGCAGCACATGACCTACCCCCAGGGGACACCACGTGGAGGTGAGGTTGGATTTTGTCCCCCACTACTACTGTTTCAACACTTTAATTCCAAATATGAAATAAAGGCACGGTTGGCAACAAATACAAACAAAACAAGAAGAGTTATTTGTTTGGTTATTCTGTGAAGTGCTGTACGACGAAATTGTTGAAGGCATTCTTTGACCCGGTTGCTGCTTTCTCCTGCAATCTGGTGAACGATACTTTGTTTCGTACACAGTCTCCTTCGATTTGACTCATCCACGTTTTCCGTTGCACCCCAGGAGCGCGTCTAGCATGGACGTATTGATCGGGCGGGTCCCAATCGAAAGCACTGCGGGCTAATCTTCCTGGTTCCATTCTCTGGATGTGTCCTTACCATTTTATCCGTTTGAGCATGATCATCGTGGATAGTTGGGGCATTCGTGATCTTGACATAATTTCTTCGTTCGTTGATTTCTCCAGATATGACACACGTAGAATTCTCCGAAGACAACCACAGTGGAAACTCTCAAGTTTTCTCTCCATTAATTTCGAAAGAGTCCAAGTCTCTGAGCTGTACAGCACGGCTGATAAAACGAGTGCTTTGTACAAATTGCACTTGAGGTGCACGCTGAGCTGCTTGCTCTTCCAGAGATTTTGGAAGTTAGCAAACCGTTGTCTACCTTCTGCAAGTTTGCAATTGACTTCCTGCAGGTCTCCATGCTTGAGGATGACATATGATCCGAGATACTTGAACGCTTCTATGTTTTCAAACTCGTTTCCGAGAACATCTTGTACTTTGCAGGAAAACACGCGTGTGGCAACTGCTTTAGGTTTGCCACAGTATCTAGATTGGTGAACTTTTCGGCCATTGACTGTTTTGAACTTTCTTTCACACTTGTCACAGGTAAGGCTCGCCTCTAGTTGCTCGAACTTTGACTTGTCTACGACATTCTTTGACAAACCGGCTTTGCAGTTGAAGGCTGAGATACGACTAGTTGCGCCACAAACTAGAAGACCAGTGCCTCGTTAGCTCGACCATGTGAGCGGAGAGCCGCAGCACATGACCTACCCCCAGGGGACACCACGTGGAGGTGAGGTTGGATTTTGTCCCCCACTACTACTACTACTACTACTACTACTACTACTACTACTACTACTACTACTACTACTACTACAACTACTACTACTACTACTACTACTACTACTACTACTACTACTACTACTACTACTACTACTACTACGGCATTTCTGAATTTGGACCACCAAATCCACGGATTTAGCATACCCCCGCGAACAATGAAAACGCGTTCCGGGTCCAAAACACAAGCCATAACGTGATAGGTCAACGTATTTGTAGCTCAAAAATCGAAAAAAGCCCCGAAAAAACAGTTCATAGGACCATTTTTAAGTTGATCGAAAATTTTTCAAATTTTTTTTTTTTGCAAATTTTGGTATTTTTTTAAACTTTTTCTCACAATTTTTCCAAAAAAATTGCATTCTGAATAAAGTACGGCTCACGCACAATCCGTAGCAAATTGATTGATGGTTTTAAATTGAATATTCGAGGATTTATGAACCGAGCGGAGTAGGGTACCAAAAGCGGCCAAACACCACAAAAACTGCGAAATCCAGAAAATGCATTTTGCGGCCAAACACCACAAAAACTGCGAAATCCAGAAAATGCATTTTCTCCGCAAATACATGTTCTTTTGCAAAAATTTTTTGATATGTGTCCTGTCGGAGTACTTTAAAGCATATTTGGTATTTGCAAGATAGTGCGTAGTCTTTTTAGAAACGACCGTTTTTTCAGCTTTTGATTCAGGTTTGTACTAGTAGACCTCACCTGCAAAACCCAAGGATCCAAAAATAAGTGATTTGGCAAAAATCATCATAGAAACCTGAAATTTTGCATGTGCCTTCCCTTTAGTACAACAAACTCATATGCAAAGTTTTGAAACAAATGATCTTATTGACTTTGAGAAAAAAGGGTTGAAAAAAAAGCGTTCTTAATTTGGGAGGCGGAAGTTTCCCTTAGTCTGGCCACTTCAGCATTTCTCCTGAACCCATGAGAATTTGCCACTAAAACAACTCATTTGAAAGGCGAGATTTTAGGCACATGCCGGAGACAAATGCGGCCATAAAAAAATGCCAGTGACAGTTTTTTTTTTAAGAAGTTGTGTTGATGTCATTTTCGAAGACCGTTCATCAGAAAACTTGAGGCCATTTCAAAGCAATAGTTATTTAACTTTTAAAAAAAGCTGCCTTTGATTGCTGCTGTAATGCAGTGATGGTCTCCTTAAAAAAACAGACCTACAAGTTCTAGAAGGGGGCAAATTGAAACAATTTTTCTGCAAGGAAGTCCTAGAATTTTTCATTTTTGAATGATCACTGACACTGACTTAATTCGTTCTACGCCTCGTTTTTTTGCAGCGATCAGGTATTTATTTTTACCGGGATGAGACTAAAGTAAAAAAAAATCTGTAAAAAACGTTTTTGGTGATATTTAAAGCTTTTGATTGCTATCTTTGAAGCCACTTTAGGTACCCTTGAAGCAATCGTTTACAAAAAATAAAACATACGACTGCAAAGCCTATCTAAAATGCATTAAAATGAGCTATAAAGAACGCAAATTGAGCTAATATTTGTTACGTTCCGAGTAAAACAAACAAACATCGAATCTTGTCTATTTTGGGCCTAAGCGTTCAAAGGGTCGTTTCATGGTCAAAGCGGTCAAAAAACGCATGTTATATTATCATCGCGCAGTTTTGTAAACAAGATCTTTTCGAAACTTTATATAGAGCTATTGTACTATTAAAAAAAATGGGTAGACTTTTACTATTAAAAAATGGGCCAATATTTACCAAGTCATAAACGACTCGATATTTCTTTTATGTTTGATGCCAATTTAGGTACCCTTGAGGCTTTTATTCATAAAAGTAAAAAAAATGGCTGCAAGTCCTATTTTATGAGCTTTAAAATGAGCTATATATGAAGCAATGTAAAGCAATATTTGTTACCTTTTCAAAAAAAACAATCACTAGTTCTATCTTGCCTTTTTTGGACCTAAGCGTTCAAAGAGGCGTTTCATGTTCAAAGCGGCCAAAAAATGCCTGTTTTATTATCTTCGCCCAATTTTCAATACAAAAAAACTTCAAAATTTATACACTGCAATAATGGCGATCTTAAAATTGGTCAAAAATACCCTCAGGATGACAGAATAGATAGAAAACTTGAAAATATTTCGTTTCTCCAGGTATTTTTGCTTCCTAGAGCAAAAGTTTAGAGAAAGAAAGTGCAAATTTATTGTTTTAATATAATCTCCCACATTGAAGAAGTTCAAAAATACAATTTTTAACTCATTGGACGCCTATTTATACACCACAGGATGACAGAATACATAGAATCCTTGAAATTCGTTTCTCCAGGTATTTTTCTCCCTAAAGCAATGTTTTTCCGCAAAAAGCCTGGAATTTTTTATTAGCGCAAAATGACGCACGCAAAAAAGGTTTGTGATGAGGGGTCAAAAACAAATCCCCAGTGGGCCAAATGGCCCACTGGGGATTTTTTTTATGTTTTTTGCAAATAATTTTTTTCTAAAAATAGGCAATTTATCAATTGAAACTGAGTTTCGGTGCAAAAATTTGACATTTGGAGGAAACTGGCGGTTAGCACATCTTCTCTCAAGGCCATTTCTTTTCCTCAGTTCAATTGAACAAGTCCTTGACTGCACTGAAATTCACTTTTCATGAAAACGCACAAAAATAATTTTTGAGTTCGAAATCTGACAATGTATGAAGAACTTTTTACTCAGACCAGCTAGATCAACAATAAGCCCTCTATCAGAACCTACTAGGACTGCGACACTCCTAAGTAGACCCTCAATTCAATTGAACAAGTCCTTGACTGCACTGAAATTCACTTTTTATGAAAACGCACAAAAATAATTTTTGAGCTAGAAATCTGACAACGTATTAAGTACTTTTTACTCAGAACAGCTAGATCAACAATTAGTCCTCTATCAGAACCTACTAGGACTGTGACACTCCTAAGTAGACCCTCAATTCAATTGAACAAGTCCTTGACTGCACTGAAATTCACTTTTTATGAAAACGCACAAAAATAATTTTTGAGCTCGAAATCTGACAACGTATTAAGTACTTTTTACTCACAACAGCTAGATCAACAACTAGTCCTCTATCAGAACCTACGAGAACTTTGACACTCCTACGTAGACCCTCAGTTCAATTGAACAAGTCCTTGACTGCACTGAAATTCACTTTTCATGAAAACGCACAAAAAAAATTTTTGAGTTCGAAATCTGACAATGTATGAAGAACTTTTTACTCAGACCAGCTAGATCAACAATAAGCCCTCTGTCAGAACCTACTAGGACTGTGACACTCCTAAGTAGACCCTCAATTCAATTGAACAAGTCCTTGACTGCAATGAAATTCACTTTTTATGAAAACGCACAAAAATAATTTTTGAGCTCGAAATCTGACAACGTATTAAGTACTTTTTACTCAGAACAGCTAGATCAACAATTAGTCTTCTATCAGAACCTACTAGGACTGTGACACTCCTAAGTAGACCCTCAATTCAATTGAACAAGTCCTTGACTGCACTGAAATTCACTTTTTATGAAAACGCACAAAAATAATTTTTGAGCTCGAAATCTGACAACGTATTAAGTACTTTTTACTCACAACAGCTAGATCAACAACTAGTCCTCTATCAGAACCTACGAGGACTTTGACACTCTTACGTAGACCCTCAGTTCAATTGAACAAATCCTTGACTGCACTGAAATTCACTTTTCATGAAAACGCACAAAAATAATTTTTGAGTTCGAAATCTGACAATGTATGAAGAACTTTTTACTCAGACCAGCTAGATCAACAATAAGCCCTCTATCAGAACCTACTAGGACTGTGACACTCCTAAGTAGACCCTCAATTCAATTGAACAAGTCCTTGACTGCACTGAAATTCACTTTTTATGAAAACGCACAAAAATAATTTTTGAGCTCGAAATCTGACAACGTATTAAGTACTTTTTACTCAGACTAGCTAGATCAACAATTAGCCCTCTATCAGATTCTACTAGGACTATGACACTCCTACTTAGACCCTCAATTCAATTGAACAAGTCCTTGACTGCACTGAAATTCACTTTTTATGAAAACGTACAAAAATAATTTTTGAGCTCGAAATCTGACAACGTATTAAGTACTTTTTACTCAGACCAGCTAGACCAGCAATTAGCTCTTTTTCAGAAACTACTAGGACTATAACACTCTTAGGTAGAATGTCAAATTTTTAGAATAAGTCCTTAGCTGTAAAAACTGAAACTGTGCGCTGCACAGAAAACCAGACCAAAAAAAAGCGGAAGCAGACAAAAAAAAGCGCAAAATTGAAAAACCAAGAAGAGCGCAAAGCTTCGGCGAACCTTCTTGCTTTGCAAGAACACATTCCCACGG
Organism: Convolutriloba macropyga; assembly: GCF_964194025.1. Lineage (NCBI taxonomy): Eukaryota > Metazoa > Xenacoelomorpha > Acoela > Convolutidae > Convolutriloba > Convolutriloba macropyga. Next base: position 1,385,927 of record NC_134473.1, on the reverse strand, counting down.
TGTGGGAACACGGACCAAAAAACCGGTCCGAAAACCGCAGCTCTGCGGTGCAGAGCAAACCAGACCGAAAGAAAGCGACAGCTAGCCAAGCTAGCAAGCAAAGAAGCGGGAAGAACTCACCTGGCAGCAGAGACGACAGCAGAGAGAAGAGAAGAGAAGAGAAGACAAGCAAACAAACTCTGAAAAAATACTTTGTTAATATACATAAAAGAACATCAAAGACAACACACGAGACGCACGGCCACCCCACGCACCGACCCCCCCCCCCGGCGCCAAACCGCCACCCCCCCCAAAGGACCCACCAAAACACAAACCGACCAACGCCAAATTTTGGCATGAGTTCGGGATCAATGCCATGGAACTCAGACAACTCTAAAAGTGAGATTTACATGTCAGTGAAATGGTCATCAATGTAGTGTTTCCCCTCCTAAGGGGTCAATCTGGGGTCAACTTTCCCGGTCCATTTCTCGAAAACGGCTAAAGAAAACCAAACAAACGCCCTTCGTACCGTCTGTAGCACTGCTTGAGATACGCATCATATTAAAAAGTGAGCCCAATCGGTACATTTTTCGAGGAGTTATAGCAAATATGAGGTACCGTACCAAATGACCCCAGAGCAGAGATACAGCACATTCAGAGCTAAAATTGACCTTCAGAACTTCATAAAATGGCCTGTAAAATATATATGGGGACAATCCCCATTACCAAACAAATCTAACGAACTAACTATCGAGTCTAAAACAGCGAATTTTGATGGTGTAACATGTACATACACGAAAAGTACCGGACACGAATTGGTGAAAATGGAGGTATGTGTCCTGGCCAATTTCTCAAAAACGGCTGAAAGAAACAAAACGCCATTTACAGGGATTCAAGTACGGCTCAAGCTGAGTTCAATTCAACAAACAAATCAAAAATCGGTTCACTATACGAGGAGATATTCCAACATAAAGGTACCGTACCAAATGTCAAAATTGACCAAGTACGGCTCATGTTTCGCTAAAATTCACCATCTGGACTACATAAAACTGCATACGAAATATATATGGGGAGACTCCCCACTAACTGAGGATTTAAAAACACCCAACTTTCATAATATAGTTCAAAGCTTCAAGGTTTCACTGGTGTCAACGGGGTCACCCGCTGGTGTCAACCGCTTAAATCGAGGGCAAGTTTACTGGCTAATTTCTCTGAAACGGTCGAACCAAAATAAACGCCCTTAGTACTGTTTGTAGCACTGCTCGAGATACGCATCATATTAAAAAATGAGCACAATCGGTACATTCTTCGAGGAGTTATAGCAATTATAAGGTACCGTACCAAATGCCAAAAAAAGCGAGGTGACCGCTCTGCAGAGTCAAAATTGACCATGTCAACTACATAAAATACTATATAAACTATATATGGGGATACTCCCCGCTAACTGAGGATTCTAAAACACTAACTTTTATTGGGTAAATCGCGTGTTTTGTAGTACCGAAATTTGGGTCACCCATAATAGCCCGAAAATTCGAACTATTTCAACTTTGAACATTTATAACTTTTTGATTAGGCCGATTTGGGAAACCAACCAAACACTGCAAGCAAGAGTACTTTGGTCCAGTACTTTAGCAGATATTAACAAAATACTGTTCTGTACCCCATTTTTTTGGCTAAAATCGAAGCCCAAGATCTCCGGAACCGACGTAAAACAACGTGAAAACGCGTGCCCGGCGTATTTGTGGGTGTAATTCTGGTCCACTTCCACGTTCTAGGTCAAGGCAAACCTTCATGACAAGGTGGGAAAAAATTTCCCACCTCGCCATGAAGGTTACGATGTTTTGTGTGTTTGGACACAAAACAACATCCACAGAAATTTGATGAAATCGTGAAAAAAGAAAAATTGTTGAAATAACCTCATCCTTTCATACAAGTAGCTCCAGGGACATGAATGGAGACTAGAAAACACATACTGCACGCTGAAAAACCTGTTCTTTGCGCAAAACACCACTAAGCGATTAAAATTTGAGAAATGTTATGTTTTTCAGTATTCACTGTAAAATTAAACATTAACAAAATTTTTTAGGGAGAAACTAATAACCCCATTAAAGATACGCTTAAAGGGAAGAGAATGCAACCTAAATTACGTAATTTGATTAGTAATTGACAGAGAAATAAGAAGAAAGTACAAAAACTAATTGCCTATTTTATGCGACGAAATAAACTTCGTTCCTCAGCATTTGCAGACTCTACTTGATTATCCACCGTAAGTACTTCAAATAACCCGGGTATTATCTTTTTATAGGCTTGGAACAACGTAAATGATCAAAAAGATACAATTGAGAGAAATTTCTAACTGCCAAACCATTGATTTCAGAAGAGTGTTTTACTTTTATCAGACAAAAAGTTTGATTAATTTTCATTTCAAGAGAAAAATGTTGTTGTTCTTAATTACCAATAGCTAAGAGAAAAATTTCAAGAAGCTAGTGAATGACATTTGATGAAACAAACATTAGCACTTGAAAGAGGCGCCAAAAAACTAAAGAGAGTCAAACAATTGAAAAGCATGTAAGAAAATTTATTAGAGACTTTAATTAACTTTTCTAGTTGTTAAAGTGCAGCACAGTCATAGCGCTGCGTTCTTTCCACAAGGGAAGTTGTAGAACGTTTATAAACGTTATGAGGACTATGCTGAAGTGGAAATTGAGAGTTTGAGTTCACTTGCAACACAAAAACTTTCCTTTGACTTATTAAGGATGAAAAAAAAATGTTAGTTGAAAACTTTTCACTTTTATAATCTTAAAAATCAATGAAATGAAGTTTTATACTTTAAAATATGTGCACTGTTGAATTTTTGTCGATTGTGTAACCAATGAAGAGCAAAGGTCTAATGAAAAAGTAGCAAAAACTATCCTTGATCCACTTTACCCTAACTTTTTTACAACTTCGAAAAATCAAAAAGTTTTCAATTTTATTCAATTTTCCCAACTTTTTGAGCCTTAGTTCTCACTTCAAACTTGTGTAGGGTTCAACGGAGGCCCAATTCTGCTGCAGAATGAGTTTAAAAGGGATTAGAACGTTGGGGGGCATTTGACCAATTAGGAGTTTTGCCAGGTATCTATTTCATCAGAGAAAAATAATGTTATCGCAACAAAAAACGTATGATTGACAAATTTGCCGCAACTTTTTGATTTTTCTCGCTCAACTAACTACTGACAATTTGTTTTTAGTACTTGCTATCTAATAACAATTTAAGATAAAGGGACTCTCAGAAAATGCTTTCTACCGAACAAAAAGTCGAATAAAATATTTAAAATCACAATCTGGAACACACTTTTGTTCGATCTTTGTACTACCTGCCACTTCACTCAGTTTTGTTATGAACAGAAAAAATTATTGAAACAATCATGAAAAAGTATCAAAAACTATACGTGATCCATTTTACCCTAACTTTTTTACAACTTCTAAAAATCAAAAAGTTTTCGAATTTTTTCAATTTTCGTAAAATTTTGAGACTTAATTCTCACCTCAAACTTGTCTAAAACTCAAAAGAAGTCCTATTTGGTTACAGAAAGAGTTTCAAAGGGATTAGAACGTTGAGACTTTCCACCATTTAGGATTTTCGGCAGGTATCTATTTCATCAGAGAAAAATGATGTTATCGCAACACAAAACGTATGATTGAGTATTTCGCAGCAACTATTTGATTTGTCCTCTCAATTAATTACTGACAATTGTTTTTTGTAGTACTTGCTACCTAATGATAATTTAAAATTAAGGGACTCTCAGAAAATGCTTTCTGCAGAACAAAAATCCGAATAAAATATTTAATATCACAATCTGGAAGATTTTTTTATCAAGTTTGGCCGTAAATAACTTTTCTATTACAACGAATGAAGGAAGCAGCCAGCCGGGTAAAAAAGAACAGCTCAGTATCATAAAAATGCGACTATGCTGAACACTTTTGAAACAGTACTTTAGAGACATTAACAAATTCCTCAAATATACCCAATTTTTCATAATCTTCATGTTTGAACGGTATTTAGGAAAAGTCAATTAGAATGAGTTCTGCATTTCGATATGCTCTTGAAAAACAGTTCAGCTGATTTTCAATTAGGTGCCCAAAATAATCAAAAAAAGTTTGCCAGAAATTAAAAATTCTCAAGATTGTTGCCAGATTCTCGCAAGATTTTGAATCTGGATTAAAAAAATTTCTCTTGATTATCAATTTGGTAACTTGTTTTTATTAGCGATATTGTGTCTCAAAAAAGTTTTCTAGAGTGTTTTTAAATTTATTTTACTTGTTTTCTTGCGTTGATATCTTGCAAGATTGCAGCAAGTATCTTGCAAGTTTTGAATCATCTCAAAATATTCTAGCAAGATCTGAATGCGTTCATCTTTAGGAAACGACTTCACTGATTTGAAAATAAAAGCAAAACACGCCAAATAACCCATGAAAACATCATTAGCACAATCTGAAAGACCAAAACCCGATGAGAAGCTTGCTCGAGAGAATGCCCAACATAATCTTAGAATTCGCCCTACGTGGACAGATACATCACGAGGAAGTCATTTCCTAGCTTCACAACTGCTGCCGACTGCTTCGATTTAACTAGAGGAAAGACATGTTTGTTATAGCTGTTTGTCAAAGTTATGCATGTTATGTTTAACAATTGACCTGCACTGCCACATAAATTTGGGCGAATTTTTTTTCGTGTTTGGTGTTTGTTAAATTTCTGGTCGAATTTTTGCATTTTAATCATTAAACTTTTGAAAGTCTTGAAAATGAGAAGTGTCTTTCTTTTGTCGTAGTTTCACAACCTTTTTTAGCCCAATTTCTGATTCGGCCATCATCCCCATAACACTTACCCAAATTCCAAGGAGTAGTAGGAGTGAAGTAGGAAAATGGGCACCGGGCCAATTCCGAAATTGGTCAAAAAATCCATTTCTGAATTTGGGCAACCCTCTTCTGAATTTGGGAGGCGGAAGTTTTTCGTAAAATGGTCTTCTTAATTTGGGTAAAATGTTTTTCACGGCTATTCTGAAAATGGTCGAAGAAATTGCCCAAATTCAGAAAAGGCTACTACTACTACTACTACTACTACTACTACTACTACTACTACTACTACTACTACTACTACTACTACTACTACTACTACTACTACTACTACTACTACTACTACTACTACTACTACTACTACTACTACTACTACTACTACTACTACTACTACTACTACTACTACTACTACTACTGCATTGTTGTACTTTTTGTGAACAACGCAAAAGTCATCGAATGGTTTACAGAGCTCAGACAGTATTTGATTTCTTGAAGTTTCATTGACATTTTGGCCAATTTCATCTATGAAAGTTTTGACGAGCTAGATAAAATTTCAAGAAGTAAAACAAAACTTTCTTTTTTTTCTTTTTTCTGTGTGTTATTGTGTCATTTGGTATCACTGGGATCTTATTGTTGTGAAGTTATTTTCGTGTCACTTATTTTCCCTCTGACGAAGCGCAAAATTAAAGATTTTGTTTTTTTTTCTCGTTTTCAACTTTTTTATTAACTCATTAATATTCCAATTACGCCAAATTAGATCAATATTGCTGTTATGAGTTTTAATTGGTGGTGTTATTGCTGTTGAAACCAATTGTTTTTGATTATTGTTAATGTACTTGAAAAGCCTATATTGTTATATTTATTTCAAATGCCCGTATAAAACTGTCTCGTTAGCTCGCTATTGTGCCATTAATCAGAAAAAATTTGCAAGGAAACTTACTTGTTTGCTCAGTAAGAAACAACACATTCAGTTGTCTGCTAATTTGTTATCGTGTACTGCTAGTGGTGGGAGTGACTTCGACAAAAATCGTTGTCTCGCAAAAAGTTGGTTATAGCTTTTTTTGCATTCATTTTTTGCATTAATGGAACACATTTTGTAGTCCATCAAAGTCTATTCCTCAAATGAGACTGGTATAGAGTTCTTTTGTTGCTTCTTTCTTAGAATTGTAAATCGCGACCTTGCTTGATTTTTTCAAAAGAAGTTTTCACAAAGATTTTCCTTCAATTAAATTTTGAGTGATTATTCGGACATACTAAACTTAAAAAAAGAGTCAGAAACTGATCGTTTTAGAAACCTTTTCCCTAAACCGTTTTAGAAATCTTTTCTGTAGATCGTTTCAGAAACCTTCAAATTTCATCTGAACAGAAAATATGCGGCTTGAAGAAAATTTTGGTTTGTCGATACCTGATTTTGTGCTTGCTGCAATTGTTATTCTCCTTTCAGGTTTTGTTGAGTTTTTTGACCGGAATAGTTGTCTCCGTATCTTATTTCTATTAATTTGTAGATCTTTTTCAGTTTTGGTAATAAAAAGTCTAATGTTTCGGTCAGAAAACGTCAAGCTATGCTTATTATATTGTAATAAGCGTTAATTCTAATTTTTTTTGATATTATGGCTTCTCGGTTCGGATATCCCACATGCGATGCCAAAGAAATTTTAACTCTCTGATGTTAAACATCTTTGATTTTTGAAAGACTCGATTTCATTGTAAATCATATTAGATAAATTTGAGTTTTGTTTAGCTCAAGCAATCAGTCGGAGATGACAAAAAAACTGCCTATAACTATAACAGCAAAACTTTTTAAAAGAACAATTTAAAAATTCTCTAATTTTTTTTTGTTTTGCTGATTTTGCCAGGAACCCTCTTCATGGTGAACATGATTTCTGTTGGCTGTGAAGTTTTCTGCTCTTTTTTTAGGAGTTTTAGTTTGTAAAATTGTATTATTAACATTGATTCGAGTCTATAGTTTCTCGATCGATTTGAGAATTTTCAAAAAGATATAAAACAGTAAGCTTTGCAGATTAAAGTTTTCAGTATCAAGAACGCGGACTCAAAGTGGTGCATTTTTTTGTTGCGTTCACTGTAGTTAAGATTTTTTCATAACTGCCGGTTCTACTGATGTTGATCGCAATTTCCGGTCGTCGTCAAATAATAAACAATTTTGCGTCGTTTTTGGTGTATAAGTTGCAAAGGCTAACTTAATATAAGAAAAGAAATCATCGAAAAATTAAACCTATTTTATTATGTTGGTTTTTCATTTTTAAAGGAAAATGGACAGTTTTCAAGAGTTTGGTCGAGAGGTCTACGGTAGACAATAGTGGCATCAATAAAATTGGAGGCAACAGCTGAAAGAATTTCAACAATTAGTAAATTGTACTAACTCCTTTTTTTCCGAAAAATTTATGTGGGCTCTGCGTCTGCTTTTCTCCTATATATCTAGCAGGTTTCTAGGTTTCATCAAAGCTGGCAATGTCTGAAAAATTTTTTTCTTTCTTCTTGAAATAATTTTCTATAATTTTAAACAGTTTTTGATGTTTTTATACAATTTTCTATGATTTGCTTTCTCAAAATGGGATAAACAATCAACGCCCAATAGGCATCAAACTTCTTTTGATGCCCGTTGCCGGTTCTTTTTTTCCAGTTGCTTAGAGCGTTGCAGCTTTTGAGAAGGCCTTAATGCAAGGTTAAATGTCACTTTTGGAAGTTTCCACGTCTCATTTAGTTGTTTTTTTCGTACTTTTAAATTATTTTTTGAAATGACTTTTGTCAAGATTGATTAGGGTCTTCTGCAGGACAGAAAGTCTTTTGATGTCCATTTGTGAGCTATCTTTTTTGATACCGCAAACATAATTAATTAAAATAGAAGTTTTTTCTGCACATTTCTTCAACTTTTGAGAAAATTTAGCTTTTCCAGCCTCAGAGAATCGTAGAAGTTCTCTATGATTTGAAAAAAAAAGTTACTGCATAATTTATAGCGGCCATCGAATACTTTTGGTAACAATTGCAATAGATTTCAATTTTGCAGAGATTTATTATCATTTGTCCAGTTATTCATATTTATGGACCGGTGAAATTCTTTGCATGATGAAAATCGGGAGAGAGCAAATTGGTTTGAGGATTTTAATATTATGAGTTTAACAGTTTGTTAATGAACTTAAAAATTTTAGTCCATTTTTTTGGAAAATTTTTATCACTTTTTGAGTTTATCGATCCTTAGGAGCAACTGAAACTTTCTTAGCTCTTTGAGATTATTTGCCCGACAGATGTCAGCCAGAAAATTGTGGTTTTCTCATTTTATAAAAAAACTGTCAACTTTGTTAATTTTCAGTTATTTGAAAAAATTTTCATTCTTCTCATTTTCTGTATTTTGTGAAGTCATTTAAAGTTCTCTTTAACACTTCGATTTGCCCTACTTTGTTATATTTGAAAGGCGTTTCACAATTGACCTTTCAAACCTATATAAACGGTAGCGTCCAGTGGGGATTAAGTTTCATTGCGGGCCCCAAGATAATTTTAGTTGTCTTTCAAGTGCGCAGAGCGCTTAAATCGCTAGAGAAGCTTAAATTCAAGGCCGAAGGTCACTTTAACATTTTTCGAGCTCGAAGTTATTCAATTTCTCACATTTTTGTCATTTTTAATACTTTAATAGTTAGATTGGTATTAAAAAATCGGATTTCAAGGATCACAAAAATCCATTGCCAGCCTTAAATTTCTTTTAGATCATTTTTTGTGCTATATAAAAATTTAGTGCAAACCTGTTCAAACTGAAACACTCAAACTTATAGTGATTTTTGCAATTTTTTAATTTTTTAATCAACCTTTTAGTGAATGTTTCTCCGTTTTTTTAATCTTTAGGGATCGTTGAGTAGTCTTTTGGGCTTAAAGATTGGTTTTTGAATGGTGTTTAGGGATAAAGAGGTTGTTCGTAATTTTTGATAAACCAAGACCTTTCGAGGAGTTTTAAAAAAATTGCATTTTTCGTCAAATTTTAAGAAAATCACTGACATGTTTGTATGCATTATATCCTTTTAAGCAGATTTTAAGAGATTGAATTTTTGAAAACGTTCTCTAGTAAAACAGAAATCGTTTTAAAGCCTTAAAACTTGCAACTTTTTGTCTGTGCTATTTATATCAATCTGTTTCCGAATTTGTTGTCACATTTGAAGTTCTTGCACTTGGCAGGGGCCAATAAAATTGTAATGAGCTTGAAGATGGTTTAAAGGGTAGTTTCTAGAAGAACCATATACTTGTCAACTAATAACTATTTCAATTATTTGAGAAAAATGTTCACTTAAAATTGTGGAGTTCCGGAAAATAGTGATTAACTTTCTGAAACTTTTGGGATTTTTTCCATAAATTATTTAGATTTTTGATCAGTAGAGACCATGCGCTATTAAAAGGTGTTTGTTTGTCCTAATGCGTACAATTTGGTGTCATAAAGCTTGTTTGTTGCCTTTTGCAGATTAGTGTTATGAATTTCAGCAAAACTATTATGTAGTTTTCGCTAACTTAAGTTAAATTTTCTTGTCGTTCTTTCTTCTGCTTGAAACTTACGTGCAGCAAACTCTTGATGGCACTGAATAGCCGGAAACTATTTGTTTTTAAGAGTTATGTAGGAAATTTTAGGAAAACTTTTCCAGGATTTTCACTTTTTTGGAACTTTGTGATAACATGTTTGCGATGCTCATTGTAAGGGTATTAGTTTTTATTAGGAGCGATTATTCGTTTCAGTAGTGTTTCGATTGCTTAGAGTGCTGAATCTGATCTAGTGTCTAATATCATGGTGAAAAAAAAATTTTTTGAGCTCAAATTTGTTCCAATCTTCCTGTTTTTTGTCATCTATCATATTTATTGCTAGAAGGGTACGAACACATCGTTCTCCAAAATTCGAAAATGTTTTTATGATCCTTGATGCTTTTTAGGTCTGTTTGTTGTGCTATATGATTTGGTAATACAAACCTAAGCAAACAAATTTGTTGCGATTTGTTTGTTCTTTTTCATTTTTGCCCACTTTTTCAGTTTGAAATTGCTCTCGAACGAAGTTTGTAGCAATTATATTAGTCCTGTCGGTCTTTTTTGTGCGATTTTTTGCTTGACCGATTTTTCGTCTGACGTTTTTGACTTTTCGTCCTCAAAAACGTAATAATTAGGTAGCGCCCAGCGGGCATTAAGTGCTCTTAGAGCCTTTAAGCTCTGTTTCAGCTAAAATTATTTTGGAGACTTATACTTATGGTGTGGAGGGCGGTTCTTAGAGGTTGAAGACACCCCCACTGTTGACCGTTGCCCCCCCCCCCCCACTAGTACCCCCATCCCCCCACGGCGCTGTTGCCCCCACCCCTTGGTTGAACACCTCCCCCCCCCTCCCTCCCCATTAGCACCCCCCCCCCCCCGAGGCCGTGTCTACGTTCGAACAACCGATCGCTGAAAACACGCTATTTTATAGTAATTTTCACAATTTTTCTCAAGTTTTTTCAAAAATTTTCCGATATTTTTTGAGTTCTTCCAGACCTAGGTGTCGAGGAACCTCCTTTAGGGTTTTATAATAGGTTACTGCATAGTTTCTAGCAGTAGTGGGATGGTTTCAACATTTTAACATCACGAATTTTAGCATTTTTTAGACAAAACGTGCATTTTTTTAAACTTGTTCAGACATTTATTTTTCATTATTCACGTCTTTCCAGACGCAGGGGCCAGAAAACGTCTTTAATGTTTTGATAATTAGTTACTGAAAAAAAATTATTTGCCATGGAATGGCTTTCAATTTTTTGATATGACCAATTTTAACGATTTTTTTCAATCTTTTTGTATTTTTAATATTTTTTTCCGGCACAGGAGTCCTAGAGACCTCCTCTAAGATTTGATTATAGGCTGTCGCATAGTTTCTAGAGTTGAAGGAGTGGTTATCAATATTTTAATGACTCCAGCTTTAGAGATTCTTTGACAAAATTTAATTTTTTTTCAAACTTTCGGAAATTTATTATTATGTTCGGGGGAGGAACTATTGACGGGGGAGGAACTATTGACGGCACCTCTTGACGGGGGAGCAACTATATATACTCAAATGGGTTTTTTTGTTCATTCAATTTTGGCCGATCGATATATTCATCGTAGAGAGTTGAGACTGCTATCATTAGAAAGAAAGCTTCTCCAGCGTAGAAAATGGAATTAAAAAGATTTTTACAGGGAGATATCGAGGTTTAAACTTTCGAGAAATTAGAGTGAATTCCGTTGATTTCATTCACCTTTTTTTCGGAATTTTCCAAGATTTCGCAAATTTTGATAAAAACTCAAAAAATTTTCCAAGAAAATGTTGTTGATTTTAAGTTTAAAGACAGAATATATTGTCGGCGATTTTCATTCCTTTTTTGTCACAAACTCCGGCTAAATATTTCGCAAAATTCAGATTTTTCATCAAAAACAGAACGAAATAAGTTTCTATAGTCCACTCTTATTAAATTTGCATGAAGTGCATAGCCAAACACCACTAACAAAATCTTTGTAATTTGATAAGGTGGCTAATTCTACTTCAACTTCCGTTGAGAGTGCTCTGTAATTAAAAGTTTGCCGTTTTTTGGTAACTTTATTCGTTGACTATCAAAAACGCAGCATTTAATTTCGATTTTTTACCTAACAAAATTTCGATATCAATGACATTCGAAAAATTATATATTCCTAGTCGGAAGTCAGCATTAGCAGGACTAGTTTTGAACCAATCTTGGACCGTTACAATCCAAAAATATTCGTATTGTCATCAGTCGGTTTTTTATATAAAAAATTCAATCTTTTTTATATTAATTAAATAACATAACAATTCACATCAAAGCTCACTAGTGATAGGTCCTATTGGCTTCCTAATTAGCTCCAAAATAAATTATCTAGTTGATTGCTTGAAAGCCTATGGTCGTTTTGACTTTTAAAACATTTGATTTTTAAGTAAAAAAGGGCTTATTGAACTTTGCCTCCATTTTTTACCTAATTTGGTCATATTGTAGCTTAGTGTCAGCAATCAAAGAGTGCTCCATCTTTCTGTTGAATTCAAAATTAGCCTTTATTGCGGTTTTATGTCTTAAGTTTTGGTGTTCTGGCTTTGATACAACTTGATTTCACATTTTTTCTAATTTATAGCTATTTGCCCCCTCTTTTCATGTTTTCTAGTTTTGTCAAATTAACACGTAATTGGCAGTTCAAATATCACATTTTTCGCGTTCAAAATAACGCACAATTGATAATATTTAAATCTTTAAAGACATAGATTGTGTTTCTTTACCGCTTCAACAATACTTTCTCGAAGAACTTAATTGATTTTTTAAAACTTGTCTTTAACTGTCGTTTTTACTTTGTCTTTTTATTCGTATTTAATTTCCTGTACAATGAAACGGTTTGGTTGGTTTTTTCTGGAAGAGTAGATGAGCCGATGTTCTGATATTAGAAGATAGAAAATGGCTTTCATGACTTTGAAAACAATTGTTTTCCAAAATGAAAAAAAAACACTTCAACTTCGCAAATTTGTTCCATTTATTGTCTGTTTGTTACCTGGTCTCGATAATTAAAGGTTAAAAATGACGTAATTTTTGTCAAAAAGAAGGTCTCAAAAGGGATTGGTGTCACAAAATCTAATAATTTAAGAGAATTCATTATGACTTTACTGGCTTCCACACGGGGCTTTTCACAAAAAAAAGCAAGCTAACTTTTGATTTTTGTCAAATTTGACGTTTTTTTTTGTAGACGTGAGACATATTCTGGATAATTGCAGGTCTCAAGGGCTTCTTTTGGAAGAATGGACAAACCCATTCAAATTTTTCATTTTGTAATTAATGGCTCATGTCTTTGGAAATAATTTTTTTCGAAAAAAAAACAAGTTTTACATATTTTTGCTTTTTTTTCTGTTTTGTCTTATTGTTACTTAGTTTCGTTTATGAGCGGTCACATAATTAGTTATCGGTGTTCGGTGAAGCTGCAGTTGAACACTTCCAAAGCACTTTCTGGCAAGTTTTAATTGATTCTTTTTGTTGTCTATTTGTTGTTCTTTTTGTAACTGCATAAGAGTTGAATAACGAGATTTCTTAATTCTCTTCTACAGAAGCATTGTCAATTTTAAACCTTTGGGATGTTTTAGTTGATTCCTAATGGTTTTCATTACTTTGAAATTAATTGTTTTCTTTAAAAAATTCAAAGAATTTTCTAACTTAAAAGTTTCTGTTCTTTTTTTGTCTAATAGTTACCAAGTCTAGTTACCAAGTCACCAATTATGAACTGGTGAATAATTTTTTTTCTGGTGAATTACAGGTTATTTTGTTTTATCTGACGCTATTTTGACTTTGTTATTAAGTTTTATTTTTTAAAACGGACATAAATTTTTTGACGTAATTAATGTTTGTTGTTTTTTTTGGTTTTGTCGTCTGTCATCGCTCGCTTTCTGAATATCGGCATATCTCATAAATCTAATGCATCATTTTTGCTCCTCTGAGTTATTTGCTTTGGAGGCTATCTTTTCGTTTTTACACCAGTTTTTTGAAAAACATTTGAATTTTTGTGCTTTTCTATTTGTTCCTCATTTGGTAGACAAGTGTGCCAAAATTGTGGATGATGGGGGTTGGATCCTTATGTGCGACGGCACATTACCGAGCCTCCTTGTTGATCTTTATGAGGCGGTAAAACTTTTTAATGCTTAAAAAAGGGACACTTGATAATCTGTCAGGACAATGCAATGGTTTTGAAGATGTTTGTATCTTGAATTTAAGACAGATTTTGCGAATTTTTTCGATATTTTTTCAATATTTTGACTTTTTGCTCTTTATTCACGTCTTTACATACGCGAGAGCCAGTAAATGTCCTTAAGGTTTTGAGAATTAGATACTGAAAAAAAATTTGCCATGTAATAGCTTTCAATTTTCAAATATGACAATTTTTGCGTTTTTTTTGATAAAACTAGCATTTTTTTCAAGTTTTTTTGAAAATTGTTGTCGGTTTTTAGGTTCCCCCAAACTCAAGAGCCAAGGAACCTCAGCTGGGGTTTGATATTTGATAATAAATTACTGTATATTTTCTAAATGTGATGAAATGTTTTCCAAGATTTCAATATCACGAATTTTAGCATTTTTTTGACAAAAAGGGAATTCTTTTTTCAATTTTTTTGACATTTATTGTCATTGTTCAGGTTTTTTGAGCCTCAAGGGTCAGAAATTATCTATTAGGGTTTGATATTAATTTACTGTCAATTATTTTTGGCCGTGAATTAATTTTAAACTTCTGAAGATTTTTTTGCATTTTCTATTACAAAACTTAATTTTTTCAAGTTTCTTTGATTTTAAAAAAAAAAGTTTTGGTTCTCATGCCTCATGATGCACAAAGCCTCCCTTAGGGTTCGATTATAGGTTACTGCATAGCTTCTAGATGTAATGGAATGTTTTTCAGAACTTTTAAGAATATTTATAGGAAGATTTTATCGGCAATTTTTAAAATATTTGCAATTTTTTCAATCTTTTTGATTGAAAAAACTGCAATTTTTTGATTGAAAAAATTGCAAAAAAATTGTTTCTTTTGAATTTTTATCATTTTTTTCCTCTCCCTTGGCCTAGGGACCTCCACCAAGTTCTGATGATAAGCTGACTCATGGTTTCTATAGTTAATGGAGTGGTTGTCCATCTTTTAAAGACTCCAGTTTTAGCAGTTTTTTTGAAAAAATTTAAATTTTTTTTTCAAATTTTTCGAAAACTTTTATCATATTCCAAGTTTTTGGATTTTTATTAGCTAGTGAAACCATTTCAAGCTTTAGATACGGATACTGAACAATCTCATAAGACAATGAAATGTTTATGTAGATTTTAATATCTTGAACTTAAGCAAAATTTTGTTAAACTTTGCGATTGTTTTCAAAATTTTTGAATATTTTTGTCCTTCTCTGAGTCTAAGAATCTTTAATGGCCAACGAATTTTTTCAAGTCTTGTAGACGGGTTAATTGACATTATTCAAGCGACAAAAACATTTTTGAACATCTTCACTGTGAAATCTGCACGCTTTTCTTTTAAATTTTGCAATATTTTGGAAAATTTTGAAATATCAAATTTTTACTTGATTTATTTGCTTTAAACCAGTTAGGGAGGCTAAATTAGTTTATCAGATGGTTTTCATGGACAACAAATGGCTTTTAAGATATCAATATCAGCTTTATTAATATCAACTTTTTTGAAAATTTTTCTCGGTTTTTAGGTTTCTCCAACTTCAAGAGCCGAGGAACCTCATCTGGGGTCTGATCTTTGATAGTAAATAACTGCGTATTTTCTAAATGTGATGTAATATTTTTCAAATATTTTTCATCTGGGGTCTGATCTTTGATAAAAAGTTACTGCGTATTTTCTAAGTGTAATAAAAGGTTTTTCAAGATTTCAACATCAAGATTTGTAGCATTTTTTTGACAAAACTTGATTTTTTTTCAATTTTTTGATATTTTTAGTCATTGTTCATTTTTTTGACCTTGAATCAATTTTCAGCCTTTTAATATGACAAATTTATTTGCATTTTTTATTATAAAACTTTGTTTTTTCAAGTTTTTTTGATTTTTTATAAAAATTTTCTGGGTTTTCCTGCCTCAAGATGCAGAAAACCTCCATTAGGATTTGATTATAGGTTACTGCATAGCTTCTAGATAAAATTGAATGTTTTTTAGAATTTTTAAGATATTTTTATTTGTTTATTAGCTTCAAACCAGTTAGGGAGGCTAAAATAGTTTATCAGATGGTTTTCAGAATCAAGAAATGGCTTCTATGATATCAATATCAGAATTTTTTTGTTATTTTCAGTTAAATTTACGATTTTTGTCTTTTATTCGAATTTTTTGTGTCAAATTTAGAGATCTTTAATCTTCAGATTTTAGATTCCGCTGAAACTTTTTCGAGCTTAACAAGTGATCATTAGAAATTCAGGGGAAAATTTTTGCGACGTTTTGTGACAAAATTAGCGGTTTTTTCAACTTTTTTTGAAAATTTTTGTCGGTTTTTAGGTTTCTCCAACTTCAAGAGCCGAGGAACCTCATCTGGGGTCTGATCTTTGATAAAAAGTTACTGCGTATTTTCTAAATGTAATAAAAGGTTTTTCAAGATTTCAACATCACGAATTTTAGCATTTTTTTGACAAAACTTGATTTTTTTTCATGTTATTGATATTTTTAGTCATTGTTCATTTTTTTGACCTTGAATCAATTTTCAACCTTTTAATATGACAAATTTTTTTGCATTTTTTATTCTAAAACTTTGTTTTTTCAAGTTTTTTTGATTTTTTATAAAAATTTTCTGGGTTTTCCTGCCTCAAGATGCAGAAAACCTCCATTAGGGTTTGATTATAGGTTACTGCATAGCTTCTAAATAAAATTGAATGTTTTTTAGAATTTTTAAGATATTTTTATTTGTTTATTAGCTTCAAACCAGTTAGGGAGGCTAAAATAGTTTATCAGATGGTTTTCAGAATCAAGAAATGGCTTCTATGATATCAATATCAGAATTTTTTTGTTATTTTCAGTTAAATTTACGGTTTTTGTCTTTTATTCGATTTTTTCGTCTCAAATTTAAAGATCTTTAATCTTCAGATTTTAGATGCCGCTGAAACTTTTTCGAGCTTAACAAGTGATCATTAGAAATTCAGGTGAAAATTTTTGCGACTTTTTTTTGATAAAACTAGCGTTTTTTTCAGGTTTTTTTGAAAATTTTTGTCGGTTTTTAGGATTCTCCAACTTCAAGAGCCTAGGAACCACATCTGGGGTCTGATCTTTGATAATAAGTTACTGCATATTTTCTAAATGTGATGAAATAATTTCAAGTTTTCAACATCACGAATTTTTGCATTTTTTTGACAAAACTTGATTTTTTTTCAATTTTTTTTGACATCTATTGTCATTGTTCAGGTTTTTTGAGCCTCAAGGTTTAGAAAACTTCTATTAGGGTTTGATATTAATTTACTGTCAATTATTTTTGGCCGTGAATTAATTTTCAACTTTTTAAGATGACATATTTTTTTTCATTTTCTATTACAAAACTTAGTTTTTTCAACTTTCTTCGATTTAAAATAAAAGTTTTGGTTCTCACGCCTCATGATGCACAAAGCCTCCCTTAGGTTTTGATTATAGGTTACTGCATAGCTTCTAGATATAATGGAATGTTTTTCAGAACTTTTATGAATACTTATAGGAAGACTTTATCGGCATTTTAAAAAAATATTTGCAATTTTTTCAATCTTTTTGATTGAAAAAATTGCAATTTTTTGATTGAAAAAATTGCAAAAAAATTGTTTCTTTTCAATTTTTATCATTTTTTCCTTTCCCTTGGTCCTAGGGACCTCCACCAAGTTCTGATGATAAGCTGACTCATAGTTTCTATAGTTAATGGATTGGTTGCCCATCTTTTAAAGACTCCAGTTTTAGCAATTTTTAAAAAAATTTAAATCTTTTTTCTAATTTTTTGAAAACTATTATCATGTTCCAAGTTTTTGGATGTTTATTAGCCAGTGAAACCATTTCGAGCTTTAGATAGGGATACTGGACAATCTCATAAGACAATGAAATGGTTATGCAGATTTTAATATCTTGAACTTAAGCAAAATTTTGTTAAACTTTGCGATTGTTTTCAAAATTTTTGAATATTTTTGTCCTCTTCTGAGTTTAAGAATCATTACTGGCCAACGAAGATGTTTTGAAGTCTTTTAGACGGGTTACTTGACATTATTCCAGAGACAAAAACATTTTTGAACATCTTCACTGTGAAATCTGGACGTTTTTCTTTTAAATTTTGCAATTTTTTGGAAAATTATGAAATATCAGCTTTTTACTTGATTTATTAGCTTTAAACCAGTTAGGGAGGCTAAATTAGTTTATCAGATGGTTTTCAGGGACAACAAATGGCTTTTAAGATCTCAATATCAGCTTTTTTGTTATTCTCAGTTAACTTTCCAATTTTCGTCGTTTTTCGAATTTTTTGTGTCAAATTTAAAAATCTTTGATCTTCCGATTTTAGATGCCACTGAAACTTTTTCGAGCTTAACAATTGATCATTAGAAATTCAGGTGAAAATTTTTGCGACGTTTTTTGATAAAACAAGCGTTTTTTTTTTCAACTTTATTTTTAACATTGTTGTCGGTTTTTAGGTTTCTCCAACTTCAAGAGCCGAGGAACCCCATCTGGGGTCTGATCTTTGATAGTAAGTTACTGCGTATTTTCTAAATGTGATGAAATATTTTTCAAATATTTTTCATCTGGGGTCTGATCTTTGATAATAAGTTACTGCGTATTTTCTAAATGTAATAAAAGGTTTTTCAAGATTTCAACATCAAGATTTTTAGCATTTTTTTTGACAAAACTTGATTTTTTTTCAATTTTTTGATATTTTTAGTCATTGTTCATTTTTTTGACCTTGATTCAATTTTCAACCTTTTAATATGACAAATTTTTTTGCATTTTTTATTATAAAACTTAGTTTTTTCAAGTTTTTTTGATTTTTTATAAACATTTTCTGGGTTCTGCTGCCTCAAGATGCACAAAACCTCCCTTAGGGTTTGATTATAGGTTACTGCATAGCTTCTAGATAAAATTGAATGTTTTTCAGAATTTTTAAGATATTTTTTTTTGTTTTATTAGCTTCAAAGCAGTTAGGGAGGCTAAAATAGTTTACCAGATGGTTTTCAGAGACAAGAAATGGCTTCTATGATATCAATATCAGAATTTTTTTATTTTCAGTTAAATTTACGATTTTTGTCTTTTATTCGAATTTTTTGTGTCAAATTTAAAGATCTTTAATCTTCAGATTTTAGATTCCGCTGAAACTTTTTCGAGCTTAACAAGTGATCATTAAAAATTCAGGGGAAAAATTTTGCGATTTTTTTTTGATAAAACTAGCGTTTTTTCAGGTTTTTTTGAAAATTTTTGTTGGTTTTTAGGTTTCTCCAACTTCTAGAGCCGAAGAATCTCATCTGGGGTCTGATCTTTGATAATAAGTTACTGCATATTCTCTAAATGTGATGAAATATTTTAAAAGTTTTCAACATCAAGAGTTTTAGTATTTTTTTTGACAAAACTTGATAGTAAGTTACTGCGTATTTTCTAAATGTGATGAAATATTTTTCAAATATTTTTCATCTGGGGTCTGATCTTTGATAATAAGTTACTGCGTATTTTCTAAATCTAATAAAAGGTTTTTCAAGATTTCAACATCAAGATTTTTAGCATTTTTTTTGACAAAACTTGATTTTTTTCCAATTTTTTGATATTTTTAGTCATTGTTCATTTTTTTGACGTTGAATCAATTTTCAACCTTTTAATATGACAAATTTTTTTGCATTTTTCATTATAAAACTTAGTTTTTTCAAGTTTTTTTAATTTTTTATAAACATTTTCTGGGTTCTGCTGCCTCAAGATGCACAAAACCTCCCTTAGGGTTTGATTATAGGTTACTGCATAGCTTCTAGATAAAATTGAATGTTTTTCAGAGTTTTTAAGATATTTCTATTTGTTTTATTAGCTTCAAAGCAGTTAGGGAGGCTAAAATAGTTTACCAGATGGTTTTCAGAGACAAGAAATGGCTTCTATGATATCAATATCAGAATTTTTTTATTTTCAGTTAAATTTACGATTTTTGTCTTTTATTCGAATTTTTTGTGTCAAATTTAAAGATCTTTAATCTTCAGATTTTAGATTCCGCTGAAACTTTTTCGAGCTTAACAAGTGATCATTAAAAATTCAGGGGAAAAATTTTGCGATTTTTTTTTGATAAAACTAGCGTTTTTTCAGGTTTTTTTGAAAATTTTTGGTGGTTTTTAGGTTTCTCCAACTTCTAGAGCCGAAGAATCTCATCTGGGGTCTGATCTTTGATAATAAGTTACTGCATATTCTCTAAATGTGATGAAATATTTTAAAAGTTTTCAACATCAAGAGTTTTAGTATTTTTTTGACAAAACTTGATAGTAAGTTACTGCGTATTTTCTAAATGTGATGAAATATTTTTCAAATATTTTTCATCTGGGGTCTGATCTTTGATAATAAGTTACTGCGTATTTTCTAAATCTAATAAAAGGTTTTTCAAGATTTCAACATCAAGATTTTTAGCATTTTTTTTGACAAAACTTGATTTTTTTCCAATTTTTTGATATTTTTAGTCATTGTTCATTTTTTTGACGTTGAATCAATTTTCAACCTTTTAATATGACAATTTTTTTTGCATTTTTCATTATAAAACTTAGTTTTTTCAAGTTTTTTTAATTTTTTATAAACATTTTCTGGGTTCTGCTGCCTCAAGATGCACAAAACCTCCCTTAGGGTTTGATTATAGGTTACTGCATAGCTTCTAGATAAAATTGAATGTTTTTCAGAATTTTTAAGATATTTTTATTTGTTTTATTAGCTTCAAAGCAGTTAGGGAGGCTAAAATAGTTTACCAGATGGTTTTCAGAGACAAGAAATGGCTTCTATGATATCAATATCAGAATTTTTTTGTTATTTTCAGTTAAATTTACGATTTTTGACTTTTATTCGAATTTTTTGTGTCAAATTTAAAGATCTTTAATCTTCAGATTTTAGATTCCGCTGAAACTTTTTCGAGCTTAACAAGTGATCATTAGAAATTCAGGGGAAAAATTTTGCGATTTTTTTTGATAAAACTAGCGTTTTTTCAGTTTTTTTTGAAAATTTTTGTTGGTTTTTAGGTTTCTCCAACTTCTAGAGCCGAAGAACCTCATCTGGTGTCTGATCTTTGATAATAAGTTACTGCATATTCTCTAAATGTGATGAAATATTTTTCAAGTTTTCAACATCAAGAGTTTTAGTATTTTTTTTTGACAAAACTTGATTTTTTTTCAAATTTTATGACATTTCTAGTCATTGTTCAGGTTTTTTGAGCCTCAAGGGTCAGAAATCTTCTATTAGGTTTTGATAATAAGCTACTGTCATTTTTTTTACCATGAATTAAATTTCAACCTTTTAATATGACAATTTTTTGCATTTTTTATTATAAAACTTAGTTTTCTCAAGTTTTTCTGATTTTTTAAAAAAAATTTCTGGGTTCTTCTGCCTCAAGATGCACAAAACCTCCCTAAGGGTTTGAATTTAGTTTAGTGCATAGCTTGTTTGTAGTTTTTTTCAATCTTTTTGATTGCAAAAATTGCAATCTTTTTGATTGAAAAAACTGCAATAAAATTGATTCTTTTAAATTCTTTCCAGTGCCAGGGTCCTAGGGGCCTCCAACAAGTTCTGATGATAAGCTGACACTTAGTTTCTATAGTTAATGGAGTGGTTGTCAATCTTTTAAAGACTCCAGTTTTATCAATTTTTTTGAAAAAATTTAAAATTTTTTTTTTCAAATTTTTCGAAAATTATTATCAAGTTCCAAGTAATTGGATGTTTATTAGCCAGAGAAACTATTTAAAGCTTAAGATAGGGATACTGAAAAACCTCGTAAGACAATGAACATGGTTTGCAGATTTAAATATCTTGAACTTAAGCAAAATTTTGTTGAACTTTGCGATTATTTTCAAAATTTGTGAATATTTTTGTCCTTTTCTGAGTTTAACAACCATTACCGGCCAACGAAGATTTTCAAGTCTTTTAAGACGGGTCACTTGAAATTATTCCAGAGACAAAATTTTTTTTGAAAATCTTCACGGTGAAATCTGGACGCTTTTCTTTTAAACTTTGCAATATTTTGGAAATTTTTGAAATATCAGCTTTTTACTTGATTTATTTGCTTTAAACAAGTTAGGGAGGCTAAATTAGTTTATCAGATGGTTTTCAGGGACAACAAATGGCTTTTAAGATCTCAATATCAGCTTTATTGTTATTCTCAGTTAACTTTCTGAATTTCGTCTTTTTTCGAATTCTTTGTGTCAAATTTAAAAATCTTTGATCTTCCGATTTTAGATGCCACTGAAACTTTTTCGAGCTTATCAGGTGATCATTAGAAATTCAGGTGAAAATTTTTGCGACGTTTTTTGATAAAACAAGCGTTTTTTTTCAACTTTTTTTAGAACATTTTTGTCGGTTTTTAGGTTTCTCCAACTTCAAGAGCCGAGGAACCTCATCTGGGGTCTGATCTTTGATAGTAAGTTACTGCGTATTTTCTAAATGTGATGAAATATTTTTCAAATATTTTTCATCTGGGGTCTGATCTTTGATAATAAGTTACTGCGTATTTTCTAAATGTAATAAAATGTTTTTCAAGATTTCAACATCAAGAGTTTTAGCATTTTTTTGACAAAACTTAATTTTTTTTTCAATTTTTTGATATTTTTAGTCATTGTTCATTTTTTTGACGTTGAATCAATTTTCAACCTTTTAATATGACAAATTTATTTGCATTTTTTATTATAAAACTTAGTTTTTTTCAAGTTTTTTTGATTTTTTATAAACATTTTCTGGGTTCTGCTGCCTCAAGATGCACAAAACCTCCCTTAGGATTTGATTATAGGTTACTGCATAGCTTCTAGATAAAATTGAATGTTTTTCAGAATTTTTAAGATATTTTTATTTGTTTTATTAGCTTCAAACCAGTTAGGGAGGCTAAAATAGTTTACCAGATGGTTTTCAGAGACAAGAAATGGCTTCTATGATATCAATATCAGAATTTTTTTGTTATTTTCAGTTAAATTTACGATTTTTGTCTTTTATTCGAATTTTTTGTGTCAAATTTAAAGATCTTTAATCTTCAGATTTTAGATTCCGCTGAAACTTTTTCGAGCTTAACAAGTGATCATTAGAAATTCAGGGGAAAAATTTTGCGATTTTTTTTTATAAAACTAGCGTTTTTTCAGGTTTTTTTGAAAATTTTTGTTGGTTTTTAGGTTTCTCCAACTTCTAGAGCCGAAGGACCTCATCTTGGGTCTGATCTTTGATAATAAGTTACTGCATATTTTCTAAATGTGATGAAATAATTTCAAGTTTTTAACATCACGAGTTTTAGCATTTTTTTGACAAAACTTGATTTTTTTCAATTTTTATGACATTTCTAGTCATTGTTCAGGTTTTTTGAGCCTCAAGGGTCAGAAATCCTCTATTAGGTTTTGATAATCAGTTGCTGTCATTTTTTGACCATGAATTAAATTTCAACCTTTTAATATGACAATTTTTTGCATTTTTTATTATAAAACTTAGTTTTTCTGGTTTTTTAAAAAAAATTTCTGGGTTGTTCTGCCTCAAGATGCACAAAACCTCCCTTAGGGTTTGATTTTAGGTTAGTGCATAGCTTGTTTGTAATTTTTTTCAATCTTTTTGATTGCGAAAATTGCAATCTTTTTGATTGAAAAAACTGCAATAAAAATGATTCCTTTAAATTTTTTCCAGTGCCAGGGTCCTAGGGACCTCCAACAAGTTCTGATGATAAGCTGACACTTAGTTTCTATAGTTAATGGAGTGGTTGTCAATCTTTTAAAGACTCCAGTTTTATCAATTTTTTTGAAAAAATTTAAAATTTTTTTTTTCAAATTTTTCGAAAATTATTATCAAGTTCCAAGTAATTGGATGTTTATTAGCCAGAGAAACTATTTAAAGCTTAAGATAGGGATACTGAAAAACCTCGTAAGACAATGAACATGGTTTGCAGATTTAAATATCTTGAACTTAAGCAAAATTTTGTTGAACTTTGCGATTATTTTCAAAATTTGTGAATATTTTTGTCCTTTTCTGAGTTTAACAACCATTACCGGCCAACGAAGATTTTCAAGTCTTTTAAGACGGGTCACTTGAAATTATTCCAGAGACAAAATTTTTTCTCAGATTTTTATCAGATTTTTATTTGGTTGATTAGCTTTAAACCAGTTAGGGAGGCTATATTAGTTTATCAGATGGCTTTCAGAGACATTTAAATTTAAGATTTTTGTCTTTTATTCGAGTTTTTTGTGTCAAATTTAAAGATCTTTAATCTTCAGATTTTAGATGCTGCTGAAACTTTTTCTAGCACAACTGGTGATCAATAGGAATTCAGGCGACATTCGAGGAGTTTTTAAAGACCTTGACACTAATAGTTAGGGAGGGCTTGAAGGAGGGCTTCAGTGTGTTTGAAGACTATTATAACAAATTAGTCAATACAAGAACTTTTCGGAATGCTTTGTTCCACTATCAAATTTTTTGAGCTCAAACAGTCAGTATTTACGTTTTATCTTGGCACTCTCTGTGCTTATGTTTTAACAGTTTATCCCTTGTCTTAAGATTATTGAGAAAAGAAGCTCCATTGAATCCTTGTATTCAAAACACTGGTTTTCAAAACGCGGATCATAAAATTACAAAGACTTTAAATGCAATTCTTTCTCTATTTCTGTGATCTTGTTGCACATTTTAAATCCGTTTGACTAGCATTGCTTTATTATTTTGCAGGTCAATTCAGAACTTTTGAAAATCGCATTCCACTTTTTGTTTGTTTTTAGGAACTGCTTGTCCTCTTATGCTTTTTAACTATATGTCAAGCAAAATATTATTTTGCTTCAACTTAGTTCACAGCTGGTTCAATATTCTTCATATAATCATTCGGACCACTCTAGCGTGGTTTCATTCTTCACTCAACCTGCTGATATTGTTTTTAATCAGCAGTTGATCAGCAGAGCAATATAATGTGAACAAAATCATTATCGGAAAGAGATATCGAAATAGAAATGAGAGAAACCCATATAGCCCATTCTTTTGCAACAAGTAAATCAAAATTATAAACATATGGCTAAGTATACCTGAAACGAAATTTTCTTCAAATCAATTTGGCAAAGTATTAAACATCAATCAATTTTCTTTAATAATTAATTTATAAAAATTTCTTCCTATTGTTTTCTTCCTTAGAAGAAAAGTAAATTTTAAAATCTCCTATGTTACTATTCAAACGCTTTTTTCCTGTTGCGAGGGCAAAAAATTGTTCGAAATTTTGTTTTGTCAACCGAAGCTATTGTAGTAATTTATTCTCGCATTGAAGAACATTCGAATTCATTCCAAAGTTGGTTTTGACATTCTGCCTAATTTTGAATTGTTTTGATCAAGCGTTTTGACAAAGAATTAGATACCAGTGAAGTTTTTCAGGATTTTTGAGCCTGGCTGTATCGTAAAGATTTTTATTAGCGACATGTTTGCTATTCGGCGCTCAGCTGGCAGTATCTTTGTCTGTATAGCAGATCTTCCGCTTTGTCGTAATTTTCGCGTGGAAAGTACACTTTTAGACCCCAGTCAAATTGTCGATTAGGGCGTTCAAGTTTTTGCAGACAAATTTTGAAATGAAATGTGTGAAAGCACAAGTGATTTTAAAAAAAACAAGGCGCGCGTTCGGATAAATTTGATGTCTTATTAGGTATATTGATCTCATAGCATGAGCCATTTTTTTAAGGTTTTGTTCAGCTTTTCATCGAAGTTAAGGTTGCTGTCAATTCGAATACCAAGGTATCTGCAGTTTTTTTGCTCTGAGAACTTTGATATTTACAAAAAAATAGACTGGAAGTCAGAAACATTGCGCGAGAAAAAGATTAATTTGTTTTCGTTTGTATTCAAAGTTAGATTGTTTATCTCTATGAAGGTCTGTTTTTGCAAAATTTTCTTGAGTTTTCCTTGTAAGCTATATTCTTCTGCGAAAAAGACAAAACTTTGGTCATCTGCGAACTGATTTGCTTTCTCTGCTGTGTTTATAATAGAGGGAAAATTGTTCACACGTAGAAGAAAAATGAGTGATCCTAAGCCGGTTCTAAGCGCGCACCTTGATTAAAGATTTCACAAATAGGGAACGTACCATTAAGTTTTGTTTGTTGTCTTCGTTTGGCAAAACTGAAGATAGCAATTCTTTCGCTTCGCTGGAAAAAGCATAACATTCATTGTTTTTCAGAAAAACTTCAAATGCAGTGGAGTTAAAAGCTTTTTCAAGATCTAGAAAAATAGCAGCCGTTTCTTTGCTTTGATCTAAATTAGACGAAATTGTTTCGGCCAATTGTATAATTAAATCAAATGCTGACTTTCATTTTTGAAAAAAAAAATTGCTCCTGAAAGAGGCGCTCAAAATATTTTGCAAAACTTAAAGCGATTTGTCGATAGTTTGATCCCATATTTCATTTTTTTGAAAATTGGTGTTGCATGGGATAGTTTCATATTAGTTGGGAAAACTTTCTCATTAAGGCACTCAATTAAGGAGAACTGTTGATGTACGTTTATAGCTAATGACTATATTAGACGAATTATTAGACGAATATTAGACGACTATATTTCATCAGGTCCTGCTGCTTTCTTATTGTCCAGCAAATCAGTGACTGAATACAGTTCTTTTCGAGTCACAGCTCTGAGTGTGAGCTCAGGTTTGTTCCGTTTCTCAGGGTATTTACCAGCAGTATCTGAACCTTGGAAAACCCCCATAAAGATCTATTTAGACAATTGACCAAATATGTTGCATCCTTTCAAATTTCGGCATTATCTAATCTGATTTCATTAACCCTGACACTTTTTTCAATCGGACTGATCTTCAGTTCAATGAAGTTCTACTTTCCTGGTTGGTAGCTTTTGAAAGAGTTGCGCAAAATTTTGTCTGCTCCTCTTTTAATCTCTTTTAAACAAAGTTTTTTACAAGCTTAAATTCTTTGTTCGTCTCACTGTTAGATTTTTTTCCATTTGTTGAAGAGAAAATAATTTTGGGCGACGAAATACTTCAACTCTAGGGTTAACAAGTGCTTAGAGTTCTCAATTTTTCCATCACTTTTTTAACCGTCTGAATCGCTGCGGGTTTTTCAAAAACTTTCTCGAAACTCTTGCCGATAAGTGAATCCAACATAACGTTGCCATTCTCACTTTGGCACAAGTTCCACTATTCTGCAGGGGCAAAATCTCCACGCTTAGAACTTGAAAAAAGTAGAAATTTTCTTCTCTTGATCTTGTCGTTACTGTAAGATTTCAATGAGAGTTTTGATTCAAAGATAACAAGACAATGTTCGGAGTTAAAAGGGGTTGTTCTGACATTGTTGGCAATTATCTAATCTTTCGAAATTAAACGGTGATCAATAAGTGTAAAAGTTTTTTCAGTACATTTGGTTGCATCCCCTAGGTTAACAATTTCTAATCCTCAAATTGACCCAAAAATGTCTTGATTATTTTTTTGTCTTTTTCTGATGATTCGAGTTGTAGGCTCCCAGCAAAATGACGTTGTTTTTTATACTATATGTCCCCGATAGTTCGGTATATAGTTGATCAAGAAAAAGGGCCCCAAGAGGTTTGTTCGGACAACAGGAAACCAAAACAACTAATTTTTCATTCAGAGTGTTGCCTAATTCAACTCACTGGGATTCGAAAACATTTTCAAAAACGATTTCAATGCTTGAATTAATACTGGCGGGTAAAAAAACATACTCCTCTGCCATCGTGAGCCCTTGGTTTACATTTCCTAAAGAAAGTATGCATTGCTGTCAAAAAATTGTTTTCTATATTAAAATCAGTGTTCGACAAGGTTTCAGTTACAGCCACAATCGTATTAATGGGTGCTGTTTGCAAAAAGGTTTGAAAGCTATCGAATCTGATTTAATTAACCCTGACAGTTTTTTCAATCGGACTGATCTTCAGTTCAATGAAGTTCTACTTTCCTGGTTGGTAGCTTTTGAAAGAATTGCGCAAAATTTTGTCTGCTCCTCTTTTAATCTCTTTTTAACAAAGTTTTTTACAAGCTTAAATTCTTTGTTCGTCTCACTGTTAGATTTTTTTCCATTTGTTGAAGAAAAAATAATTTTGGGCGACGAAATACTTCAACTCTAGGGTTAACAAGTGCTTAGAATTCTCAATTTTTCCATCACTTTTTTAACCGTCTGAATCGCTGCGGGTTTTTCAACAACTTTCTCGAAACTCTGGCCGATAAGTGAATCCAACATAACGTTGCCATTCTCACTTTGGCACAAGTTCCACTATTCTGCAAGGGCAAAATCTCCAAGTTTAGAACTTGAAAAAAGTAGAAATTTTCTTCTCTTGATCTTGTCGTTACTGTAAGATTTCAAGGAGAGTTTTGATTCAAAGATAACAAGACAATGTTCGGAGTTAAAAGGGGTTGTTGTGACATTGTTGGCAATTATCTGATCTTTCGAAATTAAACAGTGATCAATAAGTGTAAAACTTTTATCAGTACATTTGGTTGCATCCCCTAGGTTAACAATTTCTAATCCTCAAATTGACACAAAAGTGTCTCGATTATTTTTTTTGTCTTGTTCTGATGATTCGAGTCGTAGGCTCCCAGCAAAATGACGTTGTTTTTTATACTATATGTCCCCGATAGTTCGGTATTTAGTTGATCAAGAAAATAGGCCCCAAGAGGTTTGTTCGGACAATAGGAAACCATAACAACTAATTTTTCATTCAGAGTGTTGCTTAATTCAACTCACTGGGATTCGAAAACATTTTCAAAAACGATTTCAATGCTTGAATTAATACTGGCGGGTAAAAAAAACATACTCCTCTACCGTCGGGAGCCCTTGGTTTACATTTCCCAAAGAAAGTATGCTTTGCTGTCAAAAAAATGTTTTCTATATTAAAATCAGTGTTCGACAAGGTTTCAGTTACAGCCACAATCGTATTAATGGATGCTGTTTGCAAAAGGTTTGAAAGCTCTTCAAACTTCTTTTTCAAGCTTTGACATTTAATAAAAAAATAATTAAGAAAATTTGGATGCTCTGTTTTAAAAGTAACTGGACTACTCAATCAAATTTTCCAGTAAAGGCCGTGGGCTCACTTCAGTATCACCTGACAGCATGAGACGTACAAGTGAAAAAAAAACCTGACAGCTTAAGGGAGAGAACAAAACTGTAAGTATCAACTGTTTAAAAAATGACTAAAATCAGGTTTGTTGGAAAGATACTTTTCAAATGTTCGTTTATGTATTTCAGTCAGGCTTTCCTTCCACATAAGTATATTGAAAGTTAAAAATACCATAAAGTGGCAATGTTCTACATTTCCACAAATCATCAGCCAAATTTACTATGAATTTGTGGAAAAATTGCTTGTTTCTAAATTGTTGTTGTCATGATGATCAAAATTTTTTCCAAGTTTTTCGACTGATAACTCGCGGTTTTTTTTCAGTTTCTGACGCCGAAAGCCCATGATTTACGTAGAGATTCCAAACGTTTCTCACAAGTTCAGATAAACCATGACTGACTGATGGATATGCCATCATTTTAGGTAAACGATGATTTTAGACGGCTACCACTTGAACTTTTCTCTAGTAAGTCTTAGTTAGCATCTTTAATGCGTTTTGGCAATGATTTTAGCTCGTGCATCCTCCCTTTAGGAAATAGGCAGAGGCATAACCGAAAAATACAATCAAAATTTTGAAAAAAAAAGTATAACAACTTTTTTTCAGCTTTGTTTTTCTGTTCCCTCAATCCCAATCGGTGTTATGGGAACCGATGATGGCTATATTTCTCCCAATATTTTGGGTATCTTGAAAGGATTTGGACTTATTGCTTTTAGCATAATTTTGCAAACGTAATATCATTGATACAATATTTGCAAATAATTCTCAGTCTTGATCTATTGAGATGTTATGATTTGGAAATTGTGCAAATTTTGTGATAACAGAGGTTTCAATTGAAACGAAAAGTCCTGTTATTTACCTACTCATTAACACGTTTAAGTCAAATAATGTAGTCGTATGTTTTTTTCTGAAATCATACTTGACTGTTTCTCAAACAACATTTGAGAACAGAAACTGTCGAGTATAATTTAAGTTATACTCAACAGTTTCTGTTCTCAAAAGCTGTTGAGCGGTTGAACGATTTAGTTTTTCTTCCGCAGAAAAAAATAAAAACTAGAAGCCTAATCGCCTTAAAGCGTAAACTCGCGTTGCATCTCTTTTAGTCTTGGCAAGCTATAAGCCCGAGTCGAGGTTTGGTCAAAAAAATGTAAGATTAGCGGTGAACTTTTTTCACCGCAAAGCGCCAGCATCTTTTAGCGTTGAACGCGGTGAATTTTTGCGGTTTTTAGCGGTGAAATTTTTTTCACCGCATTCACCGGATTTCTTACAAAAATTAAACTGCCGTACAGGGGTTCGAACCTCTCACCTCCTGCAAGTCAACAACTTCTTATTCCACTGCGCCATCTGTCACTGTCACTCACTTCAAAAAAATTTCGTGTGAATTTAAGATAAGCGTTGAAATTAGCGCGTGAATATTTGTAACAATTGCGATTTCAGCGGTGAAAAATTTTTTTTCACCGCATTCTGCTGGCAGCGGTGAAAAATTATTTTTCACCGCATTCTGCTGGTAGCGCTGAAATTTTTTTTCACCGCATTCTGCTGGTAGCGATAAAAAAATTTCTTTCAACGCGAGCGGTGAACAGGAATTTTTCACCGCTTAGAAGTTATTTTCACCGCATTCATCACATCGAACGCAAATCTTACACTTTTACTCAAATTCACCGCAAATCTTACATCTTTTAGCAATTTTTAGTGGTCGACCCGGGAGTGATTTGTTCGCAGAATAACGAAATCCAAGATATGAACGGAAGGTTCGAATCAATTTTTTTCATCCCTATGTTCACCGTCGTTTGATCGAGGTCAGTTAGTTTGATGGTTATTGCTTCTGTCATAGTTAATTAAAAAATAAATAGTTGACTTATGATTTAATCTGACCCCTAAGATAAGACGTCACCCTCCACAACAATTCAAATCATAGGTAACAAAGATTCCAAATAGATCGACTGTAAGAAAATCCAGTCAAACATCTCCAAAGCAGAGATGAAGGGTGACATTTTTGCCTTTCATTAGTCATTACTGAATAGCATAATTGTATAGCTGAGGAAATGATGCGTGATCGCAGAGGCCAGTTTTGTGAAACTTAACCCCAGGGCCGCAGGTTGAGACGCGCGACCAGATCCCGCTATATTTCGACCAATTTTTGGTCGTGAGCTGGATAACATCCAAATGCTTCTCGGCCACGAGCATGATAGCGACCATTATAATTCGTGTCGAAATTACCCCTTGATTACCCCCCCCCCCCCCACTGATGTAAGATTTTACCCAAGCCCCCAAAAAATTAACCCCAAAAAGATATAATATTCGTGGGTATTTTTTCTTTGGTGGGGGGGGGGGCTAAACGATGTAAGATTAGGAGGGTAATAAGCGGTAATGGGACAGTTATTAGATTATACCCCCCCCCCCCCCCTCAAAAAAAATAACCCCCAAAAGATATACAGTTAGGGCTAAGAGTACAGGGGTAAATGTCTATGGGGAAAAACTATGTAAGACTAGGGGGTAATAGGCGTAGTGGGAGGAATTTTTAGATTTTTCTATTCAGATTTAGATTTAAGATTAGGGGTAAATGTAGGGGGTGATGTAGGGGTAAACAGTGAAGTATTAGGGGGCGATGGGGAGTAAGGGGCGATTGTCAGATTTTACTCTACCAAAAATTACGCCTCAAAAAGATTTAAGATTAAGTGGTAATTTTAGGGGGTAAAACGCTGTAAGATCAAGGGTAATGAGGAGTAATGGGGAAAATTTTTGATTTTACCCCGGAAATTACTATCCAAAAAACTAAAATTAGTGGGGTATTTTTGGGGGTCAAACGCTGGAAAAAATGGGAAGTAATGGGGTGTAAGGGAAATTTTCAAATCCCCCCCCAAACTTATCCCCCAAAAAGATATAAGATTGGGGGATACTTTTGGGGAGGTAAAATGATGTAATATAAGGCGGTTATGGGGAATAATGGGGGAATTTCTAGACTGAACCTCCAAAAATTACCCCCATCAAAACAGATATGAGATAAGGGGCAATTTTAGAGAGGTGAAATGATGTAAGACTAGGGGTTAAAATGTTTAATTCAAAAAAAATGGGATGGCTAGTATTGGTCAAGCTTCGGTGGTCTGAGGGCTAAGGTGAACTGGCACAGGAGACAGAGGTTGCTGGTTCAAGGCTGTTACTCTGCGACTATGGAGCTAAAACTATGTAAGAATGGGCCTGCCAAGGGGCGTAAAATGATGCAAGAGGGTGGGGGGGTTAATGGCGGATAATAAGTTGAAAGAGTAGGGTGTAATGATGCATAAGATGGGGCTAGCGTGGGGAGTAATGGGGGGAGGGGATAAAACGATGCAAGAGTGAGGGGGTAATGGAGCCCTTAAACCCCTAATCTTGAGTCGTTTTACCCCCAAAATTAACCCTATTCTTTCACCATTTTACCGACACCCTCCTCCCAAATTACCCCCATTACTCCTCGCTCTTGCATCGAATTACCCCCCATTACCTCTAAAATGATGTATGAGTTCTGAGCGGAATTGGCTTAAAACGTTCCCGATTACCCCCTAATCTTGTATCCTCTTTTGGGTAAAAATTCGACACGGTAATATCTCGTGTGGTTGTTGAGGAGTAGTAACGACAACATTTTAGCTTTTTCAGCTCTGTTCAACTTCGTAGCAATCATTATATTTCCGACTGCTGATAGAAATTGGGCCTACGAAGACTGTCATAAAGATGATATTGATTGCCATCAGTTGCAAGCAATGCTTATAGTATTAATCCTTGCTCTTTTGGGCACTGCTGCGTGTTGTGTCTGTGCAATAATGGCCTGTGCATGTCGAGGACAGTCAAAGCGGAATCGAAAAGAGGAAAGCAAGAAACGTCCGAAACGTCGAAGCCCCCCAAGGAGGGAGAGGAGAGAGAGGGGGCGGGGCAGGGGGAGGGGTAGGGGTCGACGCGGTCGGGGAAGAAGAAGGCGACGAACGCCTACATATCTCACTTACGACTCATTCGGTGATGACTACTATTATTATTATTAGTGATTGGTTTTTCAATTATTATGATGATCTACATTCGGGCTACGAAAAACTGTAGCAGAAGCAAACATTACCAAATTAAAGAGGAGTGTCCAAGATAAAACGACATGAACAAATGTCAAAAAATTTGAACTAATTTGTGCTAGGGCGTGGCATATTTAACCTTCGACCGTTCCGGTCGTACTATGAATTTGATTACGATAGATGATTATTTTCGGCCCAATTCTGTAATTCGCTCCATATTTCGCACACCTGGTTATTTCAGGATGGATAAAAGACTTATCTTGAATGTTTCAAATTTGATTGCGAACAGATTCAGCTCACTCTGAAGTCATTGTCGGTAAAAAATTTTTGGAATCTGGGACCATTATGTCTGGGTGAAATTTCCCGGGTTGACCAAGACTAAGACTAAGGGTGACTAAGACGATCACTGAAAAGATTTAGTAGTTGACAGTATCTTGAGATAAAATTTTAAAGATACATTTGAATTATTCTTGTTATTTATATGACATATGATCGTTTTAATTAAATACGATCATTTTTAATTAAATGCTATTTATTTGTTGATGGAATTAAATTATTATATTTATCCAATTTTAAAAATTCATCTGGGCAAGTGTTGTCAAAAAATATGAACATAAGTAGGCATAGGCACACAGTATAATAACTGCAGTTGAAATTTCATTTACTACAACTTTTTGTAACTAAATGCTCTCGAACAAGTTTGAGGCAAATTTTGCAAACGTGTGTGTCTTTTTATGTAAATCGTTAGCATTTTGAAGATTTTACTTTGATTTTTTGCTTTTTGCGTTATCCAAATATTTTTCTGATTTAAAATTTTAACCAGCTGAAATAAATTTAAAACCACTAAAAATAATGTGAAAAGTGTTCCAAAATTGTCGCCTCTTTTTCCCTTATTAATCTTATTAGTGGTCAATGACAAACCTCTAATGATGTCAATTGAATCACTCTAGCAAATTTTTAGACTTCTTCGCCCGTCAGAAGCAGGCGGACTTGAGCTCCCAATGGTCGTTCAAGATCAACTCTTCTGAAATCATTTAGTTCTGTTAACTGCAAAAATTTATTTACTGAGCATTTATCTTTTTGTAGCCTGGTCAGTTCCTCGGCATTATTTTTAAGTTTGAAATCGGTCATTTTTAGGAGACCCGTTTTATCGTTCAGTTGATTTCATTTTTATCATGAAGCAATCATTCCTTTTTTTCTCGCTCTCCTATTGATCTCAGCTGTTAACTGATTTTTTCGTTTCTTTCGTATTTAAAACATGCAGTCGTTTGTCGGAGAAAAGTTTTGCATTCTGCGGAAAAAATGTCCGTGTAAAAATTTTTGGGTACAAAAATTTGATTAACACGATCAATGATAACAAAAAGGCTTTTGACGAACAGAAGTAGAAATTCACAAGACCTTGAGATGAAAGCTTAGAGATACTTCCAATTTATAATTATTTATTTGACATATGATCAGTTTAACTATTTTGTTGATGGAACTAAATTTTTAATAGTTCAAATTTGTTCACTCATCTCGGCAACTGTTCTAAAGTAGTAACAGATGCAACCATAAGCACGCACCCGGGTCGAGATGTCACCACCATTCAACGCGAAATTATGTAAGATAAGCGGTGAATGCGGTGAAATTACATAAATCAAGCAGCGAATGCGTTGAAAAAAAATTTATCGCCTGGTAGCGGTGAAATTACATAAATTCACCGCTTTGAAGAAAATATCCGAAATACTTGAGAAAAGCGATGAATGCAGTGAAATTCTATAAAATCACCGCTTAACTTAGTGGTGAAATAACATAAGTAATAACATATTTTGTAATAACTTCAAAAATTTCAACGCGTTTTACAGAAAGTAGAGCAATCTTAGGCTCTTTCACTCGTTCCAACAATCTTAGGCTCTGTCACTGTGTCAAAAACAGTGTGAAGGTCTCATTATATATTTCAAATATTGATATGGATCAACTCTTGCCAAAAGTTAGTCTCTTCAATCGGAGCCAAAAAACTAGTTTTCACTAGGTTTATATGGCTGATAAGAACGAAATCATCTGTTCGATTACGTGCTCTCCGTTCTTAGTTGCAAACTTCATAGTAAAATTTTGCTAAAATTAAACTTAAAAATTAACCGAAACTTAAAATGCTGCGACTTTAGCAAAAGGATGGCACAAAGCTTGCTTGCAGGAGTCGTCTAAATTTTCTGATCCCAACTCGTCTTCTCCTTTCTCTGCTTCTCTCTAAAACAACGATTCACAATTTTCCTGCAAGGCATTTTGTAAAGCTGCAAGGCGTCTTTTCGTGGGTTAAGAACGGTGTTCTTCTATGTCTCTAGGTTTTGGTATTTGTTCAACTAGCGATTTGAGGGTCTCCCTTCCTTCGCTTAGCTTTCCCTCGGTGTCAGCATCGAATCTATCCAAATACGTGGGCTTCAGGAGTTGTCTCTGTTGCCGTCTGTTTTTATTGAGATCATCGTACGTCTCGAGGAAACATTGATTTACTTTTTTTGCGGACACTGTTTTATTCTGAGCCAAGTGACTTTTCAGATCAGCAAGGTGTTCGTCGAATGTATTGAGCATTTCAGGTTGCTCACTTTCTAGTCTCTTGAGTTGGCCTGACAACTTGCAGTCAGTCGTTTTCAAATGTTTGTCGGGGCTCCTTCCAGTCATCATAAAGCTTTCGTTCTGGTCCACCAAATTGAATCGAAGTTATGTTGCTGTTCGTGTTGTTGTTGATGTCCGGGTCTGCGGATCAAAGGTTGCGGCTGCTCAAGAATCTCAGCGGAACCGATATATCACAGCCTGGATCTCGAGTTTTCCGCCGGCTTGGTTCTTCACAGGGTTAGATTGACTGAAAATATCGCAAAAATAAGTAGTCGCCCGGACGTATTAAAGTACTCTAGCTTTAATTTTGTTGATTGAACTCATGAAAATCCTTAGTGATAATCTGTGTTCAAGCTCGTGCTGATGTTTGTAAGGCTTCAACCAGTGTTACTGGTGTTGCTAATTTCTCATTAAGTGAGCTCAACTAATTTAAAACTCGCAAGATCTTGAGATCTAGCAAAACTTAGCAAAAAGACTAAAGTTGTTGAAGAATCAAATTTTAGTCAATCTGAGAGCCAACTGCTCTGTATAACATTTTCTAATGGTTCTAAATACATTAAATTTTCACTATTCAAACTATTGAGTTCAAGTAAACCATCAAATTCTCATCATTTAGAGCACCATTGCTACTTGTTTCTGATTGGTTAATCAAGAAAAGGATATAGGTCATTGTTTACATAGTAAATGTCAAATTACTGCAATATTTGCTTCTGTTGACAGAAACTCGGATGGTATTATGTCGCTGTATTCGACCTTTAATGGTCGCCTAAAGTATCATAAAATAAACAACTTAGAATTTTAACAATAAATAACAAAATATCAAAAAACGCCAATTTTGCACCATTTAAGTGCTAATAGCCAAACTTGTGGGTCTGATGCAATAACGTTCATTGGGTCCATGACGTTCGTTGGGTCCATAATAACGTTCGTTGGGTCCATGAGTAGCTTAGAGGTAACCCTAGCCGTTTGCCGTAACCTCGGGTTTCTCTGGTTTTTCTTTCAATAAATCGGGGGGGGGGGGGGCGGTTGTATAAAATTTCGGTCCCAACTTGTAAAAATTTTCAGTTCTGACCATTTTTGAGTTTTGACAAATTCTAAGTTTTTTTCAGTTTCAAACAATATTTCTTGCTGTCTGATGGCTTTTGTAGCTGATTTAAAGTGGCGACAACACTTCCTGATCTCCGATTGCTGTTGACCGTTGTGATACATATGGATACCTAAACATATATCGAAACCTTTATGTGTACTAAATTATTTACCCTCTATATCTATAATTATATCATGTGTTTTATAAACTAAAAGTTATGACTTCTATTTATTCACCTATATTAATATTCCCGATAGTCTACTAAATTATTTCATATTTTGTTCATATCGGTTTATTACTAGTAATCATTATCTCAGTTAGTCAATCTGAATTCAAGTTACTCTGCAACTGCTCTTCATAACCCTAAGTTAATCTTAGCAGTGGATCCGCGTTGCGTTTCCAATAAACTTAATTTACGATACACTAGTAGTTGTGTATTTGGCCAGCACTTGCTACTCAATTCTTAAGACAAAGCATTCGCACCGCGAATCCTAAATTATTCAGTAAAAAAAGATATAACATGGCGCAGTCAGCGACAAAGGACAGCGGCAAATCCCCACTTGGAATTCAACCCTTTTGGGAAAAGGCGACACTAGAACCCCCAATTCGCTGGGAGTTTTGGAGAATACAATTGAAACTCGCAATCCTCGCTAGAGAAGGGATTGAAGTGGACCCTCTCTTGGTAGACCCTCCAGAACATGTACTCCTACCTCCTGAACCAGCATATGAGGATGCAGTGGACAACCCGACGGCACAATCAGAACAAGACCGACGTACCCGCAATGAGCAGGCAAAAACAGCGAGGAAAAACCAATGTCAACGTGTCATGACAATCGGCGTACTTTGTGGTGACAAACCATGGAAGTTATGTGATCGAAAAGCATCCTCTCCGATGTATTTGAGCTTAGGCATGGGAGGGCGTCGTGTATTCAACTCAAAAAATTCAACCATTAACCTCGAAACAATCTCAACGAAGGATCTTTGGGACGTTCTAAATACAACCTTTATTCGGATCCATAATATAACCTTCGATAGATACCTCTTCCTCACACGAAAACAACAAAAGGGAGAACCTATTGAGAAATTCTATGGACATCTCAAAGAACTTTCGGAAAACTGTGACCTAGGAGATAAAGGGGACACTATCATCCGGGATGTCTTTATCGCGAATATGCAAAATGAAGACATTCAGAAGGAACCTCTTAAAGAAACAGTAGACCCGGAAAAAGCATTGGCAATAGCCATTAATATTGAGATGGGTACACTCAACCAACTAAAAATGAACGCAAGCAAAACTGAGTCACAGTCAAGGGTTAACCAAGTACAACGGACACGTATCGCAAATGCTACCCCTTTCTCCAATATGAATACAACCGCACGGAAAAAGCCTACAACCTGTCATTTCTGTGGATCTAATTGGACCTCCGACCACCGCAATAAATGTCCCGCTCGGGGAAAAAGATGCAATAACTGTGGTATTGAGAACCACTTCGCAAAGGTTTGTCGCAAACCTAAAGATCCCAATTCGTACCCAAAACCTAGACCGCGGGTCAATAACGTAGAAAAAGACGATCAAAATGAAGATGTCAATCAAATTTCGGCCAATTTTGATCCCGACTTGGAGTCAAACTATTCTTCAGATGAAGATAACTGTGTAGCAGTCATATCTTCAACAGATTCCGCAACTTCGGTGGACGCAACCAACCTTCCCGTAACTCTCGGCAATACACCAACAAAGGTTTTGGTGGATTCGGGCAGCCTATGTACAATAATCAATGAATCCTTGGCGAACTCAATCATTTCCCATGATTCAAAATCAAAGTGGATACGCGAAGCGAATCCTAAACAATTGAAAACATTTTCAAATGAACCTATTCATACGGTGGGCATCCTCCAAACTTCCATTAAAAGCAGCAATTGGTACGCGAATCCAATCGAAATTCAAGTAGTGGCGGACGGACATCGTTCTCTATTGGGTAGAGATTTGTTTCCAGCTCTTGGAATTTCAATACATCAATCAAGTAATCAAGTAACAATCAATCAGGTAGATCAAGAATATTGCCCAATCAAAAAACAGATTGCTATTGATTACTCCGACTTAATCTCCAGAATCGGTAAGTCTGAAGTACATACAGTTCGTTCAAAATTCCATTATACCCCATCACATCAAAAAGGCCGCCGTGTTCCTATAAATTTGTTAGACAAAGTATCCGCTGAACTAAAGAAACTTTCTGAACAAGGACACATCGAAAAATTACAAGAATGTTTGGATAAAAACTTCATTTCTCCCATTGTAATTACGGTCAAAAAGGACAAATCTGTAAAATTAGCTCTTGATTCGAAAATATTAAACAAAGCGATCCACAAAAACAAGTATCAAATGCCAAACATAGATAGCCTCATCGATTCAATTTCACAACATATTAATAACTCAAATCTGGGAGATAATGTCTATTTTTCAACAATCGATCTAAAATACGCCTATAGCCAATTAAAGCTGCATCCCGATACGGCAAGTCACTGTAATTTTAATATCATTTGCGGCGAAGCAACGGGTACGTATCGTTTTAAAACGGGATTTTATGGCCTTACAGATATGCCGGCCGAGTTTCAAAAGGCAATGGATTATACATTGGTTGGGCTGACTAACACATACTGTTTTCTGGATGACATAATCATAGTCAGCAAAGGCACCCAGGAATCGCACCTCAAATACGTATACAAATGTCTCCAAAAACTTGAAGCAGATAATTTTAGAATTAATTTAAGCAAATGCCACTTCGCAAAACATCAAATAAATTGGCTTGGTTTTACATTTTCACAAAGTGGTGTTAAACCTATCGAATCTAAAACAGCGGCAATTGCGGAAATTAAAGCCCCAAAAACATTGAAACAATTACGGTCATTTTTAGGTAGTGTTCATCATCTAAGCAAATTTATACCTAATCATGCCAAAATATGCCACCCTCTTCGACCTTTACTAAAGAAAAACGAAAATATTTATTTGGAATGAGAATCATCAATTACATTTTGAACATATCAAAACTGTTATTGCAAACGCTACGGAAAATACTCATTTTAATCCAACACTGGAAACGCGCATCAAATGTGATGCATCCCGCCAAGGTTTAGGCGCTGCACTCGAACAATTAGATTGCGAAGGGTGGAAAACAATAGCTTTTGCATCTCGTTTTCTTAATAGCAATGAAGAACGTTATAGTGTAAATGAACTCGAATTACTTGGGGTGGTTTGGGCCATTGAATATTTTAAATATTATTTATTTGGGAAAACTTTCACAGTTTTAACAGATCACAAAGCATTTCTTTCAGTCTTAAAATCACACCGCTCTAATAAATCTTACAACAGTAGATTAACACGATGGATTGACCGTTTGTTACCATTTGATTTTAATATAGAACATATTCCTGGTACCCGATTGGGCTTAGTTGATTATATTTCGCGACAACCAAATCAGAACGCTAAAAGTGTCAATCAATATGACAAGGAATTTATAGTAGCAACAATTTCCCGTATTCGCGACGCGATTACATCTTTATTTAGTAACGCAAACAAAATTCCTTTCCAAAAGCGGCACATAACTAGTAATTATAAGCAACAAGTACACCCGACGCGAGTCCACTCTTGCAAACCTGCTAAAATTAGCGCGCATAATTCAAATGCCTCAATTAATTCACTCATTCCTCAAGCACAAGTAAACAATTACAATTCTGAATTCATTTCTAACTTTAATTGCCGTGCAAATCAATTGCTCCAATCTGATACCACACCCGCATCGGGAATCCAGTCGCAAAATTCTAATTGCCATTTGATAGCTAGCTCCACACAACAAGTACTTCATATCAACATGTCAGCAAGAGGCACCACAAAACAACCCCTCAACTTCACCACACACCCCAAGAGTGACATTTCGCACCCAATCCACCCCCATCTCATCCACCAGAGCCGGACCCAGCAACACCCAAGCATCATCATCACCCGAGGAATATGACATTGAGCTCTCTCGGGAAGAGGTATTGGAAAACAACCTCAACCAGCTCTTTACTAAATCCTTCCTGGCGGTACTCACAAGCAAAGACGCGGTGTTGAAAGAGATCCGCGATTGTGTAATGCAGGATGACGAGGCCCGCTGTAAAGAAGTGAGCACATACATCCACTCCTTCTGGAAGGATCTACACGTGAAATCTGGATGTCTGTGTGTTGACCAACGCGTGGCCATTCCGAATTCTATTAAGGAGGCGGTGCTCGAATCCATCCACATGACGCACCCGGGTAGTTGGGGGAAGATATCTCTCTCCCAATATGCATGGTGGCCCTACATGCATAGGGAAATTTTAGCAAAAACATCCGATTGCGTCCCGTGTACGGATATTGATGCTGAGACAGTTTCTGCGGAGGATTTGCTAGACGAAAATGGATGGATCAGTGCCAACAGAAGTGACATTGAGATAGAGCAGAAGATGTGCCAGGCCTCCTTAGACGCAGGACAACGCTATCGGGAGTCCGACATTAAAGAGTCCCGCTTTATAACTCATCCGCAGATCACAGACCCTATCCCCAGGACAGAACAATCCCTTAACGTCAAACTGGCTCGAAAATTACCGCAAAAGAAGAGAGCAAAAAGACAACTGGCGGGTCTGTACGAAGTGCTAAAACCTGGATCCTTCGTCACCAAGTTGTCCCCAACAACGACAATAATTAACGAGCCCGGCAGAACTCCAGTGAAAGTCCGAGATAGTGATCTCGCAAAATTTGGGACTAAAGCAGAAAGATCCACCAACTTGTGGGTATATGCCCAGCGACGCCCTGCCCCTTACGAAAAAACTACAGATTTTAAGATCGCGAAGCATAGTAAAGATCTTAAGAAACAAAAGAGGGGCGAAATCAAGATCAGACATCGCCAACGTGATACTACATCAGTAGTATCCTCTGTGAATTCAAATGTATCGCGTGCACTAACAGTCCGCAAGCCTAATAAACCACATTTCAAAAGACGCCTTAATGTCCCCACAGCTGATATCCAAGAAGACGTCTCAACTCAAAACCAGCCTCTCATTTCAACTGTACCGGCCCACCTACACCTACATCACAAGTACCCCCCGCACAGACACAGGAAGACCAAACAAAAGGCCGCAAGCGCAATCGACCCCAATTCTACGGCTTCACAGATGCTGACATCTCTCCTACAAGTTCTCTAGCTTCAACAAGTTCTACTCAACCAAAGAAGCGCAAGAATAAAAAAGAGAAGAAACGAACAAAGCAGTCAGATTCGGTGGTAACCCTCATCCAAACGGCGGAACAATCTCGAATCCCGTCACCTCCCCGACCTGACTTACAATTGGAACAAGTCTCACCACCGGACCCCAGAGTTCGATATTTCGAATACGAGCA
This sequence comes from Convolutriloba macropyga, assembly GCF_964194025.1. Lineage (NCBI taxonomy): Eukaryota > Metazoa > Xenacoelomorpha > Acoela > Convolutidae > Convolutriloba > Convolutriloba macropyga. Next base: position 1,344,286 of record NC_134473.1, on the reverse strand, counting down.
GGAACGAGAAATGTCGGTTTGGGATGCTGAAAATGAAATTTAAATCCAAAAACTTAGCAAAACTGTTTTAAACTACATTCATTTATTTAGTCTTGTTCCCGCTCTGCTGATCCAGATATAATGTTAATTTTACTTTTAATTCATTACAGTTCATCCTCATTTGTCAGCCTTTAATTTCTTTCAGTTTTCGCCCTGCGAATCCATTTATTTCTGTTTGTGCATTTAAATTATTCAGTACAATGTATTCACTTCACATGCTTAAATTATGACGCGTATTCGCTTTACATTTACACAATTATTTAACAATAGTAGTACCTCTACATTTTAAGGTAAATTATGTTCGTCTCATTCAATTTCATGTTTTGTGTTGATACTAAAAAATTGTAAATACATTAAAATTTTTTTTTTGTCACGAGGGAAATGTGATACATATGGATACCTAAATATATATCGAAACCTTTATGTGTACTAAATTATTTACCCTCTATATCTATAATTATATCATGTGTTTTATAAACTAAAAGTTATGACTTCTATTTATTCACCTATATTAATATTCCCGATAGTCTACTAAATTATTTCATATTTTGTTCATATCGGTTTATTACTAGTTATCATAATCTCAGTTAGTCAATCTGAATTCAAGTTACTCTGCAACTGCTCTTCATAACCCTAAGTTAATCTTAGCAGTGGATCCGCGTTGCGTTTCCAATAAACATAATTTACGATACACTAGTAGTTGTGTATTTGGCCAACACTTGCTACTCAATTCTTAAGACAAAGCATTCGCACCGCGAATCCTAAATTATTCAGTAATAAAAGATATAACAACCGTGCTCGGATTTTTGGTTCAAAAGTTTGAACGTCACAGATTCTATAGAATAGCATAAAAATAGAGACCAAAATTGGACTTCATTGCTTATTGGTTTTTCTCCTTCTGCTGCTCCCTCGCTTTTTACTGTTTTATTTCGTTTATTTTGAGAAATTTGGAGGCCAAAGTTTAACTTTATTATAAAACTTCTCCAAACTAATTGTTACATTGTAAACGCAGTCAAATATGTGAAGATATTTTGCCGAAAACTTGTTTCGATGAAAGAGATTGCTTAGGCCTGAGAAAATTCAACCCCACAGTCTTCTTTTCATCTTCTTTGTGTTGTTTGTTGTTATTGCTTTGTTCGTTGGTTATCGCCAACTAGAAATTAGAAAAAAATGAATGAAGCAAATTATGACTGTCCGAACTCTCTGCTCTAACAACTATAGCTTCAGGTTCACCAATCTTGGCTGCAATACTTGTACCACGATAAAGTTGCAGATTCCAAAAAAAAGATCTTAGTCACCAAATAAGAGCATTCATGTTCAGAAAATGAACAGTCTGATCTGAAATGTAGGAAATAATATAAAAGGACAGCTGAGAACAGTTCACTGTCAAAAACTGCGGACCAAAAGCCTAATGCTGCTCCGCTGCGTTTACGCAGAATGATAATTGTAAACTTTTTAGGCTATACGAGTGATTTTTGGGAACTTTCATATATCAATTGTTTTTTAAATTTAAAATAATAGTCCTCTACAAGACTCATAGGACAAAAAAACTACTAGGTATTGTCGAATTATTTTACATAAATTGGCTGATTCCAGTCAACTTTTTCGCTCCACTAATATTCATAAAATTCGATCTCTTCTTGCTTCCCATCGTTCTCACTAAAAATCTGATCTCAAAGACCAAAAACATGCCATTATGTGTAGTTCCAGCAATCCTTAACCTGAAAACTTCTACTGCTCAATTTTCGTGCTATTACTGATAGTGAAAACGATTGTATCTGTTAATTTCTCGTTTCTGGATCTTTTATTTCCATTGTAACTCCCAAGCTACTCCCAAGCATGCCATGAGAAACTGAGAAAATTGATTTCTCAATTTTTTTATTTTACTCACCGTTATTCTTTAGTTGCCTTAAAATGACACACTTTGTTTTTCTGTGCGTTAACCCGTACAAAACTCCAAGTGCGTTTCAGTACTGGGCCCAGTATAAATGCAATTCATCATCATTGCTGAATCATAGACTGAATAATGTCACTTTTTTTACTTGTCAGACTTGCGTCCAGTCTGATTTTACGATGGTCAGACTTGGGCCAAGTGCAAAAATAAACTTCCGTACGGGGATAGAGTTTAGTGATTTACAGGAGAGCTCTGAATGGTAGATCAAGATGGTTATTTTTTGGATGAAAAAGACTCAAAAATACGCTGTATTGGTAGCGTCCTTAATCAGTCCAAAAAAGTCAAGATACAAAACTAATCTTAGCACCAATGTTCATAGTGGGGCTCGCAAGGGTTACCCGATATCGTTGGCTTCTGTGAAAATGCTGGAAATCAGCCGCAAGGGATACCATGTATAGAAGGCATTCGCACTTCTCTAAGAATTAATTCACACTTACGGTGGTATCATTATCATACAATGCATTCATCGAAGATTTTACATCAAATAATTTAACTCTGATAACGGCTACCTAGAATCATAAGTTTGAATAGAGTATTGATTCACAGCATCGTTTCTTGAAGATTCATTTATATCTATTTAGTGACTTGAAGCAATTTGTGCCTGTCTAATTAAACTTGTAAGTTAAACAATCTAATATTTCTCAAAAAAATTTATGACTATAGTTTGAACCTAAATTCTAACATTATAAATTTCGATAAAAAGGGTTCGAGGTATTATTTTAGCCTCAATATTTATGACACGGCAGTTTTCACGTTTCCAATCGTGAACCAAGTTCAAGGTGTTGCATATGACCATAGGTTTTATATTAATTATTTTAATTTTAATTTTAATTATTTTAATGACCATAGGTTTTATTTTAATTAAATTATATTACATGGGAGACTTGCATTTACAATTGCCCATTACTGATTTACACTTGGAGTTCGGTACGGGAAAAACAAAAAAAAATTAAATATTTTTTGACTTTATAATTTGATGGAGATATTTTCTCTTTGATTTACAAAAAAGAAGTTTGTTATAATTGTTTAGTAAAAAGAAATTTCCAAGAATAGTTAAGTAAAAAGCGAGTACAAAAAATTGATGGTTTAGAGTTTGTTTTTTTGGAAGTCTATCTGACTTTACACGGGCTGATTCTGACGTATATTTGACTCAATTGTTCCTAATGGTTGTCATTCTTCAGGTTTTCCGGAACTATATTGGACAATTTATCGACAAAAGTTCTCGGTCTACTGACCGTAGACGGCTTGGATTTAGAACTGCCTATGACTTAAGCACTCTCATTGCAATTATAACAGTTTTCATTTTCAATTGACCAATATCCATCCACCCACATCAGTAGTAAGATAATCTGCTATATGCCGGTAGGGGGGGGGGGTGTCCTACAAGGCTTTTTACCACCGAAAAACTGGTTTTCTCTTAGTGAAATAAAATTTTTTGGCTAAGTTTCGCCAGCCTGTGAGAAGTTTTTGGGTTAAGCAGTCTGGCGAAACCTATCCGAAGCCCCGCCCCAACAAGCATATGGCAGGTTTCCGCTGTTGCAATGTTTGCTGTATATATAATAAGGTGTTACTTAAGATCTAGACTCTGAATAAATGTGTTTGTTGAAAACCTAAAAAAACCCAATATAAGACATTAGAAGCCTAAAATTTTCAAAAATTTCATTTTTTTTTAGTTTTTCAAAGTCTAAAAATGATCTGAAATGGATTTTGCGCTATTAAAGAGCACTTAAAAAACAAAAGTGATTTTCTGTTGACTTGAAAATTTTTTCAGATGAAGTCTCTAATATCAATTGAAATTTCAATTTGCTTTCTTGAATATTTTCATACTTAAAATGCAACTTTTGTTCATTTATTTATTCCTCTGTTTGAGAATCAGCATGACAACAATTGCGACCATAGATTTGATGAACACTCATGAAATTTATGAACAAATAAAAGTTGACTATCCGGATTATAGTGAACGGTTTGTATATTTTTGGCAGCATGTCATTATCAGGACCCAGACATTAACTTGGAAATAGTTCTCAAGTCGAGACCATTTGGTGGCCTTATTGGTATAGACAATTTCTCGTTAGACACTTACCCTAAGTCGTATAAATTCCTTCGATTACATGCAATACTTCATGACGCTTCAGGATTTATTGCAGAACATAGTCAGAAAGACCCTGGATATTCATACATTTTACCTTGTCCAATCACAAACGCTTATATTGATCACATTACAGGCTTACTGTTTTGTCTGTTGGTGATAACGTTTGAACGGGACTTGTTTAATTTGCTGGTATGTTGACTCCTGAAGTTGGCGTTTTGGATTTTGAGGGTTTTTTGGCATAAAAAATCCGGTTTTATAATTAGTTAGTTATCGATTTGCTAAAACAACTGTTCAGACACAATCTTATTCCTACCACCAGTTTCATACAATTCAGTATCCGCTAGTGAGAGAAAATATCATCAGTAGGTAAGCAAATTTTTGCACGGTTTGTCGGGGAATATTGACATTTATACTTACTGGTTTCTTTCTCAAATTTTTATTGCGATTAAACTTCGGATTCCTTCAGGAAAGTTTTATGCAAAAGGAAAAGAGAAAACAGAATCCTTGCAAAAACTTTTACAGAAAAAAGTGAGAGATTTGGACACACCCTCTTATGCCCTGGAGGTGACGAAATTGTTACCCCAATTAAACATTTTAATTGCGCTCTACACTCTCATTGCATGCCTGAGAAACGAAAGAAAAAACGTTGCGATAAAAGAAAAGCACAGTTATATTTCTATTGGCTAACACTACCCGCCAATGAACCGTCGAGTGGAGAAGGTAGCTCTTCGGATAGGAAAAAATAGAATCAGGGGGCAATGAAACAACAAAGTTTAAGGAAACAACAAAGTCTTTGCAAATTCTTTGCAAAACGACAGGAAGCGTCCTCTAAATTTGATCAGGATTTTTATAAATTGATGTCCAACTCAACATTTGGATAGCTATGTAAAAGTTTGAGAAACAGAGTGACAGCAACTTTTTTTAGAGCAGAGTTAGAAATTTTGAAGACTACCACAGATGGCAACATATCTTCAATCAAAAGAATTGACGAAGGCCTCTCTCTGAATCACCAAAAAGAAACAATCAATTTTGTGGAACAAGTCAACTATAGTGGGGGCTAGCATCCTCGAGCTATCAAAATTGTTCATGCTTAATTTTCATTACAACGTAAAGAAAAGAGAAAAACAATGCCTACTGCTTTACTCTGACGCTGACTCTTTTGTGTACACAACAAAAAAGGTAATTTTTATCACATCTGGAAGTCAATTTAACTCTGAAACCACACATTGATTTTTCCAATTTTTCCATTTATCACAAGTTGTTTGATTGATCGAACGAAAAGCAGGTGCTAAAATTCAATGACGAGCTAGCCAAAACCCCCATTGAACAGTTTTGTGCATTAAAACCAAAGTTGTTTTCATTAGTTGCCGGTGAGCAGAACAATATGTCTGCCAAAGGCACAAAAAATTTGCCCAATTGAAGCTCAACCATTAAATGTTCGAACAAACGCTTCAAACAGCCAAAGTATTTCGGCTAGAAAAAGTGAAGTTCACCTCAGAAAGACATCAAAGACAAACGTGTGTGTAAACAAAGTAGCGCTTAGCGCATATGATGATCAATGGTATATAATGGAAGTCAAAAAGACGACATTACCATTCGCACATTATTCAGTGACGGATGAGTTTGTTTCAAAACAGCTATGTAACGATACAGAGTGGCGTAATGAATCGAATGACAAGGAAGAATCAGTTAGCGTAATTGAACTACCAGAGGGAGGGGAAGCTCTTGGTTGGGAGACCACTGATCCTGATTTTCATCAACCCTCACAAACACATTAAGAACTAAACGGCATCATTGACTTCAGTGCCTTATCTGATGTTAGTGATGAAAGTGACCAGGAGACTCCAAACGCATTCATTCTAGCAGAAGCTGAAGAAAGTTTTGACACATCTACTAGCAGTGATGACCTAACTTTGGCAAGCTACCGAAAATTAAAATTGAAAAGAAAAAAAAGAGTAATCTGTCTACTGAAAGAGATTTCAATGGTGATCAGTCAAATTCAGATATGTCTGAGGGCGAGCAGAATAACAAAGAAGTTGACACTGGATCACCAATTATTTCAATCAAGCGTACTCGTGTACACATTGATAATTCTGAGTACAATTAATACAACTTTTCCTTTGTTAATTTTAGATTAGTACATCTGTTTCGGAAAGGAAACTTAAAAATATTTAATGAAAAAAAAATTGATCATTGAATTTTTTGGTGGAACAAAAGAGATATAAGAGAACAACATACTTGACTAACAGTTGAGCACCTCGCACAAATAATTATGTATAATGGATTGTTTACCAATGAAATGTATTATGAATAAAAAAGTGGAATACAGAAATAAAATGGGAATATAAAAATAAAACAGGGGATACAAAAATACAAAAGGGAATACAAAATACAAAAAAGGGAATACAAAAATACAAAAAGCAATACAAAAGGGGAATACGAAAATAGAAGAGGGAATACAAAATTACAAATGGAAATACAAAAACAAAAGGGAATAGAAGAGAGGGAATACAAAATAAATCGATCCCATATAATTAACCGAAAAAGGAAATATATATAAAATGAGCTTCAATTACCAAGAAAAGGCCTGATTTCTTTCCTCAATGCTTTCACAAACAACACACTCTTTATAACCAAAAGACGCCATGCTAACACCACTCTTATTATCACCCAACAAAACCCACAAAGCATAATTAGTCTTAAATACCAAAGTTGCTCCATTAGAGATTTTAAAATGTAGTTTTTGATCATTTTTTACGTCCTTCACAGTATTTTATTTAACCGTCTTCAATTAATATCTGGTAATTTTTTTGATTGTCAATTCTTGTCACATAAACCTTACATTTATAGCTCCTTATTCCATTCAAAAGTTTGCTGAAGTTCTGGTGTCCTTTGGTTGAGGAGATAGAAAGATTTATCGTTTTACTAGGGGCACAACTCAGAGCGCCTGTCGTGTACCACCAGTTAGAAATGGCGTTATTCCAAACTTTGATCAATTATCTACCGAGTTCTTTAACAGAGGGCACAGACTCATTTCCCACTTCAAAAGTGAATTTCAAAACACCATTTACCAGTACAAATTTAATTTTATTCTAATTGAACGCTCTTGCAGCACCGAAGCAAATAAATTTCAAAATCCATAAAAACACCGCTTTATCAAATAATTTTGTTTTGAAAATTAATTTCAAAAAACTCCGCTTTGATTTAATTCCCCTGAAAATCCACGCTGTAAACAAAACTTGACAAGTTTAAACAATTCTCACTTTCCGAAACGCAATAAAAGTTCAAGATTTGAAATGCCCTCATGCACGCGGAAATAGAAATGTTACAATACTTTCCCAAAATATGAACGCCCACGTGAAAATTTCCTTAAAAAAACAGTAAGAGGATCTGTAACTAGGTAGGAATAAAGAATTTTTGTAGAAAATTAGTTTTTCGGTGGTAAAAAGTCTTGTAGGGGGTCCGAACCCCCCCCCCCCCTCCCCCACCCCTACAAGCATATGGCAGATTCTCTTACTACTCACACGGTTACTCCACCTCTGCAGTGCCAGATAGTAAAATGCGGAAACAATGGATGCTTAAATAAAGCTGCGTGACTATTCCAGGCAGACTCTAAACGCGAATCTCTCCCCTGCCCCCCCCCCCCCCCGATGTTTACTGTTCTCTGTTTAAGCTTTTTTTAGATAGGCTTTTTTAAACCTTAATGCGATAAAATTTAAATTTTCATACAAAGTACATTGTCTACTGCAAGACTCATACTATCTCTACGTATTATTGGAATCTTAGGGAAAACATCATTTCAGTGACCTCTTTTGCTACACTAACTTTTACAAAGTTTGGTCACCAATGAGAGCATTGTTTCTCATATCAAAACCCATGCCTCCGCAAATTTTGATCAGAGACATGCCTCTATGTTGTTTTCCAGCATTCCCGAACCCAAATTTTCTGCTGCTCAGATTTCTTGCAACTACCGATATTGAAAACGATTGTACCTGTAAATTTCAGGTGTCTGGCTTTTTCCGACATAGCACCCAGACCGCAGTTTAAAGCCCCCCCCCCCCCCCAATCTCAATAGACCAGAACGGGAGCGTGTTGTTTCATGGGAGCGATGGTCCCAGACTGAGCGCTAGGTCTTGATCAGGACTGATTCGGTGAAATTGCAGGTCTTGGATCAGTACTTTGTCGGAGCTCTAATCATGTCAGTTTATAGAGTTGGCACCCCTTCAAATGTTAAGTCTTGGCAAGTCTAGGTTAGGATTTGACAAGTCTCGCACAAGCCTTGGCCAAGAACTGACAAGTCATGAGCAAGTATTGGCCAAGACTTGCAAGTCTTGTATCAAATAAAGAACACAGTTTTTCTCTCTCATGGTTTGATGGCCGGTCGATGTAATAAAACTTTTGAACGAATAGTTTCTTTTTTTACCCCAAATTGATACTTTTATTTTACCTGCCTTGAGAAACTGAGAATTTGATTTCTCAATTTTAAATCCCCTGTACTTTTATTCTCTTCAGCGTTTTTGCTTTTTTTGTAACTTTTACTCAAAGTTTAATTGCTCCAACTTTGTCTTTATGTGCGCTAAAACAAAAAAATCCAAATGTGTTGACGTTATATTTCGATTGCGACAACATTTTGTCTTTAATTTATAAAAAGAAGTCTGGTATCGGTGGTTTATACATTTTTGGTCGCATAGGGTCACTCTAGTGTTATAAAAACTTTCCCAACAATAGTTTAGTAAAAAGAGGGTAGAAAAAACTGATAGTTTTGAGTTTAGTTTTTTGGAAGTCAACCTTACTATATCGGGGTTGTTTTGACGTTTATTTGAACCAATTCTTCCTAATTGTTGTTCTTTTTCATGTTTTCAGGAACTATTTTGGACGATTTACCGACTAAACTTCTCGTTTTCCTGAGTGTGGACGACTTGGATTTAGAACAGCCTATGATTTAACAACTCTCATTGCAATGATAAGTTTTCATTTTCAATTGAACAATCTTCATCCACCCACAACTCTTTCACTCCAGCTCTGCAGTGCTAGATAGTAAAATGTGGGCAAATTGGGTAGGGTACTTCAAGCAAAGCTATGTGACTCTTCTAGGCAGACTCTAAACGCGAATCCCCCAACCCCGATTTTTTTGTTTTCTGATTATTTTTCTACAGCAAAAGAAGGGCTGGATAGCATTGATAATCCAAAACTAATATTTACTTGCAATACATCTGTTCGGTCACTTATTATAATACACTTAAACCAATACAACAAATTTTTTATATGAAAAAGCTGTATTAAATTAAAATTTATTGTCTCACTTGGTGCATTGGATATTTCAATGACTCTAGTTAAGCTGCTAAGTAAAAGTTTTGACCCTCTTAGCAGACGAAAGGTCTGAGGTTCGTTGCTCTCCTTTCAGGATTTTGTGACAATGCCACTAATCTGAACGATTGAGAATTAATTCGAAGTTTTTGAAAAAAAACTGCCTGTACCATATATGGAAGACACTCACTGTGATCAGAGGAACGCCTTCGCAAAAGACTATATGTTAAAAAAAACCTAAATCGGTGGAAACACTATCATCAGATTAAAATCAAAAACTGATTCCGAGGCGAGTTGAAAGACGAGGTTTTTATCTTAATTGAAAAGAAAAACTGAAATTATAGAAAACAAAACACTAAAAAAACTTATTTTAATGTTCTGATTGGATAAAAAATAGAATTGGATACACTTCAAAAAGAAAACAGAAAACAATAGATTAGAAGATAAATTAGAAGAAGTCTTATACAGGAAAAGCACTGCAAACTTTATTGCAGATAACACCACAACATTAAGAGCATTAGAAATCCTACTACCCCTATCATTATTCGACTACAAAGTTGATACGATTGCAGTTGGCAACAAGTTGATGCAACAAGTTGAGGCAACGTATGTTGTAGATGCGACCTTTGAGTCCAACGGTATAAAAGTAAAAGACCATATCTAGGATTTCACTATAGGCTTTACAATGTTTATGTTTATAATGATGTTTTTGAACAAAATATATGGGAAAATGAGATATAAAAATTTTCAAGGTTATCAATTACACACAAAGAAAATTATGAGATACTACAGTTATTAGAGCAAAAGTTATTAGATTTTGAAGTGAGAACCCTTCCCCAAGCAAGATGTTAATGAAAATATTGTCAACTATTATTTCATCTGATGAAAAGGAAAATTGAGGATCCACTTCAAGGATCCCAGAACTAGTTCCTCTTATCAAACTGTAGGTGAACAGAACGAGTCAGCGGATGAAGAGCAAACGTGGCAAGTCCAAAAAGATGAAGTTGAAGTTAACAATGCTCACTCTATTTATGATACTGTAATATCCTATCAAAGGTAATAGAAGTCTTTTACTACTACTACTACTAGTGGCTTATAGTTTAAAAAATCTATCCCTGATAGCCTAATAAAAAAGATTGGAATTACCAATGCTTGAAATAGAATCATAATGGATATTTTTACGAGATCTTAAAGATATCTTAACAACTTTTATCAATGCAAATTATTGCTCTAGAACAACTAGATAACTTTATTTCTAACTACGGTATGTTCTATGGTAATGATTTAAAAAAACAGCTAATTAAATAAGTACTTAGTTTGCACATAAAAAAAGTTTAAAATTGTAAAATGTATAATTGTTAAAAAGTAAAATTGATATAATCGAAAGATGAAATATGCACTGCATAATAATTGACAAATCAGTTCTAAGTAAATACAACAACCCCTATATAAATACAAATTGAACATTTTATTAACAGAATGTGACTGGGATATTCATATACAGTACAAGTGTGGTTTATCTACTACCAATGCTTTTAAATTAATTGGTTACTGAGGGCAAAGTCCCCTATTACACACAAGAGTAGATTGTAGAGAAATAGTCGTGGGTAGATTGTAGAGAAATAGTCATGGGTTGATAGAGGCTTAAAGAAGTATAAACTTCCTTTCTGTACCACTCCTTAAACTTTGCCAGTAGTAGTAAATTTGATTAAATCAGAAAATGTAGCTAAATCTTCTTTTGGTTTTTTTGTTGCAATTGATGATACCAAATATTGGCTACTCTTAAAGCTCTTATTGGTTTTTAATCAACGTTTTTCCCAACTTAACTGTAGCGTTTCTAGTTTTCTTAAAGAACTTTTTAAGACCTTCAACATCCTTTGCTGTACCACTAAAAGTCACAGGCTAACCCGCAAATTGCTTTATTTGAAAACATTTAAATATAATTGAATTTCGTCACAAAATATAATTCAATAAATTTGGAATTTGTTTACCAATTTCACTGCTGGATTCAAATTTTATGTAAAGAAATTTGAAGATTAGACTAAATTATATTCAAACAAACCAATTATTCAACACTAATAAATTTCCATTTAATTTCCAATATTGTGTGAGAATTTATGCCGAATATGTTTTCCTTTAGTTAAACGAGTTTCTCCACGGGTGTGGTGTCTTCTCGCACACACTTTTCAGTCAAGGTCATGTATTGCAGTTGAACACGGTTCCTTTTCCGCCATGATCAAACGTGCGTTTTTCCTTTTCCATGTGATTCACACTGACACTTTTCCTTATCGAGGATGACCACACAAGAACTTTTCCCCACCAGTCATAATTTTGTCGCGATTGTTTCATTTTGCACATCCGAGTGAAACCATATTGAGAGCTATAACAATCTGGATATTACCTCCAGTAACAAAAATATGCATCGAAAGCTTATCATAAAAATTTTAATTGCTTTAACTGCATGATAGAGGGCGTTAATCGCAACATTGACAAAAAGAAGTAGTTAATCAGTTAAACCTTGTTGCTAACACAAAGAGATTTAAATATTAGTCAGGAAAGATAGAGTCCGTACCAGAAAAAGATGAATGGTCTTCCTGAAGGGTCTCAACAGTCTCCTGTCTTCTGTTTTTCACTCTTCGAAGAAGTGCTAAAAAACGGCAGTATAAAAAAAGAAAATTGCAATTCTCATCCCAAATCCATAATTACCCAATTCTGTGATACTTTAACCATTTTAAAATTGTTCTCAGTTAATTAGCAACTATAAATGGCTTTTTTCAACGGATCCGAAAAAACTCAGCTTTCAAGTGTACTACATTTATAGACTCCTGTTTGAGCAAACATGTACACATAAACACATACATAAAAAAACATACATGCATACCAACATACATGCTTCTCGAATTATACTTAGTGATTATTGTTTAAACGTAGTCTTTTTTGTTGCATCAATTGGCCTGTTTATTTTGAGCTGTGTGACTTAACATAAAAACTGTTATCATGTCTCATTCATGGGGGACATATCAAAACCTTAACGAAAACATGACCAAACAATGTCTCATCAGACATGCATGAAAACTAAAAACTGCGAATCGGACAACAAGCCGTATAATTTTGCAGAGCCGGAAGAAAAAACCCTTGAAGCTTCTCGATACATTTTGTTCAAAAATAACTTTGCGTTTCAGTTTACTCGGAATTTCTTTGACATTATTGCCTCTTGAAATTTAATAAAAAATATGCGTTCAAAACCATTTTTACAAGATCAGAATGAGAGTGCTCGTGTGTGTGTGTGTGTCTGCGTGCATCTGTGTGCGTGTGTGATTTGATTGTGTGTGTGTAAATTTTTGCGTTTGTGTGTGTTTGTAGGTGTGTGTGTGTGTGTGCGTGTTTGCGTGCACGTATGTATGTTAGATTGTGTGCGTGTAACGGTTTAAGTGTGTGCGTGCATGTGTGGTGCGTGAAATTGTTTGTTTGTGCGTGTGGGTAGGCACGTGTGTGTGTGAGAGTGTGTGTGTGTGTGCGTGTGTGTGTGAGTGTATATGTATTATGTGCATTTTAGTGCTTGTGTGTGTCTGTGTGTGGTATGTATAGATGTATGTGTCCGTGTGTGCTTTTGTGTACGTGTGCTTAAGTTTTTATGTGTGTGTAGGTAGGTTTGAGTGTGTGTAGGTGTGTTTTGCGTATGTGTTTGTGTGTACGCGTGTGTGTGTGTGTGTGTGTGTGTTTGTGTACGTGTTTGTGAGTGTGTGGTAGAGTGTCTTTATGTGATAGGAGTGCGTGTTTGTGTGTCCGTGTGTGTGCTATGGTGTATCATTCGTGTAGATGTGTGTGTGCGCGTGTGTTTGTTCGCGTGTGTAAGTATGTTTGTTTTTGTGTTTGTGTAGGTTTGTTTATTTTTAAGTGTGTGTTTGTATGTGTGTATGTTTGTGTATGTGAGCCAACGTATGTGTATTGTTTGTATGTGTGAGAGATTGTGAGTGTGTGTGTGGTGTATGTGTGTGTGTGTGCGGGTGTGCGTGTTTGTGCGTGGTTGTGTATATGCGTGTGTATATATGTGTGTGAGTGTGTGCGTATGTGTGTGTGTCTGTGTTGTGTTTCTTATTGTGTGTGTGTTTGCATGTGTGTAGGTGTGAGTGTAGGTGTGTGTTTTTTTTGTTTGTGTGTTAGTTGAGTGTGTTTGTGTGTGTCTGCAGTTGCGTGTGTGAGAGAGAGTGCATGTGTGTGTAATTGTGTGTAGATGTGTGTGTGTGTTTGTGTGGGAGGGGGGTTAGGAGGTCAAACCGTGGGAATAGGGTTAGGCAGCCTGGATGACAGGAGTGGGCAATGGAAGTTTCGAGAGGGAAGGGGTTTGGAAGCGGGGGGGGGTGTTGTGGGGGTCGCCTGATAGGGTAACCTCAAAACAGTTTTGCTTATTCACATTCTTAGGTGCTATTAAGGAGGCTCAAAAAGCCCTTATTGCACTCCGGGTTTTACCTGTTTATCCCGTTTTTGAGAACGAAACGTCAGACAAAAAATCAGTCAAGCGAAAAATCTCTAAAAAAAGACCACAACCCTATTGTAACTGCTACAAGCTTTTATTGTAAAATTGTAAAATGTATAATTGTTAAAAAGTAAAATTGATATAATCGAAAGTTGAAATATGCACTGCATAATAATTGACAAATCAGTTCTAAGTAAATACAACAACCCCTATATAAATACAGATTGAACATTTTATTAACAGAATGTGACTGGGATATTCATATACAGTACAAGTGTGGTTTATCTACTACCAATGCTTTTAAATTAATTGGTTACTGAGGGCAAAGTCCCCTATTACACACAAGAGTAGATTGTAGAGAAATAATCGTGGGTAGATTGTAGAGAAATAGTCATGGGTTGATAGAGGCTTAAAGAAGTATAAACTTCCTTTCTGTACCACTCCTTAAACTTTGCCAGTAGTAGTAAATTTGATTAAATCAGAAAATGTAGCTAAATCTTCTTTTGGTTTTTTTGTTGCAATTGATGATACCAAATATTGGCTACTCTTAAAGCTCTTATTGGTTTTTAATCAACGTTTTTCCCAACTTAACTGTAGCGTTTCTAGTTTTCTTAAAGAACTTTTTAAGACCTTCAACATCCTTTGCTGTACCACTAAAAGTCACAGGCTAACCCGCAAATTGCTTTATTTGAAAACATTTAAATATAATTGAATTTCGTCACAAAATATAATTCAATAAATTTGGAATTTGTTTACCAATTTCACTGCTGGATTCAAATTTTATGTAAAGAAATTTGAAGATTAGACTAAATTATATTCAAACAAACCAATTATTCAACACTAATAAATTTCCATTTAATTTCCAATATTGTGTGAGAATTTATGCCGAATATGTTTTCCTTTAGTTAAACGAGTTTCTCCACGGGTGTGGTGTCTTCTCGCACACACTTTTCAGTCAAGGTCATGTATTGCAGTTGAACACGGTTCCTTTTCCGCCATGATCAAACGTGCGTTTTTCCTTTTCCATGTGATTCACACTGACACTTTTCCTTATCGAGGATGACCACACAAGAACTTTTCCCCACCAGTCATAATTTTGTCGCGATTGTTTCATTTTGCACATCCGAGTGAAACCATATTGAGAGCTATAACAATCTGGATATTACCTCCAGTAACAAAAATATGCATCGAAAGCTTATCATAAAAATTTTAATTGCTTTAACTGCATGATAGAGGGCGTTAATCGCAACATTGACAAAAAGAAGTAGTTAATCAGTTAAACCTTGTTGCTAACACAAAGAGATTTAAATATTAGTCAGGAAAGATAGAGTCCGTACCAGAAAAAGATGAATGGTCTTCCTGAAGGGTCTCAACAGTCTCCTGTCTTCTGTTTTTCACTCTTCGAAGAAGTGCTAAAAAACGGCAGTATAAAAAAAGAAAATTGCAATTCTCATCCCAAATCCATAATTACCCAATTCTGTGATACTTTAACCATTTTAAAATTGTTCTCAGTTAATTAGCAACTATAAATGGCTTTTTTCAACGGATCCGAAAAAACTCAGCTTTCAAGTGTACTACATTTATAGACTCCTGTTTGAGCAAACATGTACACATAAACACATACATAAAAAAACATACATGCATACCAACATACATGCTTCTCGAATTATACTTAGTGATTATTGTTTAAACGTAGTCTTTTTTGTTGCATCAATTGGCCTGTTTATTTTGAGCTGTGTGACTTAACATAAAAACTGTTATCATGTCTCATTCATGGGGGACATATCAAAACCTTAACGAAAACATGACCAAACAATGTCTCATCAGACATGCATGAAAACTAAAAACTGCGAATCGGACAACAAGCCGTATAATTTTGCAGAGCCGGAAGAAAAAACCCTTGAAGCTTCTCGATACATTTTGTTCAAAAATAACTTTGCGTTTCAGTTTACTCGGAATTTCTTTGACATTATTGCCTCTTGAAATTTAATAAAAAATATGCGTTCAAAACCATTTTTACAAGATCAGAATGAGAGTGCTCGTGTGTGTGTGTGTGTCTGCGTGCATCTGTGTGCGTGTGTGATTTGATTGTGTGTGTGTAAATTTTTGCGTTTGTGTGTGTTTGTAGGTGTGTGTGTGTGTGTGCGTGTTTGCGTGCACGTATGTATGTTAGATTGTGTGCGTGTAACGGTTTAAGTGTGTGCGTGCATGTGTGGTGCGTGAAATTGTTTGTTTGTGCGTGTGGGTAGGCACGTGTGTGTGTGAGAGTGTGTGTGTGTGTGCGTGTGTGTGTGAGTGTATATGTATTATGTGCATTTTAGTGCTTGTGTGTGTCTGTGTGTGGTATGTATAGATGTATGTGTCCGTGTGTGCTTTTGTGTACGTGTGCTTAAGTTTTTATGTGTGTGTAGGTAGGTTTGAGTGTGTGTAGGTGTGTTTTGCGTATGTGTTTTTGTGTACGCGTGTGTGTGTGTGTGTGTGTGTGTGTGTGTTTGTGTACGTGTTTGTGAGTGTGTGGTAGAGTGTCTTTATGTGATAGGAGTGCGTGTTTGTGTGTCCGTGTGTGTGCTATGGTGTATCATTCGTGTAGATGTGTGTGTGCGCGTGTGTTTGTTCGCGTGTGTAAGTATGTTTGTTTTTGTGTTTGTGTAGGTTTGTTTATTTTTAAGTGTGTGTTTGTATGTGTGTATGTTTGTGTATGTGAGCCAACGTATGTGTATTGTTTGTATGTGTGAGAGATTGTGAGTGTGTGTGTGGTGTATGTGTGTGTGTGTGCGGGTGTGCGTGTTTGTGCGTGGTTGTGTATATGCGTGTGTATATATGTGTGTGAGTGTGTGCGTATGTGTGTGTGTCTGTGTTGTGTTTCTTATTGTGTGTGTGTTTGCATGTGTGTAGGTGTGAGTGTAGGTGTGTGTTTTTTTTGTTTGTGTGTTAGTTGAGTGTGTTTGTGTGTGTCTGCAGTTGCGTGTGTGAGAGAGAGTGCATGTGTGTGTAATTGTGTGTAGATGTGTGTGTGTGTTTGTGTGGGAGGGGGGTTAGGAGGTCAAACCGTGGGAATAGGGTTAGGCAGCCTGGATGACAGGAGTGGGCAATGGAAGTTTCGAGAGGGAAGGGGTTTGGAAGCGGGGGGGGGGTGTTGTGGGGGTCGCCTGATAGGGTAACCTCAAAACAGTTTTGCTTATTCACATTCTTAGGTGCTATTAAGGAGGCTCAAAGAGCCCTTATTGCACTCCGGGTTTTACCTGTTTATCCCGTTTTTGAGAACGAAACGTCAGACAAAAAATCAGTCAAGCGAAAAATCTCTAAAAAAAGACCACAACCCTATTGTAACTGCTACAAGCTTTTATTGAGAGCATTCAATCACAAACAAACCCCCACTGCTAAAATGAAGTCTTATAAATTGCAAATATAAATTGCGGAACTCACGTTTGCTTCGTCTTCAGAATGAATAAGAAATAAGAGGCAGTGGATATCAATCGTAACTGAAAAAAGAAATTTTTAAATAATCGTAAACCTCAGAAGTGATGTTAAAATTAATGTCTGTTAATAGATATATCTGTAAAAATAAATTACTGTTTGCCTGCAAAAATTTACAAATGTTTTTTTGTTCAATACAATTCAGTAGCGTCCAAATCACGACCGTTTCAATGACAGTATTGGGAGAAAGAGGCGCGTTGTTCTTCACTGGAAGGAGAATAAATTGGTGAACAAATAGAAAAAGGAAAAGTTTGGTGTTTTGGAAAAGGAAAACTGGTTCAACGGTACGAACGAAAGTTAACTGAGCAGGACTTGAACAATTACTAATACAAATTCAATGCGAGAACAAATTCAATACGAGTGCTCAAAGCGGCGCTATAAAATTTGGCGGTAAAATCTGTCTCAAGTGAACAATGCAAATATAATTCGATATAAACTTTCTATATTAAGATAGACATTTTATATGCGTATTTTGGTAAAATAATGCTGGAACTCATTAAATAGGAATATATTTAAATGAGAACAGATTTGCTAGGATGCGGGAATTGCTTTTAAATGCTGTAAATGAACCTCTTAACATTTTAGTTTCATTAGATTTCAACAAATCAAATTCATTACTTGTATTTGAACAATCTCTACCACGTTGACAAAATAAATAAGAATCGAATTTGTGAAATTGTGTTGTGTTATTTTAAGTAATGTAGTCAGATAAAAATGATCTTCTGATAAAAACATCCGACACAAATTGTGAGGCTTAAAGCTAAAATAATAGCTACACTGTCACCACAAAACAGAAAAAACTCGATAATGTTAATGCAACGATGATAAAGACGACAAAAAACAGATTAAGCCAGATAAAAGAAATCAATAATGAAGATGACAGGAAACAGATTAGGCCAGACGAAACAAGTGACAACAATACCACCAAATTCTTGAGCAATAATTAAAGCACACCAACTATTCTAGAGTATAACAAGAATATTGACATGAAAAGTATCTTTGAAATTGAAATTTACTACCAACCGTTGATACAAATGACTTCGTAAACAAAACTCTAATGTGATAATAATTTACTATAATCTAATTTAAAAATCAATATAACCAATAAAAACATCATTGAAATAAGAAATGGAGAATTTGCTAAATTTATTACTATAACTATAAATCTAAACTAAACAGTAGTTAACGATGAACTCATTCGTTAATATATTCTGTCAACAAATAGGGTTACAAACACAAATAATTTGTCTAAAATTTGCTAGGGATATTAATGGTAAATGAAACAAACTAAAACATTTGTTTGATAATCAAAATATTACTGAGATAATAATAAGCTGACGCTTGTATTGATCGATGGAGAATATTAAGAAAAAAAGTCCATGTAATAAAGAAAGTTTCTACATATATTAGTTATGTTTTTGGAAAGCAAATAGGTTGATAAAAAGGATCAAGCACTCTTATAACTACATTATGAGTTCAGTAAAGAAGATTTAGTGTAGAAAATAAGGGTTATTTATCAATTGTAGAAAAAAAAACTCCTGACAATGTTGATAAAACCAACCGCACCACCTCAAGAAGTTCAATCTAAGCTTCATACCAGTTTCTCAATTTATTCAGAATAGTTATTAAATGACAGCGTCTCAGCAAACAAAATTTTCAATAATAACGTTTACATTATAAAAGCTATTAGAATTTTTTATGAAACTGATACACTGAAATATTATACGAAGTTGAGTAAGGACAACACCTATACGAACATTTCCAGAAAAACAGAAATAATTAATTATAGCCACAATTTCAACAACAATCTCGATTGCATTCACAGGTATAGGATTGACGTAATCGATAAAAACATCTTTTGCTACAGCAGCAGTTTCTAAAATTATTATCAGTAAAAAAAAACAAAAAAATTAAAAAATAACAGATGTGTTAAGATGTGAGATATATATGTCTACACAGTCTACTGAGAAATTTCATCATCTATATAATAAAACAATTAATGGTAATATAACAGAACATAAAGATTGTGAGGAATATAATAGGATCTTATGAAGAATTAATGAAAAATAATAGAAATTAATCAAATGTTGTTTTTTACAAAAGTTTTCAATATTCAGTAATGATAAAAGAATTATAAAAAAAATCACCTTTCTGTTACAATTAAAAATCATAACATAAAAGGTTATAAAGAAAAATTATTTTTTGCAATAATAGTATTTCATTCTATTTACTTACAAACAGCTTTATTTTTGGACCTATGTATAAACTTCTTTTCTGTACCACTTTTAAATCTTCACCTGTAGTAGCAAATTTTGGTTAAATCAGAAAATATAGCTAAATCTTGTTTTGGTTTTATTGTTGCAATTGATGATACCAATGTTGGTTATCTTAAGAGCTCTTACTGGGATTTAATCAGCGTTTTTCCAAACTTAACTGTAGCTTTTCTAGTTTTCTTAAAGAGCTCTTTAAGACCTTCAGCTTCTTTTGCTGTACCACTAAATGTCATAGACTTATTTATTTTCAATGAGGTAATTGAACTTAGCATTTTGTTTTCATTAGAGTTCACCATATCAAATGCACTACTTGTAGTTGAACAATCTCTTCCACGTTAACAAAATGAATTAGATTCGAATTTTTGAATTTGTGTTTTTTTTAATAATGTAGTCAGATAAAACTGATCTTTTGATTAAAACATCTGAGACAAACTTTAAAGCTTAAAGCTAAAAAATTAGCTAAAATCTTACCACAAAACAGAAAAAAATCAATAACATTACGCAAAAAAGTTAGTCGCAAAATGTTAGGTTTTGTTAAACGAAGTAACCTTACAAAGTTTATTTTTAACACATTATACAATTAAAATACAAAATTGCTGCGGTTACTTTTTATATCGTTATCATAAATTTTCTTTACTTTCCCTCAATTTTACCATAAATTTTTAGTTTAAGACTGATCATTTCATCTATCAAAATTTTTGAAGTTAATAAAACTCTCATCGTGGTTATGACTCTTGACGATTAATATACAGTTTTTTATCATCAAAATTAATTGAATTGCTTTCAGATCGCCTCTTAATACAATCAATAACTTCAGAAAAAAAGTTCATGCTTACTATTACCAGGAACTATAATATCAGTCTTATCTTTAAAATCGAGATTAGTTAAATCCAAATCTTCTTTATTAATTTTACCTTCAGTAAAACTAAAAAAAACCAAGTGCATTCCTTTAATGTAATTTTAGATCTTTAAGCAAAAATTAAGTACATCTAAGAAAAACCGCGCCCATAAATTGGCTTCAAATTAAAAGTTGACTGAAAACACTTGCACCAAGATATATATTTTTCTATCATATTCTGTTCTTCTTTTCACATATTCAATTACAGTACAGTCTGATCGTCATTTCTAATCACATTATTACATATTTTTTCCGTACAATTTTTTAATTCATCATTTGAAAACCTAGCTTAACAATATTTCATAGAAAATCACATGTTTCAATAAACAAAAGCTTATCCACTGAGTTACATATATATCTTTCGGAGCATCCATTTCTCCTTGTGCTTTTTTAACTTTTTTAAAGTTGAACATAAGCCATCATTACACAAACTTGTTTAAACCAATTACCCTGTTGATTTTATTCACCGTTATAACAATCTTCACAGCATATTATTTTCTCACTTCTAAATTGACCGTTCTCTCGTTTCTTATAACTGATCCATTTTCTTCAAATTTAAAATGTTAGCAATATTCAATTCCTAGTCTTTCCTTAATCGTCATTGGTGTATTCAAAATCAGAGACTACCCAATAACCATAACCAGAATTCTCATCCGCATTTGATACATCTTCTTAGGCAATGTTTGTTATTTTGTTGAACTCTTTTTTAGCTAGCTTATATAACCATATAGATTTTTTACGCCTATGTACCATTTTTTTTTACTTTTTGCGCATCTTGAATGGACTTTAATTCAAATTCTACATAAATTCAACCAACATTCAGATCTATATGCCGGAAGATTAACATGTTTTAAAGGGTTATGTCCACATCCAGTTCTGTTTAAGTTATCAATTTCGTTAAAACTATTCTCTAATATATTCCAATTTCAACTTTATCCAAGTTTTATTTATTATCCAAGTCTTTTCATTTCACTAAATATGTCAACATCACTCTCTGATTTTGATTTACATGTTAATGGTGATATAAAGCCTGCCAATTTTAAATACACCTAATACTTTATCATACGACCTCTTCGAGTCCCAATAAATACCAGCAGAGTGACGATGATCCAATTTATAGTTACTTACATGACCCTATTTAATTACTTCAATTTGCACCTGTAATCAGCAGCTATTTTCTATCCTTATTTTGTTTAAGCAATTAACAAATATTAACGTGAAATCATAGCCCTTCTCATTATAATATATATTACGAAGAAAAATCTTTTGTTTGTATCATTATACCTAAGATCACATACTTTACATACAGACCCTCTCAATTTTTATGTTTCTTGACAATGATCTCTAACTGTTTGATGACCTTCATTTTCCGTTATATGAGAGATATTATTTGGTTCATGATATAACTTACCTTTTTCTATAAACATCATCTTCTCATTAAAATTAAAAATTAAGTCACTCCCCTTCATTGAAAATCTCTAGTTACCTTCGTCGTCAAACAATCTAAACATTTTTTTTATCATATCCCCCGTTTAAAACGAATAATGTCAGTTTTGGTATTTGTTTATATTTACTTAAACTATTTTTAATCTAAAAAACTATCGCACCGAATTTCTTTATCTCCACATATACCATTTTTTCCATCTTGTCTTTTCTGTTCGTGCCCAACAGTATTGACATGAAAAATATCTTTGAATTGAAAATGCACTTTCAACCGTTGATACAAATGACTTCGTAAACAAAACTATAATGTGGCAGTAATTTACTATATTTAATAAAAAAAATCAATATAGCAAGTAAAAAATTCAATTAGTTAAGAATAGGAGAATTTGAAAAATTTATTACTATAACTATAAATCTAACCTAAACAGTATTTTATGATGAACTCATTCGTTTATATATTCCGTCAACAAATATGGTTAGAAACACAAATATTTTGTCACAAAATTTCTAGTGATACTATTGGTAAATACAACGCACTAAAACATATGTTTGATAATGCCAAATTTAATCAAACTATTACTAAGATAATAATAAGCTGTCGCTTGTGTTGGATGGATTATTAACTAAAATTATCATCAGGTAAATAAAAACAAAAAGAAGTTTAAAAAGTAACAGATATATGTTCTGTCTAAACAGTCTACTGAGAAATTTCATCATCTATATAATATAACAAAAAAGCGTAATATAACAGAACGTAACGATTATGAGGAATATAATAGGCTCTTGTGTCGAATTAAAGAAAAATAAAAGAACTTAATCAAATGTTGTTTTTTACAAAAGTTTTCAATATTTAGTAATGATAAAAGAATTTTTAAAAAATCACATTTCTATTACAATTAGAAACAATAACAAAAATGGTTATAAAAAAATTATTTTCTGCAGTAAAAGTATTTCATTCTAATAACTAACAAACTGCTTTATTTTTGGATCTAACTATAAACTTTTTTTCTGTAACACTTTTAAATCTTCAGTAGTAGCAAATTTGATTAAACCAGAAAATTTATTTAAATCTTGTTTTGGTTTTAATGTTGCAATTGATGATACCAAATGTTGGCTATCTTTAAAGCTCTCACTGGATTTTCATCATCGTTTTTCCAAACTTAACTGTAGGTTTTCTAGTTTTCTTAAAGATCTCTTTAAGACCTTCAGCTTCTTTTGCTGTACCACGAAATATCATGGGCTTATAAATTTTCAATTAGGTAAATAAACCGAACATTTTGGTTTCAATAGAGTTCACCATATCAAATGCACTATTTTTACTTGAACAATCTCTACCACGTTAACAAAATGAATTAGATTGGAATTTTTGAATTTGTGTTTTTTTTAAGTAATGTAGTCAGATAAAACTTATCTTTTGATTAAAACATCTGACACAAATTTCAAAGCTTAAAGCTAAAATAATAGCTAAAATCTTACCACAAAACAGAAAAAAGTCGATAATATTAATGCAAAAAGTTAGGTTTTGTTAAACAAAAGCAACATTACAAAATTCATTTTTATAAAACACATTATACAATTAAAATGCAAAATTGTGACGGTTGCTTCTTATATCGTCATCTTAAATTTCCTTTATTTACCCTCATTTTTACCATCCATTTTTAATTTAAGACTGATCATTTAATCTATCGAGTTTTTTTAAGTTAATAAAATTCTCATCATGGTGATGACTCTCGACGATTAATATACAGTTTCTATCATCAAAATTAACTACATTGCTCTCAGATCGGCTCTTAATACAATTCTTAAAATCAAATCTTTTGGGTTTCGAAACTTCAACTCTTCCATAACTTCAGAAAAAAGTTCATGTTTACAACTAGCTGGAACTATATTATTAGTCTTATCTGAATAACAAGTTTAGTTAAATCCAAATGTTCTTCATTAATTTTACCTTTAGTAAAACTAAAAAAAACCAAGTGTATTCCTTTAATGTAATTTTAGATCTTTAAGCAAAAATTAAGTACATCTAACAAAAACCACGCCATAAAAAATTGGCTTCAATTTAAAAATTCACTGAAAACACTTGCACCAAGATATATATTTTTCTATCATATTCTGCTCTTCTCTTCACATATTCAATTACAGTACAGTCTAATTGTCATTTCTAATCCCATTATTACATGTTTGTTTCCACAAAATTCTTTTCAATTCATCATTTGAAAACCTAGTTTGACAATAATTCATAGAATATAAAACGTTTCAATAATTAAAGGGTTATCCACTAAATTAAATATATGTCTCGAAATATATATTACGAATGAAAATCTATTGTTTATACCTAAGATTACATACATTACACACAGACCCTCTATAGTTATATGTTTCTTGACAGTGATCTATAATTGTTTGATGGCCTTCATCTTCCATATATGACATATATTATTTGGTTCATGATATAACTTATCTTTTTCTGTAAATATCATCTTCTCATTAAAATTAAAATTATATTCACTCCCAATCATTGAAAATCTCTAGTTACCTTTGTCGGCATACAATCTAAACAATTTTTCTGTAATATCCCCCGTTTAAACTGAATCATGTCATTTTTGGTATATGGTTATATTTGCTTAAAATATTTTTACTCTAAAAATTATCGCAGCAAAATTCTATAACTCCACATATACCATTTTTTCGATCTTGTCTTTTCAGTTCGTTTATTATCCCAACCCATTTTTTCTGTAAAAATAAAACTTTTACAATACAACACTTATGTTTAATGTACTTAGATTCAGAAAATTAAAAATCTTACTCACTTCTTGTACTTGCTAATAAAGCCTCTAAAATCCCAACCGAAAGCACAACGACCACTTCAAGATAGAATTCACTAACTTTTTTCTTTTTTTAAACTCACAAATTGTTTATATTAACTCAAATTTTCTAATTCCAGATTTTTTGTAGAGGCTTTTAATAATTCCATTTTGAATTTCTACTTTAATTAAATAATCAACAATGCTTTTATCACAATTCTAGCAATCAATTAGGTCATGTTCATATTTAGAATCAATAGTTGCGTGTTTTTTAACGAGATGTAACTAAGACTTAATACATAACCGTAAACAATTACAATTAGTATTTGCAACATTTATTATTATTTCTAGTTTTTAGATCGGGTGTTAAATACACATACTTTTTAACGGATGTCTCAATTCGTTCAAATTTCATCCCTAGAGATATAACCCCAAAGATCTCAATATAATAGCTATGTTCGTCATATAACTCCCTTATAAATTATAAGCACGCGTTGAGGTCAATGTTGGAGCTTTTAGGCATATATTCATCAGTTTCAAAGCTAAAATTTAATATCGGCTCAGCGGCTTTGCCGAATTCTTTTTCACCATAAACTTTTTATGCGCATTTTTAATAATTTATGTCGTTTTTTGTACATAAGCAACTGCTTGGTTCAGATCTTGAATATAACCACACTAGTGTTAGTAATGTATATGCATTTTTAATTAATACAAGAATTGATATTAAAGTTATCATTATCTTGAGTGAAGTCAACCCCTGAAGGACAATCATAATTTTTTGTAGTCCTTTATCGTTATCAAATGGTTAACCTTTCGAAAACTTTCGAAAATTTATCTAACTTCAACTTTAGGTATAGCTTTAATTTAACCTGTGAAGTAACTTGTCTGATCATCTGATTCAACTTAAACTAACTCCTCTAGTCGTTTCAGATCAACTTCACTCAACAAATATTCATCGCACTTTGATTCGAATTTAAATATAAATTGCAATTTTCACAGCCTTGTACATTCAACTCCATTTCATAAGGAAAATATTTCAATTTTTTTACTAATTTGCGTATAAAAAACTCTGTCAAAGAAACTGCTTCTCAGAGGAGCCAAGAATTTTCGGAGACTAGCGCAGATAAAATTTATTTATCCTTGTCCTAACGATGGTTTTTCTTTTTGTGTTAATGAAAAATAGGGTAATAAGGTTACATCTGTAAACAACAAATACAAAATAGAAAAAAAATCTCAATTCAAACAATATTTTCTGATGGGTATCATTACATTACTTGTAACAGATGCATTGTACATCAACATTTTAGTGGATTCAGTATCGGAAGACGAAGAAGCAGATTATGTTTTTGAGTCTACAAACATAGAGTTGATTAAATTAAAGACATAAATGGCCCTACTAAAACTGAACTATATATCCAGATCATATAAAAAAATTATAATATCTGCGAAACGATTTTACTGGTCAGCGATGAAAGGATTACGTCCTCTGCAAGCCACGGGGTTTCAACCATAGTGAAATCTAGCAGGACCATTCACTTGTGGCGGTTTAGCCGCTCTCGAAAGAGTTTATCTCAATCGCGAGTAACCAAGGAAAAAGATTTTTGGTTTACCCGGACCTTGCTCACAGTGAGTTTCATTGCTGAACCATTGACTTCCAATAGTAACCATTACTGAACCAGACAGATGCAAGTGTAAATGCTTCTGCCAGTCTGCCCAGAGTCGATTAAGAAACATCCCACTCTGTCCCTTTTCTTCGCCGCCTAATTTACATCATTGGTTAACACTGCACAGAACGTTTCACATCATCAGACTGTACATACAACGAACATAGCAAGTTTTGAAAATTTCGAATAGCTGACATCATGCGTAAAACTTTTAATATGGCGATACCCCTTCTTTCTTATTCTAGCTCAAACTATTCCATATATTTTGAGTAGAGCTTAATTATAGCAATGAGTAGAGCATAATTAAAGCATTGAGTGGAGCATAGCATTGAGTAGAGCATAGCATTGAGTAGAGCATAGCATTGAGTAGCGCGCATAAATAGATTTACATGTATCTGTCTATGCCTGAGTCATAATTTGCTGAAAGAATGCTGCAAACGCGCATCCTGTGCATGTAATTACCCGCTTAAAAGGCATAATGCGCATATAATTAGCCGCTTAAAAGGCATAATGCGCAGATAATTACCCGCTTAAAAGGCATAATGCGCAGATA
>NC_134473.1:1313187-1317105 GCF_964194025.1 Convolutriloba macropyga | reverse complement strand
GCTTTACCATTGTCCTCAATACCAGTAAAGATATTACATGGAGTGTTATTATGAATTTTGTCCCGTAATATCAACAGTTTTTTTGCTGCCTAGTTACCATTATGATTGAAAAAAAGGTTTTTTTTATCATAATGTACGTCTTTGTTGAATTTTCTACATCGAAAATTATTACTCCTTCTTTCAGATCCATCTTACACATCATTGTTTTTTTTCTGCTTCTAATATAACATTGCCATATGTTTCCTGATTTGTTTTCCAACTCCGTTATTTCAGAAAGATCATATATTCTGGTTTTGTTATTGCATATAGAAACTGATTATTCCTTTCAGTAAAATTATAAACAGATGAGAATTATAAACAGATCATCTCATTTAACCAAGATTTTAAGTACTAAGTACCCTTAAGTTGAAACTTTCTTTTGGTCTTATCATTCTAACATTTAGTGTGTGTTCTTCTTTAGATTTTGTTAAGTCTTTAGTGATCTTATGCAGTGCCTATCTAGAGATCTTTAGTGATCGAAATAATAGGTTACCAGGGAACCATGCCTTTAAAATTGGTTTTATACTGGGTAAAACTTTTGATTGTAATTACGACATACGCACAAGTAAGATTATACAAAATAAACCAAATAATCTAGCTATGTCGAAAACTTTAATGCCAAATTTAACACTAGTATCTGGAGAAAACGAATAGAACTTGTTTCAATCTTGAAAGTGAACTTGTTGTAACAAATGATGTCTGTGGCATTTACGCAAACTTAAGATTTGTAAATTGTGGTTAATTCGCATTGTTGGGCACACTTAAATTAGAGACAAGTGGTAGAGGAACAATTGAATATAGAAATCACTGTCCTCCAGTCCTACTGGTTGATAAGTTACTCCTAAGTTTGGATGACAAATCAAGTTTTTAAGAGATAAGGTTCACAAAATTAGTCAACTTAAAGGTGATCTTGCTGCTGCAGGAATAAGACGCATTAAGATGTGTGATCTGTTTGGTTTCATCAATGATGAAAAAGAAAACATTTTATTTGGATTATGAGTTAAGCTGTTAATTAGGAGAAACATTGATCATAAACCAATATTTAGAGATAATGCTAATCATGGTGCTGCTGCTAAGCATGGTAATTTCTAAATAGGTGATATCTTGGTATGTACATTCAGTTGATCCTGGTATTGACAATCTTTTTGTAGTACAAAAATGATTAAAGTAATCAGATGTTTCGGATTTTTGTTTAGTAGTAATCGGATTTTTGTTTAGTATGAGCGTAAAACATTTTATAAGAACATTTCTAATGCAACTAAATTCTTGCTAACATTAGAATGGAAATTGGAATGGACAGAGAACAGCATGTCATTGTTCCCTTTGAAACAGTAATGTTAAGGAACAAACCAGACACATAATGCAAGCACCTACACTCTCACAAATGTGACTGAATCTTAATGCAAATCTTGGAGTGATTGGAATTGGGAGTTGGAATGGGATGTCACATAATTATAAAACTTATATAACTCACAAATAATTTAGAAGTATTTACAGAATTTATATCCTTGACTTTATATATCAAAGTTATCATCTTGTTGTGCGATCTTTTACCTAAATTCAAGTTTATTTTAGCTGTTAAGGATAGTATTCCTCATGCTTTAGTTTTTGACTAACAAATTGGCAGTATTAGTATTGGTAAGAGACATTATCGTCAGTCCGATGTTTTCTCCTGTATATCAATTCGTTCATCCAGGTTTGGTCAGGAGGTTCAAACATTTCTTCAATGAATCTATGATTTTTATGTTTTTTAATATATCTTCTAAACTATTTCTTCCCTTTTCTATTTGAAGCTTTTTAATTCTACTAAAAATTTCTAGTTTATTGTTCATGTTTTCATCCAATCGTAACTCCAAAATTTGTTTTGCTAGTGTTTTGATTTCTATAAATTTTATTTTATTTTTTTAAGATGAAAAAACATCATCTTTCGACTTTTTTCACGCTTTGGAATCAGTTTTTGATTTTAATCTGATCACGTTATCTCAGGTTCCAACAATTTCAGATTTTTTTTAATATAACCCCATTTGCTAAGCAGTTCCACTGATCACAGTGCCATATATGATATGACAGGTAGTTTATTTTTTGAAATGCGAATCGTTTTTATCATATGTCAATTAAAGAGTGCTCCACATATGGTATCATAGATAGTTTTCTTTACAACTCTGGATTATTTTGTATCACTCTGCTTAGTAGCATTTTCACAAAATCCTGAAAATCATTGCGGCCGATCGTGAAGCGGCTTCCCCAGTTGGGGCCCGTTGAGGTTGAGGTGAAGGAACACCACACCCTTTGTCCGCTAAGAAAGTCCGACGATTTACTCAACAGCTTGACCACACTCAATGAAACAACCAACCGCTGCACCATGTGAGACGACAGGTTTTCGTTTAAGATTGCTTATAAATACAGATGTTTTGTTCATTTACGTGTGTTATACTAGTGAACCAGTGAACCAATGAAAATGCTTCGCAGATAATTATCAACATTCAGATATTTTTTTGGATTCAATGTGATAGAATAGATGTCTTACTTTTTAAAATTGGTAGTAGATATTTATTAGTGCTATCTACTAATTATTGGTGTGTTTTTGAAAAAGGTCTCACTCTATAGTGTTTATTAGCGAGTCATGTAAAACGTGCTGTTCATCTTTTGTTTTAGACATAGATGGTTGAATAAAACTTTCTATCCACTACTGATATAAGATCCGATCTGTGACAGTTTCATAACATTTTTTTTATTTGCTAAATATTTTCGCAAGCAGGGCCGTTTGTTCCAAACAGCTAAGAGCAAGGTCACTTCTGTCAGCTGTCTTAGTTTCTTGGTTTGATATGATCCATCTTTTCATTAGAGAAAAAACTAAAAAGTGTATGTTTTCAAAACAAAGTAAAAAAAATGGGTTTTCTCATCATCACCATAGACTCCACCCCTACCCACCCACCCCACAGCCTAGGAATCCTGTAGCGCTTTGAAGCTCAGCCGCGCGCCATCATGGTTTTGATACCAAAACGGATAGCTATGAATTAGTGAAGGCTAAAATAAGAAAGACCCGAAATTTTAAACTCAATTTTGACTCTCGGTTTTTTTCAGATCTCCAAAAAACTACGCAATACTGAAAAGAAATTTATAAGAGAATCCCAGTCCCCATAAAAATCAATCACCTTAGCTATCTTCTTTTTGGTCCGGAACTTCTTTCTATTTCGGTCGAATTTTGATTTATTGAGTTAATAATTTTCATTGCACGCACGTACTCGCCATAAAAAGCCAGATTTCAAAGGAAGTTTCTATATAAATTGCAGCTATCAAATTAGAATTTGACTTTCAGTGATTTTCGTCATTTTATTCCTATCAAGTTGCGTGTTTTAAGCGAAGTTTTGTGACTCAAGGCTAATTTCTGAGCTAACATTTCTAATTTATTTGGGGTATTGGAGTTTTTGTGACTTCAGGTAGAATCAGGCAGCCTATACATAGATATCCTTAGTTGCGTTGGTTAGTTGCATATCGTTTTACTGGATGCCTGAACTAACTGATAGTTAAGTTATTGGACACTGATTAACGTATCAATTGGTAAGATAATATTATTAGACTATTGTTTCTTGGAACTCATTGGAATTAGAAACTGCATGGCACGATTCATTGGACAATAAAACTACGAGGAAGAGAGCTTCGTTTGAAACAGCTAGTTTTGCCCTATTTTTTGCCCTACATATTAAAAATCTAGAAGACCTAAATAGAAATCTAGATTTCGACACTTTCCATTTCTAACTCCTGCATATGTTAAGAGGAAAACTTTTCTTTCACTAATCTGCAACATTGCACTCTTAACTTTCATTTCAAATGAACTTTAGCACTTTTGTAGCTTTTCCTTTTCTAAATACGTTGGAG
>NC_134473.1:1275687-1308187 GCF_964194025.1 Convolutriloba macropyga | reverse complement strand
TATTGGTGATGTTGCCTAACAATAACGACAGCTCAGCTTAGCTGAATAACTGCATAAATTTATCGCTTATTTCAGCCTCAAGTTACCTACGTTCGCCGCATTCAGCTTTTAACTTAGAAAAACTATATACAAACTTGAACCCAAGAACCCATATTCGAACTGAACTTATTTCAAATGGAATAAGCAAATGGAACTTGTCGGTTGTAACAACAACTTTGAAAATCGAAAAATTAGAGGTCAAATCAAGCCAGTTCCGACAAGCTTTAACATAAATGGTTCCAATAGTTTTAAGATTTAATTTTACAGAAAACAACTTTCAGTGCTAATTACTTTGAAATGCAAATGAAACCAACTTATTGCAACAATTGAGGGGTTTGAAGTGAAGCTAGGGAAATGAGAACCAATAAACCATTTGTCAAAATTTTGCCAGAAACTCTACCAGTTTTGAAACGAATCAGTTCTGATCTAATAATAATGGAAGAAGCTAATTTATGTTTGCATTGTTTGGTTGCTTCAGCCCTGACGCAATGGATGCCGCGGGCAAATGCTATGGTCCATACGAGGAAATGGATTATCACAGTTAGAAATTTTCGTTTAAAAGTTGAACGAGTGGTCTGTATGCGGCAAATAAGCCTTTCTCTTAACAAATTCGTGATATAGATAAGTTGAGTATTATGGCAAACAAGGAGGCTCTCTAATATGCGTACGAAATGCTCATCAAAATTCTTGACTTAATTGGCTACCAAATGATGAAGAGATAGAAGTCTTTCAAAAACATACATATTGTTCATTAAACACTAATTGAATGCAATAATGGTACGCTAGAGGGCCGATGAAACTTGTACAGAGACTACTAGAATAGACAATAATTAAAAGCAAACAGCAAAAATCAATTGTGACGAAAATTCGATTTCTGTATCAAAAAAGTAATAACAAAATCAAACTCGCATCAGCTGAAACCTAAATATAACAAAGAACCTACTTTTTTTCCAAACATGTAAATTAATAATATAACGGAAAGGTTAAAGTTTACATGCCTTCAGAATAATCAGGAATTTAACTGTGTACACTTAGTTACCCAAATTTTAGTTCAAAGTTTTTGTAAGGGGGTGCTTCTCTACGTTCTTTCCTCAATTACGCAAATTTTTTAAATCGCTGCAAAATGATCTCTCATCACAATCGGAGTCTTCCATGCATCCAAACTGTCGCTTGATTGCAGCTCCTCGACGTCGTACGCAAATCTTCCTGGGGTTGCAAGACTTCCCGGGCTTACAATCTTCATCTGTCATACAACCTGTCTTCCCTGTTGCTTCCCTGTTCTCAATTCTTGATTTGAAGAAACGACAACGTCACCGTGTTAATTTTAACTCACGTGAAGAGCACGTGCTAAATTCTAAATTTTCGATCGCTCGAATTAGAATTTTCGATCGCTCGATCGCTTTTCATTAGAAAAAATATGGGACCTGTCCTTAAGATGAAACGTGCCAAATTGAACTGTACGAAACGGGATGAAATGGGCTAAATTATTTTTCTAAATGATGCACGAACCATGATCTGGCATTTTATCCATCACTTACTCCACTCCGCCACACTGATATGATTGGGTTTGATCAGAACGTTTTGTCAGAAGAGTACTGAATTAAGTAAGCAGTGAGCTGAAAACCAGAATTCTTAAAAGATTTCAAAACATTTCACCGCTTTTCAGTGCTTATCCTACAAAATGGTCATTATTCAAAAAAGATCAGATTACGTAATTAGACATCATAGAAATCGTAATTACACGTGTTATTATTTACGAATATTGTACTGAAAAGTTAAAAAACGGATCACATTCAACCCTTTTCCGCTCATTTCGTACATTATTAGTACAAGACGCATTTCTTATAAAATAATGCGCTGAAACGGCGAGCACATATTGACCAGGGTTTTGTGACTACTGAGAAACAACTCCAATAATCAAAGATCATAAGGTTTTTGCGTAAGTCATGATGACATAGTGTGGGCTCTATGAAATTGGTTTGATGAGAAAACCGGTTTGAATACATTTCTTACGTTCACCGATTAATAATATCGATTAACCAAAAAGGTTTTTGCCATTTTTGTCTATAAAAAACGATCATACTGAATATTGTCCTACTTCCTAAAGTTCAACAAAATCTATACTACGTAGGTTACAAACCTAATGCCCAATAATATCGGTCAGTGCAATTCTCACGCGCACTCAATAAGCATTGTTTGTTGTAGAAAAACTATACGGAGACGAGTGGGATGGTCTGTGCGCGTGTCATGTCCTAGCATTCGTCTGGTCGATCCCTACTATTGTTCTGTTTGGGGTAGGACTGTGCTGCAGGAGCTGCCGGGAAGACAATACTGCATTCATGGTCGGGCTAATGATATGCCTGGGAATACAAGGCAAGTACTGTGGGTTTTTCCATCTGCCTTCCAACATCAGTCATCTCGTAACTTATGTCCCCTGGTCGAGGTTTTTTGGGCTAATTTTTGTAAGAAATGCGGTGAATTTTTGTAAGATTTCACCGCATTTCACCGCATTTCGCTCAAGAATTCACCTCGAAATTCACCGCATTTCTTAGAAAAAATTCGCTGCATCAACTTCAGTGGCCAATTAATGCAAGAAATGTGGTGAATGCGGTGAATGCTGTGAAAAAAAATAACCCGCACTACGCCGCGTTTCTTACAAAAATTCACCGCTTTTGTTTTTCAACGTTTACTTAAGTTCATAAGAAGAGTTAAAGAAGTAAGTGACAGTTGGCGCAGTGGAATAAGAAGTTGAATAAATGCAGGAGGTAAGAGGTTCGAACACGTGTACAGAAGAGTCTTTTTCTTAAGGATACCGAGAACGCGGTGAAAATAAATAATTCAGCGCAATTCAGTGCATTCACCGCAAAAAGATGTAAGAAACACACAGTGAAAATTATTTTGTTTCAACTCATTTCTTACGAATAATATTTCACCGCCAAACCTCGACCCGGGTGGCAACTTATGCGTTAATTGGAGCTGAAACTTTGGGGTTATAGAATGAGACGGATTGGTTATGTAAATGGTAATTTTCCGGTTACCTTTTTTTCTCTAGGTGAAAACAACGATCTGCCGGTTTTAAACTGAAAGCTCCGCTGCCTAATGTGCATAGAGTCAAAGCATACTCTCGTCATACCCCCCCCCCCCCCAAAAAAACTGCTCCATGCTAACTAGCGCACTAAGGTCTATGTAGTGGTGGCTGAGTCACTGTCACTGTCTCTACCATGAAGTCACTGATGTATGTAGAAGCTATCCAGGTTGCATCTAAATTTAGTCACTGTATTGAGAAAACCACCAAAAACCCGTCGGCTCGACAAGTTGTAGATGAAACTTTTTATCAGTTTTTTATTAGAGTTTCTGAGTCGGATAGAAACACCTACTAGCCTGTATTTGGCTGTTTGGTAGGAAAATCACAACAAGCAAAAAAAAAGTCGTTGCAAATTTAACATTATTTTTTGTCTAAGCAGCAATAATTCATCAGCGACTTCTAAATGCGAAATTGCACTCAGTAGTAATCAAATTCTACTGCATTTCTGGTATATACAATAAAAAATCAACATCAGCATGCAGTTTGATGGACAAATATTTTGAAAAAAAATTAGACTTCACCGGCGAACTTTCAGTTAGTATGCTTCCTTAGAGTTGTGCTCTACATGGAAAACTGCAGTCACTTTAGCGTATGGCATATGTCTTTGCGGTTTCAAAAATTTCCGCGCAAGATGGAGTCAAACTGAGGTCCCATACTAGGGATAACACTGTTGTCCAGACTTTTGTACGTTCAGAAGTAACAATTTTCAGACGGTCGTTCGTCGAAATTAACGTATATGCAGACCGTCCCAGAAAAAAGACCTCTGATGAGAAGTATTCTAATCAGACAGTTACTCGACCATTTTGCAGATAAATTTCAGACTAAATTCAAGAGACTATCTATAGTTCTATGGTATAGTTTTTTTGTAAAATGTAAAATGTAAATTCAAAATTTTATAACCATAACAACAGTATGATTAATCATTTACATTTAACAATCACTTTAAAATATATGAAAAGTTTGGTCCTTAAAATACTAGTAAAAATAATTTGTAAAAGCTTGTGCTTGTCTGTTTATTGGAACACGTTCATGTAATTTATTCATTTCTCTAGTTATTTTCTCCTTGTCTTTTGTTTGTTTTCTAACTTGTTTTCAAATGCATGACAAGCAAATGTATACTGTATGCTTTTCTTTTGACTTAGTAGCATACTCTGATCAAACTATGGAGCACTTGAACGGCCTTTAATCAGACTTTCTTGCGTCCGAAATCTGTCCTTTCGTGATCTTTAAAGCATCTATGATCAGAAATGAGCGCGCTCAATCTGCTATGATCAGATATCCAATTTCTAGAAGATCTTCGCAGTAACGTACTTCGATCTCGAGATCTGCATTTGTGCACTCGAAGTTGAAATATTCAGTTTGGTCTTTTTTGTCTGATTTTCTCCATCTTGGAAGAAATCGAGCTGTTGACCTTTTTCAGCGCAATTTTGCTTTCATTTCAGCGCTTTTCAACTTCGTGGCTATCATCATTATACCAGCAAACGATTGGCTTTATGAGGACTGTGACGAAATCCGGCGGGGAAAAATTCCTTCTAACATGAAACCAGTAGCTGAAATGCTTTGTGAGCAACTTCAAGCCATGCTTATAATTTTAATACTCGCGCTCTTAGGCACTGCCGCATGTTGCGTCTGTGCAATTATGGCCTGTGCATGTCGAGGACAATCAAAGCGGAATCGAAAGGAAGAAAGTAGGAGACGTCCGAGACGTCGGGGCCCCCCAAGGAGGGAGAGGCGCGGTGGAGATAGGGACCGAGATCGAGGGCGTGATAGGGGACGGGATAGGGGAGGTGATGGGGGGAGGGGTCGACGTGGACGTGGCAGACGAAGGCGACGAACTCCAACATATCTAACTTACGATTCTTTCGATGACGATTACTATTATTACTATTAATAACTAGTTAATAATAATCCACAACATCACAGCCCAAATTTCTGAGAATCAAGACATAAAATTTCACTCAAAAAATGAAATTTAGTCGAAAATTAAACAAAAACAGAAGACACAATCGTGGCACCTGAGAGTGAATACTTGACAAAATCCGATCTGCAAAAATGGTTGTGTGATATTGACCAAATATTTCAGCGAATTTAATTGCGACAAAAACAAATAAATTTGACTTGATGTCAAAATTGCTGACTAGCTGTGACGACTATACGCAGTTCTAATGTGATTACATCTTAACGTATTTCATTTTAATGGAAGCACACGCTATCAACCCATCTAAACATATCATTAAAGAATGATGAAAGAAAACTGTGATAAACTGATCAACTCTTACAAAAATCAATTGCCTTAAAGACCAGTTGAAAATTAGCAACCAAGATTTATATGAAAATTGGTGTAAATTGTAAATTATTAATTATATGAATTGAAAGAGGATCTATTGTCCTAAAAAAAACTTGAAATTCTCGTAGAATTTGAGTTTTGACCTTATGTAATTGAATTTTTTAAATACTCTCGAGTCAACTTAACGTTATCCCAGGTTGCCCAACCTTGAAAAAAAATGTTAAGGCTGTAGGACAGCACCGTATATGTCTAGCACAAAAACCGTACTAAGATCTTGTTGAGTTTTCTACGGTCCGTAGTAAGGCTGTAATGAAATTTCTAATTTTCCGTACTGTGGCCGTATCACGATTATCAAGTGCCGTAGTAAGGCCGTACCAAGTTTTATAAGTGCTCTAAAATAGGAAATAGAATGAAAACTGTCGGGGAAATTTCTAGTGAAATTGAAAAAATTTTTGGACTAAAACTCTTTGAGAAATTTATCAGATTCTTCAGATGTGTGAAAAGTTAGAGGGCAAAATGAAGGAAAAAGAGACATTTTTGAGATAAACCTTAACAAAGTTTTTTGTAAATTCTCTACACCACCGTCGTAAGTTTTCAAAATCTCGTCTAGGAAGGTCAACCTGGGACAACTTTATTAGCATTAATGTGTGCGGTGAGTCGCTGGAAGAAATAAGGTTAATAAATGTCACTCATCGCAATTCAGACGATCTTGAGGTAACTCGTTGTTTCACACGCCTCAGTTTTTACAAATATTAACTCGCAGTTACAAAACCCTCCCTGTAGCAAATTTTTAAGGCTTAAGAGATCTAAAAAGTGATGTAAAAATTGATGGTAAAAGATGCAAGAGGTGTTGAAAAACATGCATCCAAGTTCTTGGAACAGTGCACACCATCCAGTTTTTTTTTCTAAAACAGTGTGCAATGTGCAGCAGATTGAATGTATGCAGTCATCAAAAAATCACAGCAACCTCGTGTGATAATATATGCAAAGTATATATGCAAATTGTTTTTCTCAAAGCAGGTATGGATGTGGTGAGCCACTTTTCTCCCCGTTTTCTTTTTATCCGTGAGGAGCTGTTTGCACTGCCAAGCTTATTTTCATCAGTTCTTCAATTTCAAAAAGATCTGTAAAGAATAGCATCAGAGTCATAAGCAGTACCAGAATGTCTTAATGTTTGAAAATATTATTCATAAAAAAATTGTATTGAGTCGTCAATAGTGCATAAGCGTACATTTGCCCAAAAAATTGTGATGAAATGTATTAGCTTAAGCAAGTGATAATTTGAAAATAAATGTCTTATCAATGATAACAAAAAAAAACGAAGGCTGAAAAGGCATCTCTCTTCCTGTTCCGCATTCTTTTTGGAGAGCGATTATACAGTTTAGCAAGTTTTAAAAAAGAGCGCAGTACTTAAACTAAAATTCCATTTTTAAATTACACAAACCGGATATCATTTTAAAGCCGCTAAAGTAGGTTTTCCTTTAAATTTGCTACAAAATTAAAGTTTGTTTATTCTTTGCATAAGAACCAAAAATAGCATACAAAATAACAAGACAGATACAGCCCAAAACTATAAGCCAACGGGGAAAGTTCATCAATATTTTGTAAATCGTTGAGCAAAAGAGTTTTTTAATTACAATTAATCAATTTTAAGTTTTTTTTATTTTAAATTTTGCAACATTTTGTTTGTATAATTCAGAGCACAAAATTGATTTTCGAAAAAGATTTAAAATATTGCAAAACTGCCGAATCTTAAGTTTTTTTAATTAATCTTTTTGAACGGTTGATTATTTATATTGTTAACCGTTCACAACAAACCTTGATCTAAGATTCTCTTCATTGTTTAGCCATAAATTTTCTGAGTTGGTGGTCAACAAATTTAAGAATAGTTTTCTGCGAACTTTATTGTGTCTTCTTTCCATAAAATAGAGAATGGTATGAAGTCTAAAGTTCTGACAACAAATCTTGTGAATCTAAAACACGGAACAAATAAACAGCTCAGATAATCCACGACAAGTGTACCACTGTTGATAATTGCTAAGAAACGTTAGCAAATTATGCAAAGTTAGCTTGAACAACCTCAATCTTCAGAAAACACTATCCTTATCAGAAACATTAAAACAAAATTCCAGAAATTTTTTTTTCTAAAAAAACCAAGCAGTTTGCTTGTTAGAACTCTCATTATTGTTGAAAATAGCCCTACATATTTATTTCGTTCTATTTGTGAACCCCCGAAAGTTGAAAGAGTGGCTTCTTTAAAACAGTAAGCCAATGCAATGTTGGTTAATCTAATTACAGAAGCGTCTGCAAAATTGGCATTATCGTTTCTCCTAACTGTTATATCATATTGAAGATAAGCATTTCCATTTTGACGGTAGTTATTATTTTCACCCTAAATGAATTCAACATTTTGATTGGAGTCGTTAAGACTTGCTTGATATTGGTGATATATTTTTGTGTAGTCTCTTTTATTTATTGATGTGTCGATAGATGTTTCGTCAATTAATTGAAAATCTTCTATGCTCACTTACTTTCTGAAAATCGATAAGTAAATTTTAAGAAATCCTGAATCAGAGAGTAATTTTTCTTTGAATTCTTTTAATTTGTCTTTCTTGGGTTCAGTTTTCATTTTTATAGGTTTTGTTTTCTTGTTTGTGAATATTAGGTCTTGATATTATTGTCTTAGGCATTTATTAATCGAAAGTTATTGTTCTTTAATCAATAATCGAAAAGTAACAGATTGGCCGCTAAAAGAAACGAGATTGCCATTTTCGTTTCGTAGTCTAAAGTTGATTGTAGAGAGGAAATTTTTACTCTCCATCATGAACCACTCAATTCCACCCCTAAATTTTTCAATATATTTATAGCCTGGATCTACATCCATCGTAAAGTTGTGGATTACGTGAATTCTTTTTCCATTAACAATCATTCCTTGAGCAATATCATATTCAACAAAAATGTGGTTAAAAGATATGATATCAACAGGGTGATCAGATAAATTATATTTTTCGCTAACTGTTCTCGCAGTAAATCCTAGAATAGTTCTAATTGTTTCATCATAAGTAAAATCCATTTCCCATCCATCCTCAATTTCAATTATAGATCCTTGTATTTTATAATTTGGTTCAATTGTAAATGGAAATGATTCTCAATCAGAGTTTCCGTTTAAAACCATTAATCTTTTGCTTTGCTCAATCTATTGCTTTCAACTCATAAGCACCTTTTGGAATAACAATATCAAGGATCATTTTTTCTGGAGTAATATAGAAAAATTTGTTGTTTTCATCTGTAATAGTGAAAATACCATTACAACCAGTTAAAAAAGTAATTGCTGTTTTGAATTATTTGTTATTAGTTTGAAGTGGTTCATAAAAACTTTCCTCACGAGTTGATTGATCCATCACTACTAGCATATTCTCCTCAATTTTTGCTCTAGTGTTGAAAGCTATTTATTCGAGTGTTTTCTTGGTTAATTCCAATTATATATTCATAATCGTTATTGATGATGAATCTGATTTTGATATTGAGTTTTAAATTTATCAATAATGTTTCAATATTGTTTCCCTGTCTCAGTCTCACCTTTTAAAACTAAGCATCAGGCATTTGTGAAGCTTCTACGAGCGTATCGGTCTGTCCTGCTAATTTTAATCCTAGTAGAACTTGTAATCTAGCCCATAT
Organism: Convolutriloba macropyga; assembly: GCF_964194025.1. Lineage (NCBI taxonomy): Eukaryota > Metazoa > Xenacoelomorpha > Acoela > Convolutidae > Convolutriloba > Convolutriloba macropyga. Next base: position 1,299,098 of record NC_134473.1, on the reverse strand, counting down.
TTCGTTATAGTCTGATGGATTTGTTTTAGTTTTATGAGAATTTCTTTCTAAATCTGACTTTAAAGATTCACATTTGTCTGATTCCCCAATTGCTATTGCTGCTATTGGAGGTTAAAAAACTTTTCAAGTCGTGAGCTAGGATTTTTTATATATTCTTGCCTTTTAGATTTACGATCGGTATATGGATCATAATTAATATCATTCAGAATATAACGAAAGTGAACAAGTCATCATCACTCATTTTATTAAAAATTGAAGTTTTTTGTGCTAGCGCTTTTTGAATTTCTGGTGTTTCTTCTTGTGTTTTGTTTCCAATTTCAAAATTATTTCCACCTTGAGTTTCAGTAACAACACTATTCATTGTTATTTTGGTTTTGTTCATTTCTTACTACTTTGATTTGATTTCTACTTTTAGATATTATAGCTAATGTTTGAAATAATTCCTCGCTAACTGATACACCTTCAGGTGGTTTTATAACAAAAGTGTTAACAACATTCGTTGATTCTAATTCTTTTGTTTCTTCAACTACTTCACCAGTTTTTTTAGTTATGGCTTCAAATGTTTCTGCAAATTTTTGATCATATGTTTGTTTGAATATTCTCCTCTTAATTATTCCTTCTTTTTCACTTTTCTGTTGTTCAGCTAAATTTTTAGTGAGATTAAATCTTCTTCGGTTACATTTGGATAAATGCTCATTTAAGATATCAAAATCAAACTAAAAAACTTGCGAATGATGTTTCAACAGAATGGATTTAATTCAGCAAAAAAATGGATTCTAAACATAATCTATATTTTTTTATATATTTCTTTTGACATATCAATAGTTAGTGGTTTATATTTGGTTTGCCGGCATGTATAGCCTAATTGCTGAATTCATTAATATTTATATCCATACTAGCTTTGTCCTGGAATAGCTTTTGAACCTCTCGGATATTGTTTGGTCTGAATAATAGAAAAATGTTACAATTTGCTCTTATTGTGTTCTTTGGTAATTCATAATAACCGTGACTGACGATGAAGACACAAATATTGTTATGGCGTGACTTTTTGAACATTGCTTGCGCTCTGGGATCGTTCATTTCTTTTTCATTGAGATCGTCTCGTATTATCACAGTTGATTCACCTGCATAATCGTGTGGGTGTTTTAATTCATCAATGTTTCCGTAAGCACATATTTCAATTTCAGACGGTTCAAAGTTTTCATCACTAAAAAGATCTTCAACAGTATTTTTGTTTTGTAAGACTTTATTAATCGATTTCAGAGGTATATGATTTTCGAAGCATTCTTTTAAAGTTTGATATGTATCTTGATGAATTTATGGTGAAAATATATATATTTCATTGAGTTCATTAATAATTTCAAGAACTAATTACGTTAAGAAGCAAAATTTCTCACAGCAGATGGTCCTGTTATTGCCACTCGAACTGGATGACTTTATGGTTATATTTTTTTCCATTTATTTATTTGAAATATTTAATACCTAATAAAAGATACGATTCATAATCACAAATGCAAATAAAAACTTCATCTATAGAACTCCAACCGGATGTCTAAAAACTATTATAATTAAACCAGGTTACTATAAACGTGACAAGATAAACGAAGAAATACATAAACAATTAATAGCTATGGAGATGCTTACGAATGTTGCTCACCCTTATTTGTTGAGATTGGTAATGGTTACTATTTGATTATATTATTTGAGCGAGGATTTTGTTCTACTAACAATAAAAGTCAATTAGGTTCAAATCTTGATCCTCCTACTAGATATGTGAAAAACCAAAAACTTCTTGAAATATATTGGCAAAAAGTCGATGATAAATAAGACGATTAGAGAGTTTAATTCAAGAATTAGAGTTTAATTCTATATCAGATAGCTATTGATAAAGATATGATTGAATTTGCTACCAATAACGATCAATATTTACTTTATTTGTAGTGATGGTTATATATATGACGAGCGATGGTTAGAAAATTGGTTAAATTAAATACAACTTCACCAGTAAATCGAAAATTTATTGATTTTTATTAATTGTTGTGAAAAAACTGAAAAATGTTTGAATGAATATTGTTATGAAAATGAACTTCCTTAAGAACTATGTAATTTTAAAACAAGATAAAGAGGTGTTTTAGAGGCAATAAAATCTAGCCCACTAGTCATAATAGATTTTTATTCTTATATTTTTATTGATAATATGTTATAGGAAACTGAAGCTTACAACAATTCCACACATTTTAGAGATGCGTTTATCTTAAAACGTAATTTGAATTATAAGCGAATTAATTACTATGAAAGATTTAATAGAATAATTTGTTCTCTAATAAGCGAGCATTAGTATATTGTGAATACTGGCTAGATTGAAGTTTTTATCAATTTCGACAGAGTGTGCACATATTACGTAATACTTTGTTGTTAATTCAATACTCAAAAATTATGTGCTCGCCAAGGTGCGGATACACAGGCATTCGAACTGTTTGCTTATATACACCTCTGATTCTATTTTTCTCATGTTCTATTATGTTCACATATGTATCCAATTATGATGCTTAGTCTGCTTAGCTAGCAGCAAGCGAGTGCATATATATTGTTGACTTTTAGGATAGTAGTATGCGTAGCTAGTAGTAAGCGAGCTGCTGAGCACGAGCTAGTAGTACGCAAGAGTGAGTTGCGGAGCACGAACGGTGAGACACGTAGTGGCGAGCGAGTTTTAGTAGATTGAGGATAAGGTTCCTGTTTGGGAATGGTCGTCTTGAGTGAGCGAAACGAGCGGGATATGATCATTTTCAAACTGTTACTGTATCCGCAATCTACTATACTACTCCCGTTGCTCGGGAGTAAAATAGAAACATGAGTTGATGATCAGATAAAAAATTTTTTACAACTTGAATTAGGTCGCACTAAAGCATACTACCGCACTAAAGCATACTACCTCAAAACGCGTTTAGGTTACAATCGCGTGGACCAAGGAATGTTTTCCGACTAAGCATCAAAAATCCAATTGCTCGAAACTGGGCGTCAAGATCCGATTGGCTGAACCAGTTGAAAAGCGGCCATGATCAGATGCTCGGAAAATATTTTGATATGATTCGAAATTGTGCGCTTATGTCTGAATTAGCGCAAAATTATTCAAAAAATTATATTTTCAGAAAACAAAAACTATCGAAAAAAACGATTCAACAATCCATACAGTGCAAAACTGCGCGCCTATGATTAGACAAACCTCTAAAACATGCTGGAACACTTGTCGCATTATAATTTTTTCTTTTTTCACAACAGCTACCGGAAAAGGTATCTAAAACAGTCACTGTTGCCATGCAAATTACCTATGATAACAGACAAAATGTCAAACAGAGAGTATAAACAGTTTTTTATTCTTTTTTAAATTTGTATAAATATCCCCAAAAACTAAAAAAAAGAACAATAAAATGCCAGAATAAATAATTACAAAATCTTAAGACCGCTTTAGTTGCCCCAATAAAAAATTGACTTTTTTGTCACAAGCTTGTCATCATTTAGTGTTGCTTGTGTTAACTTGCAGGTCATGCTGATTAGACATCTGAGCTATCATTCTCAGTCAACTCAGAATCGAAAAAAAACCTTAAAAGTTTCTAATTCTGTTGGACTATGAGGTAGACTTAATCAGACGATGAATCGATTTATCGAGTTTTTTTAATCTTTTATTTGACATAACGTGCTTATGACTAACACTTGGGAACTTTTGATTCAAACTTCTGCACTTTTCTCTGACGTATTGGGACTATGATTCGGTTATGCAGTCCTATGATTCAACATCGCGCAACAACAAGTAAGTTTAGAACAATGCAACTTCCACCAAAACTTAAATTTCGATCAGCTAACCTCGGTTATTCTTTGTATATCGTCACCCAATCCCTGTGCTATTGATTCCGAAAATTCTGATCATTAGTTTCCATTTTTTTTGATAATTTTTTTGCAAGAAATGCGCTGAAATTGTATAAGAAATAGACTCAAAGATCAGCGCTTCCTGACCGAGTTTCAGCTCTTTTATGCGCATATCTTAGATAAAACGGTAGGAGCTTCAGAGCAAAAAATCTTACATAATAATGGGCTGAACTGAGGATCAAATGTGTAAAAATCTTGCATAAAATTTGCTGCAAAAAGTGCTGAAAGGTTTAAAAGAAATGTGCTGAAGAGGCGCTGAAATTACTTAAGGGCTGCGTTGAATACGTGCTGAAATTTCAAAAATGTCAGTGTATTCTCAATGTTTCGGCGCATTTCAGCGTATTCAGAGCCTTTCTTGCATAATTTCAGCTGCCCCCTCATTTGAGACAATCGACTGACGATTTAATCATTCATTTGTTCACTGTGTTTAGCGCTGATGACGAAAGGAGAGCGGGAGAAAGCCGAGGCGAAAGCACTGATTGCCCCGACCCGTATTCCCGTGTTGGAAGAGAAATTAAGGGCGACTACTTTCGTATATTAAACTTTTATCTATCAAAATTGACGTCGGTTGAGTTGCAACAAAAAATTAATCTTTTGCTTTAGTTGCTTTGTTATGCTTTATGCTCAAGAAACTTAAGCTCAAAAGGACCCACGTTTTGTTTTCTAGCAAGTGGTTATTTTTCGTTGCGATCATCATCTTCGGCTGCTGCTGAAAATCAAAATTCAGTTCAATTTAGATTGTAACATTCCGGTCTCCTTGAACGGATTCAACAAAGTTGTCTCTTTCTTTCAAACGAACTATCAACAAGGTTTGTTTAATCATTCACATTGTATGTTTTTGTCCAGCAATTGAACTTTTGGTATTTGTCAACCCTCTTCTTCGTCGTCTCTATTCAATCTGTTTTGCGGCATCTCGATGTCTTCCTTCATCGGCAAAATAAGTTTGTTAAAGGGTCGTCTATTGGCTGCATGAAGTTTAATGACTCAAATGATTTTGTCATTTCCATCAAGCACCTTAGTAATTCGTTCAAGTGGCCATGTCATTGGTGGTGTGTTGTCCTCTTTCACGAAAACTATGTCGTCTAGTTCAAGGTTTTTTTTCCATTCTACCATTTCTTTTTTTGCTGTACTGTGGATATATAATCAGTAGACCATCTCCTCCTGAAGTCTATGATGAGGTTTTCATCTTCTTCTTCTGTCGAGTAAGTGTTGTTGCACTTTCTACTGTAAAGACTGTTATTTCCGGCAAAGTCTTTCCATTAGGAAAATGTTCGGCTGTCAGGGCTAAGGCATCATAGGCATCATTCGAAACTGATGTAAGAAGTCTTGAATTCAAGACAGCCTCTATCTGGTTTAAGAGTGTCGCAAAATCCCCAATTGTCAAATTCACTCATCCAATGGTGCTACACATATGACGCTTCATTGAGTTGACTGTTGCTTCCAACAGTCCCTCAATGTTCGCTGCCCTGGAAGGAATTGTCAACCAAGTAATATTGTTGTTGCAGCTAAGCACAGAGGGAAAAAATGAAATTCATTTGTGGCTAAGGCTTGTAAAGCGTATATTGTGTTAACTGAGGACCCCATGAAGATAATTCTCGTGTTTTTCTTTAATCAACAATTCTGTAGCTGGTGAATTGTTCGGAATGACCATTGTTCGAAATGACAGTTGTGACTTCTCTTCTCGAAATAACTTCACTTGTACCTTGGCCGCTGGCCCTATGTTTTCCATTTTCCCCAACTTGAGGTTTTGAATTTTTTCTTGACTCAGCTGTAACAGTACCTGGGCCTTTGGCCCTACCTTTTTCGGCGGCGCTTAAAACACAATTTACATCCGAGCTGATGAATTCACCAGGATTGCTATGGGAATAGTATGTCACATCAGTTCTGCATGTGTCCCCAGGACTATCCAAACGAATACAATTGATGGGAATTGATGTAGTTGTACAGCTGCTTCCTCGAAACTTTTTGATGTACTGTTGAAAAATAAAGCGTTGTCGCTGTGAATTCTTTCAGGCAGTCCTCGTTGGATGAGGAATGTTTCGAATGCCATAATGCATGATTCCTGTTGCAAACTTCTGGTCACCTTGAGTTCAGTCGTCAGACAGGTGTAGAGGAACATTAAGTTTTCATGGCTGTGTTGATCAGGCTGTAGATTTCAAAGGTTTTACTTGAAGGCAGCAGGTTTTATAATAGGTAACTCGTAAGTTCTGACATCTGAGGCTTGCTGTTGAGCTGTCTCTGTCGTCTTCATTCGTAGCATATGTTTTAGGTCTTCTTCGTTACTGCTTTGCTTTCAAGAACCCAATAGTTTAAATGATTGCTGGGTGTTTGCTGTTCAATTCAAACTTGACCCTTGATGTTATGTTGCAATTCCAGAAAATGACGTATAACCCTGTTCCTGCGATCTAAGTTTTTTTACTTCTTTTTGCTGTTGAAAAATGTGCGTTGACTAGTGTGCTGTTTGAGCGAATGATTCCATCTTCATCCGTTGAAGGTGTCAGTTGAAAAAATCTACTCCTCTTTTGAATTGGCCAGTTATGTGTTTTTTTGATGGACATCCTCATCGACCGACTGTTGCTGAGATGAAAATAATTAAAAAATTTCTCCGTGTATAATATGTGGGCCCCGTTTTCATATTTTGTTTTGGAGGTTTCTTTATTTGGATAATGACGGTCTTAGCTTCAACCACCGGCTGAACCTGTTGGCATCAAGGAGGTGCTTGTCAATTGGCTGTTGACAGGTTCCCTGAAACTTGTTTTGCGCTGGTCAACAAAACATTTTGATGTTGTTGTTCGTCTGTTGTCCAGTTGTCAATAGAAATTAGAAGAAACTGTTATCCTTGTAATCTAAGAGATTTTTCTATTATCTGTGTCGCTGTTAGGCCCATCGTTCCTTAATCTGTTGGACAGTCTTTGGTGTTCACTTAGTTCCTCTGCGTAGTGCTTTTCAGATCCCTTAATTCGGCAATTCGGTTTCTGATGTACATCTTGTGTTTCAACTTGAAATTTTTTATCCAATTATTTTCCGGTTGTGCTGTCACTCAAAAGAAAGATTTTAATCACAATTGAAGTCTATTTTGTCCCTTTCAATCTTGCTGCATAAAGTTGTGCTTGCAATTCTAGTCTGGGAACTGTTGTTTGACGTAAAAGTGCCACCCTTTTTCCCATCAGAAAATGGGTTTTTGTTTCTTGGTTCAATGTTGGTCTTGGTATATGGTACTGCTGCTATTTCATCCAATGATTCGTTGCGGAAAATTTGAAGTATCATTGTGTCCCCAAGTGCTGTACCACCTACCAACCTGTTTACCCCAACCGTACCTAACAGTTGCGCATCCTTTACCCAATCCTTGATGACCTTTCTATTGTCTCCACTGATGAGTTTGTCCAATTCGCGTTCACGTTTCCACAACTCCTGCCGTAGAATCTTCGTGTGGAAAGGAAACGAGATATAACACCCAAAGGATCGCAGAAAAATGGCACAAAAGACAGATACTTGCGTTGTGTCCATTCTTCCTGTCCAATTTCCTTCTGTTTTTCGCCCGGAAAATTATTGTGTATTTGTTCAAGCTCAAGCGAATTCCACTTACTAATTGATGAAGAAAAATTTACTGAAGAGCTCCTTAACTGGTTTGTGTAGATTGTCTAGCATCTGTTGACAAATCTCACAGCTGTTGCTGCACGACTTTGTCTGATCAAATTGTTTTTTTCAGAGTATCCTTGATATCCTTGGCTTTTGTGAAAGCTGTAATGTCTTCGCCGAAGGATGCAACCATGCTCTTCATATTGATTGACCGCTGAATTATGTCCAGAGAAATTAGGTGATGTTCGATGTCGTCTCGGACTCTCTTTTGCAAATTAAAATCTGTGCAAGCTGGTGAGTCCATGGCTCCAAAGGTTTTTCGTTGGTAATCGCAAATCTCTAATACTGGGCTTTTGGGTTGTTTCAACATGAATCGCAGATAACGTCGGTCCTATTGTTGTACCTAATTTGCATAAACATCGCTTCGATGTCTCCCTGGATGGCAATGACTCCCTGTTGAAATTGTAGTAAAATTCTAAGCAAAATCTGGAGGAGGTCAGATGCAGCTAAGAGTTTGTCATTGAGGATTGTTCTGCTTTGTGGTGCTTCGGCGTTGCAAATTCTCCAAGATTTATTGGGTTTGTTTGGGTTGACAAGACCTTAGTATGGTAGGTACCATCCTGTATCTTTCTGTTGATGGAAAATTACTCTTGCAAATTAACCTTTTCCTATGTCTGCTTGAATGCCCTGATTGCATTTCCTGTACTGCTCAGGTTTCTTCTGTAATCAGTTGTCAAGATGATTCAGATGAGTCTAGGCTTGTGGTCGGTTGTCTGGTAAACTTCTGTTGTCCTTCCAGAGAAGTAAAGTTTCATATCGTCCATCTGTTTGAAAAATTTGTATTAACCATCTTGCTGACTAATAAAATCTTTGGATCAGTCGATTTTTTTAGTCTCCAACGGCATTGTCCTTGCTTTCCATGAGCAACATTTTCGTGGAGGTTGTTGTCTTATTCCGGGCATATACTGCAAAACAAAGCAGTATGAGGCATTGATTATTGCGTTTTGCTGTCATCCAACACTGTATGACGTCCGAAAACAGTCCAAACAAATTTGAAAAATTTGGTGCTGATGATGTTCCTCGTTCCACTCTGATTGAAGAGATAAAGTTAATGTTGTCCTGCCAATCTATACTCTAACTTGAGTACCAGGAGTTGGCATATTGACAAGTCTAACTTGGTCATTTTTCCTGGCAATATCTCCCAGTTGTTCCCTCAAGTTTGGCAAATTTTCGTTTTCCAAAATAAAAACTTGCACAAGCTTGTAGCGTTTGTCGTCTTCGAAGTTTGATTTTCTGTTATTGATTTTTACATTTTTCGTGTTTGTTCCCTGCGCTCACTCCAAGACATGTTGCTGACGTGTTTCTTACTGAAAGCGTAATCCATCAGCCTTTTCCGGGAGTAGTTTTGTCAAGCTGCTTCTTGGGTCGATGAACGCGTATTTCCGAACTTTATTCTTCTCTTTATGCGAAATAAGTGACATGATATAGAGAAGATTTGTCATTTTTCTGCTTCGTTGTGTCCTTTGTTGTGGTAGTATTTTTTTGCTGGTGACTGTAAATGAGTAAATGAGTTGCCATTTCCTCCTGAGTTGCTCAGTTGGAAATTTTTTGAACAAAGGCTGTCACTTTTTGTCCGTTTCTGCTGTTGTAGCATTGTGTTGTGTCGTTGTCCTCATCATTGCTACCTGGAATTGCAGTCTGAAGGACTGTTATTGGCTCGCTAGTTCAGCACCCAACAGTTTCTGCATAGTTTTACCTAATAAGCAGTTTAAAATCATTCATCTGTTGTCTTTAATTTCAACGTTGGGCGACGTAAACAAGGGAATAACTGATTGTTACCGTCCTTTAAGAACCAAGGCAAAAAATAACTGGTTGTTGATGTTGCTTCCTCTTATTGCATGAAACAGTTTTGTTTTGCTCCGGTATTTTTATCAGTTGTTGTTGTTTTTGTTGCTAATTTTGTTGATGAACCTGCCGGGTTCCATTTGTTTTAAGTTTAAGTTGTTTTTTGCCACTGGCTGTGTTGTTAAGACTAGTGATGTTTCGTCCTTGGTGTGTTGACCGTTGAAGGGCTTCAGGTAATTCTTTAATGCATTGGTTGATGTCTGTAAGTGTCGGCTGTTGAATTTGTCATCGTAAGAAAAATTGATTCCACTTGAATTCTTTGCTGTAGTGCAATTGGTCGGTTGAATGATTCAATATTGTCGTGCCGTTGAGATCGGTTAAACTAAGTTCTTGCGGTGTCCCCGTTATGGTGTTTATGAAAGTAGATAAGTTTACAAATGTTCCAGGAGGATATGTTCTTGGTGGCCTGTACTTGATGAGTTTCTCTAACAATTTGGTGGAGATGGCGTTTGGGTTCCCAAACCGCTGTTTCAACTCGTTTTTTGCATTTGTGTAGAGGTTTCGGTTGAATGCAAATCCTTCAATTGCTGTCTTGGTTATTCCAATTACATGTCCCTGCAGATAGTCGATCTTCTGTCCACCACTGAGATGAATGTCTATAATCATGAGGCTGAAACGGTAGTTCCATTCGCTCATTTGCTCAGGTCATCGATGAGCTTTTGAAGTTCCATATTCGGAAGCGCTTCATCATAAAGTGTGAAGAATGAAACCGATCGTGGAAACGTTGTTGATAAGTACTGTGTTTGTACTGCTGGCTGATTGAATGTTTGTGTGTCCCCCATTCCAGTTACATTGTTCTGATGGTCGTTCTGCTGCTCGATTTAGCTATTCTTTCACACAAAAACCCCTGAGGTTGTCACGTTGAACAGAAATGTTGTTATCCGGTTGTTCCTTGTGTGTGTTTCCGTTAATCGATGTTTGCTGCTGTCCAGATGCTCTTATGTTGTTGTTGGTTGTTGAGTTATCCGTTGTCGAATTGGCCGCTACTCTTGTCTCTTGTCTCAAAGTTTGTTGTTTTGTTTTCTTGTGACGGGTGATTCTGAATATTATTTTTCATGTCGTCGATGTCGTTCCACGTGTCAGTGATATTGCCAATTTACTTCTCATGTTGATTTTCATGAAGCTGTGAAATCAACCTATAACGTGTTTCCTCAAACTCAGAGAATGTTTCCGCTGCCTTTTCATGAACACTCTTTGCTGCATTTATGTTACCGCTTTCAATCAGTTCGCTCCTCTTTCCCCTATAACCTTGAAATTTGCTTTCAAAACGGGTGGTTGCATGGTTCTGTTCGGCATTGCTGTCGGGCAGTTTGTTTTCAGTTTTGTGTTTTGTGTTGTTGAGTTTTTTACTGTGTTGGGGGCATTGGTTGTCCCGTGGGGGGTCTTCGTCTTTGGGGTTCATTAGTGTCTTTGTCTTTGCTTTTGCTTTTGCATTTAAGTTGCAAGTCCGAACTGGGTTAGGGTGGTCACCTAGAAAAATTGTGCTGTGTTCCACCTTCAGATAATTTTGAATGTGTGGTGTTGGTGGTTCTGCGGCCGGACGTCAAAGGATCAAGCTAATCAGGTTGCCTCACTGACGCCGGTGTTGGTGGTGTTTCAGAACAGACCCTTGATGTATGTTTCCTTTGGCACGCTATGCCTAAGCTACCCTTTGCCCACTGTTGCTCCTGGGAAACAGTTGAAACTTTCGAGAGATATGCTTCACAAATCTTTTTTTTGCTACCGTGAAAAATTCATCCATTTCCTAACCATTGAATACAATCTCCTTAATAAGCATGGTGACTTGGTGTTTCAAAGTTACAGTTTTTATCACGTGCCTCCTGGCATATATCTTATGCTTCCAAATGTGAATGTGGGAAGATTCTGTGCAACACACAGAAAAAGCGAGTATTCGGGTTCTGTTTTTTGATTGGTTAATTGGTTTCTGATTAGTTGATTGTTTTCTGATTGGTTTAAAATGAATCATATTTTATAAAAGAATGTAAACCCCAAACATAAGAACTCAAACAATTCTCAGGAGTCACTTTTACTTAAAACAAAATTTCTTTTTGAGGTCAAATTTTCAAAATGCTCGGTTGCAACCCTTGGGTCAAAATGGGTTTTTTAACTAGGTTTTGGTTTTATTGCATTTAGGTTAACTAAACTTTTAAAGTTACAATGCGCCGATTCAATATTCTATGCCAATCGAGTTCATTCAAATATCTGTATATTGGTGCGTGTAATTGATGAGAGGCAGCTAAAATTATTAATGCTAAAATTTTTAGTTTTTGGGTCTCCTCTGTTTCGACCACTTTGGCAATCCTGATTTCACATTTCTGATCTAAGGATTGCCCTGCCAGGCGCGAAATACGAATTCCAAACAGTCACGCTATTTGATATCTTGTTTCCACTGATTCGAATCATTTGCCCGCTATTTCGAACCGCAAGACTGCTATGATGTCTCAGAAGTCCACAAGAAACGTTTTTAATCAATTTATAGTCTGGGAGTGTTTGCCTTATAATAATAAAGCCGTTTTTTTCCATTTTTTCTTAGAAAGACAACTCATATAAGTAGTCATAAGAAGCAGTAAGTTCTTCTGCAAAATGATAGGTTTGTGAAGAAAAACGAGACTTTTTTCCCAATGAAATATTGGGAGATGAGTTGCGTCGTTTTACATTGCGAATTGTTTGCTTTTATGTTAATTTTTGATTTGTCAGACTAAAAAGATTTTCAGAACAGCTGCCAAAATTTTTCATTTTTTGTGGCAATGTTTTTCTCCAAAAGTGGGACTTATATGTAACCAGTACCTGGTATATAGAGTTTTGATGATGTCAAAAATAATTCCTACCAATACATGGATTTCAACCACTTCTTTTTTTTGGTCAAAAAGAATACAGCGCGCAAAAATGAGTAATAAATAATTGTACTTATATAATCAGATTATTATTTGTCACCTATTCTAAATGAGTTTCTTCTCCAAATTAAAAGCCGAAAGAACTCATTAGGAGAAGATGCCGAAAGAACTCATTTGGGATAAAAGAATCATCCGAAAGCGCACTTGACGAAGATTGTAACGCTCTCTTCTACTTCAAACTCTTCAGTTCAACTCATGCATCATTATTTCTAGTGTGCCCAATGATAGTTCTCCACCTGTCGTACGCTAGAAGAATTCGATAGTCACTTGCGATGCGTGTTAGCTGAATACTTTTAAAATTGTGATTCGCGGAGCGAAATCTAAGCTTAAATCTTTTGCGCTTACTTGCTGAGCGAGTTTGCAAAGAGAGAAGAGCAACTGAAACTGAATTGCAAAAATGAATGTCTAACTAAAGTACTTGTAAGCAAGCATGAATGTGTGGTCAGACATGTCTGATCACGCAGCGGGAAACCAAGGTAAGATGAAATGAAAGTACCTCGAGACAACAGGCATGAACATAAATGAACTAGGAAGATAAGGGCAAATAAAAAGAACTAAAAAAATCCATCGTATGGAATTTTACTGCACCAAATTAAAATATGAACTGTGAAATGTACATAGGTATCACATGCCGCTTGTTGTGACAACATAAAAATTGTACTTATTGTACAGTTTTTTCTTTGTGAATAATAATAATAGTAACGGTATTTACAAATTAATACTAAGTCCCCGGTTATATAAATAATAACAATAAATGTACTGGTTATGGTATCTAATAAAAAGGTAATATTAAATTATGAATTCAATAGTTTTTCGCAGTTTTATGATTTGGAGGTGAAATCATTCATTCATCTGTAGATCTTCAGCTTCGAAGACTGTCATCGACCTCACAGCGTCCTCCAAAGTGGGCGTCTGCTGGTCAATTAATGGACACACGCGAGGATCGAGGGGCCTTACTTCTCCGAAAACAGGAGAAAAGTTGGTCTCCTCGGGTTTTTTTGTAGCAGTTTTTTCTACTGTCTCTACAACCGATGCAGTTGGGGGTGGAAGTTTTCAACGACTCCCTTGGGCGTTTTGGTGGAGCTACGATGGTCGAGTCCGAAGATGAATTAATAAAACTGTAGTATGAAGGGCTACGGTGGTTCCTCTCTGATGTACGTTGGCCCTGTGCTGTGGAGGCTGCTGGTACAAGTTGTTGCAGACCCGATGCTGGTGGTGGCGGAAGTATTAATTCGCAGGCTGAAGCTGCCTGTTTGTGATTCCGTTGATTTTGAATTCCAGGAAAATCGGGTATCTTTGGTCTGCGGCCTCGAATCGCGCGTGTATTATTTGAGCGAGAAGACGAAACCCCACTGCCGGGTTCTCGCCTGCAGCGCTTCATCCTTATATCACCCTGAAGTTTTCGGGTGAATTGCTTGATGTGGCTGTGTATTTGTTTTTCCACAATTTTCTCGCAAATCCGTGGCCCGCGTCGATCTGCATATACTTTTAAAGGCGCTTGTTGCTCCTGAGCTGTCCCGAATTTTGCTATGTCACTATTCAGTACAGTGACTATGGCTTTTCCAGGCTCTTTTATGGTTGAAGTTGTGTGACTCATTTTCAAAGTGTTGAAATATCGTGCCAAAACCTCGCACAAGCCCTCCAATTTCTTTTTCGATCTTCTTCTGCCGTGAATCTTGCGGGCCAATTTGAGCTGTACAGCTCTTTCTGTGATCGGGATTGGCCTTCAAGCACCTGAGCGAATGAATCGAGACTGGCCGTCCGTGTTCTCGTTTTCTCTATTGTTAGCCTCCCGCGCTGCCCGAGTCATTCCAAGCTCCACTTCAATGTCGCTCCTATATCCATTGAGCCGTTTATCATTCGAAAGAATGGCCTCTGGTGTGTTTTCATCTAAATAGTTGTTTACAATATTCTCATATGAGCGATTAGATAGTTTAGGTTTAGTGGGGCCAATACGCACAGCGGGGTATTAGGTTAACGGCCAAAGTGTGCTTCTAATGGCGAGATATTTGTTGTTTTCTGTTTACATATTCGCAGTTGATGAGTGATAATCTTTAATGCATGCTTAAAATGAAATGCTTTAGTAGCCAATTATTCTTACAAGATACATGCCAGTATATTCTTAAACGTTTGAATTAGTCTTTCTATCAAACCAATAGCACGATGGTCATTAACAGGGGCTTCAATAACTTCAGTATTATTGTTAATGCAGAAGGTCTCTACTTGATTTCCAACCAAACATTTTGCTTGATCCAGTCGAACAGAAGGAGGAGTTCCGTGATTTTCAATTTACGTGTCCCAAAATTTAAACATTTTAAAACATTTGGTCCATTAGTTTTTTCATATATACATAGAGTGAGATATTTAGAGAAACGAACCATTGCGACTAAGAAATAGACTTCCTTGCCCTTTTTGTCAAAAATTGGTCCTCCAAAATCAATTTGGATTTCCGGTTTCGGTTCAACGCACGGTTTATGAGGTCGAAACTGTTTAGCAGTAATAACAGATTTGAGATTCTTACCGAGTGCTGTGCAGGGATTGCACTCCATCGCTTTGACTATTAATTCTGGATTCATGTATGGCCACCAGCAGTTCCTGGCTATGCATATCATCCCCCAAGTACCTGGGTGGCTCGCGTGTATATCATCAATCAGGGCCTCGCGAAGGACGTTAGGTATAGCATTTTTTTCGTTGATACTCACGCAGCCGGAACGAACGTGGAGGTCTCTCCAATATGAGTGGATATATGGATTAAGTTCTTTTACTCTGCTTTCGTTGTTTGTGAGGATACATTCTCGAACTTCTTGTGAGGATACAATCTCGTCCTTTCTAGTAAGAGCTGCAATCAATGATTTACTAAAAATCCTTTTAACGATGTTGTCGAATGTAGAGATTTGGGGAATAGGTGTTAGCTGGTTTTGATATTTGATGACAAAGCTAGGGTAGTTGGAGTTGTGATGGACTTAGGTTTCGCGGTGCGAGTAGCACTTGGGGAATTTAAGGGATGACTTTTTAGCACTAGATGAATTTAAAGGCGTAGAGGAGGGGTTCGAGGTGCGTGAGGAGGCGGTGAAGCGGATTTTTCTAATTGGCCTTCTATAAGGTATGTTATGCTTATTTGAGGTGACGTAATTATTATTTGATTATTGTTCAAAATGTGAGGTAAGTTTTAGAGAAGATTTGTAAAACTGAAATCGAGAATAATTTGAGGCAAAAACCACTGATGCTTTTTTGGGTAGTGAGTTTGAGAAATATTTTCGGAGTGTCTCCTAATTGGCGGGAAATTAGGCTAACTGGATTAAGTTTCGCGCCTCGCGAGATACTTTTCATCCCGATTTTGAAAAGATTGTTTACATTGGATTGCAATTCGCTCAGCGAGTGAAGTGTTAAGTGGTATTTGCGACGCGGGGTATGCACATTTGAAATTGTTTAAATTACAGTTTTGTATTTGTTAATTATTTTCGCGGCGCGGGAAAAAATCGGGCTTATGTGCTCCAGTAGCAAATGTGCTAATTAAATTAATCGCTTTAGTGGTATATTCAAATTTAGGTAAGATTTGAAGAGCCGGATCATGTGCTTGAACTAATTTTTGTAAATGAGGTATGAGTTCTTTAGATTTTGAAATTAACGAATTAACGGATACAGAAATAGGTTTTTCTTTGGCCACAATGAATTCCTCATCATATGCAGACTTTTTCAGTTTTTTTGATTTGGATGTCGTGCGATATAATCCACCAATCCCATTTTTGCCCCTGGCAAATGTTCGATATCAAATTGAAAAGGGAGTGGTTCATCAATCCAACGAGTTAAGCGAACGTTAAACGATTTAATAGAACAATTTTCCTTCAATCTGGAAAGAAGAGCTCAGTGATCTGTAATTACTGTAAAACGTTTGCCATACAGATAATTTTTAAAGTTTTCATTAGACCAAATTACCCCAAGAAGTTCTAGTAAATGGACACTATATCATTCTTCACTAGTTTAAAAATTGAGATGTAAACGCAATTGGTTTCCAACAATCAACTGTTAATTGTTCGAGTGCTGCTCCAAGACAGGAGTGAGAGGCGTCACACTTTACACATTTTTCGAGCTGCGGGTTGTAGTGACTATTCTCAGTAGCGTTCGCAATACGGTTCTTTATTTGAAAAAAGCAATTTTCATGTTCATCGGTCCAGATAAATTTAGATGATTTTTTCAA
This sequence comes from Convolutriloba macropyga, assembly GCF_964194025.1. Lineage (NCBI taxonomy): Eukaryota > Metazoa > Xenacoelomorpha > Acoela > Convolutidae > Convolutriloba > Convolutriloba macropyga. Next base: position 1,282,598 of record NC_134473.1, on the reverse strand, counting down.
CAAAGGGCCGAGTGGATGATTATTTGGGCTAAGATTGGAATCAATTTACTGATATAGTGTACTGAACCCGGAAAAGAACGGAGTTGCCTTAATGTCTTTGGTGCTTTAGCAGCCAAAATAGCTGAATTCTTGCTCTCGATGGGCGAAATACCTGATTGTGAAATGTGGTATCCAATCCAATCAATTTCCAATTTAGAAAAGTGACCTTTTGGGAGATTTATCCTAAGATTTTCGTCATCTAACCGTTTAAGACAATTTAGAACGTAATTTTTAAGTTCTTCTTCCGATGCTTTATTTACAATCAAGACGTCATTGAGAAAACAATAGGTTTTAAAACAAAAGCCAATAAGAGTATAATCCATTGCTTTTTCAAATTCTGCTGGCACATCTGATAAACCTATCAATTTGAAATCTATAAGTGCCTGCCAGGTCGCCAATAATAATTTTAAAGTTAGAGTGGTTTGCTGTGTTGAGTTTATTTGACTGTACTCGCACTATAAGTCTAAGGTAGAGAAATAAGTTGTGTTCTGCGATGCGGGATCGCTAATTTGTTGAGAGATAGATTCGATAAGCGTATCAATATTAGGCATTTGATATTTTTTTGTGAATGGCTTTATTTAGAATTTTTGAATTCAGTGCAAGTATGATTGTTTGGTCTTGTTTACGATGACTAAAATGGGCAAAACAAAATATATATCAGGACAATTAGTGAGTATTATTATATGTTCTTCATCTAATAACTTTTTAAGTTCAATATTGACTTTATCTTGCAAGTTAATAGGTATACGTCTACCCTTTTGATGTCTAGGTTAGAAATCTTTGTGAAAATTGGGTTTAGCCAAGTGATTTTTTGATCTTCCGATGAAAGATAATAGGTTAGGAAAATTTTGTGCAATATCTTTATTGAATTCTGACGATGATGAAATGGCGTTGACATGATTACCTTGGGATGAAGAGGATTGTGTTACAGCTAGGCCTATTTGGTCAAAGAAATCTCAACTGATCAGAGGTTTTAGGCCATCAGCGATGACAGTGAATGTTGCCTAATTTGAAGTCCAACTGTTGCTCATAATTGGATCCTGTACTATTCGTTTAATGCAAATCGGTTTCTTCGAGAATGTCCTGAGTTGCGGACTAACATTCTCGTGTATCCAGATAACATATGGGCAGCTTTTTACTAATTGCGACACTAAAGACCGATTGAGAATACTACACGCGCTCCCGGAGTCCACGAGGAGTGTAGTTGAAATATTACCAATTTTGACAGGCATGTTTAGAGGTTCTTTTTTTGCAATGTCATTTTGGATGAGAGCAACCGTATTATCCTCCCCACTGCTGTAATCAGATATATAATGTTTCGCCGACTGAAGGAAACTTGCCGAATCTTCAGGATGCGATTCTTCATCCACTGTATTCACAGTTCTTTTCATGGGGTTTTGAGGCCTCACATTCTTTTGCTTTCGGCAGACTTTGGCAAAGTGGTTCTTTAACCCGCAATTGTTACAAGTTTTGCCTTCAGCGATGCATTCATCGCATTGATTAAGGAGCAATTTTCCGCCTCAGTTTGAGCAATATAGAGTTAAGTGATTGGTCTGTTTTTTGGAAATTGTTTGAGAATGAGCAGTTTGATTATCGTGAGTTACTTGGAAATTTAATTGCGTTCACGCTGGCCCGAATGAGAGTGTTGTTGTGTTATTGAATTTGATGCTGGTTTCGCGTCCCCAGTTCCATATTAATAGCCAATTTCAATTACTGTCTCGGCTCTACTGTTTGTTCAAGGAGTTCTTTTTGGATCTCTGGGTCAGTCAAATTGGTGATGAATACATCACGTGTTAGGGTTACCTCATTATTTTCAAAATTGCAATTTTCAGCTGATTCTTTTAGCTTACCATAGAAATGCTTCATAGAAATGCTACCATAGAGATCCGCCTTCTTTCCACTCCGATGCTCAAGTATAGAAGTGAGACCGTTTTTCCATCCGCAAGTGGCCATGGTTTATCTCCGCACATTATGCCGATTTCAATCAGTCCTTGAAACTGTTCTGCCAATTCATTTTTTGCTGAGCATTGCGGGTATTTGTTTCTCTCTCAGAACAAAATATTGTGTCTGTGCCGACGAACCAAATATTGTCTCTTCATAAAAGGGTTCCAACGGGAGGTCCATCATCTCAAGTTTTGGTCCGAATAGTGTTGAGAATGATATTCTCATTTGCATGTAGTGCCAGATTGTATTGTACTCTTCATTTTTCCAACGAAGGGGAGGGTCGGGTGTCGGCTTGTCCCAAAACGCATCTATCTCGATGCTGTCGTACGCTAGTAGAATTCGATAGTCAGTAGCGATGCGTGTTAGCTCAATACTTTTAGAATTGTGATTCGCGGAGCGAAATCCAAGCTTAATTATTATGCTCTTACTTGCGGAGCAAAAAGAGATTGCAAGAGAGTTTGCAAAGAGAGAAGAGCAACTAAAGCTGACTTGCAAAAGTGATTGTCTAACTCAAGTACATAAGCAAGCATGAACGTGTTATCAGACATGTCTGATCACGAAGCCGGAAACCAAGGTAAGGTGAAATGAAAGTAACTCGAGACATCAGGTATGAAAATAAATGAACTAGCAAATAAAATAAATGCATCGTATAGAATTTTACTGCAACAAATAAATAAATGAACTGTAAAATGAACACAGGCATCACATCACCTATGGAGACCTTTGAATAACTCAAATATTCTAGTGAGGAAAATCATGGCGATAGAATTTTAATAGTAGAGCAAAGGACAATTCATCGAGAGTGGTTTTTTCGTGGATCCGAAAAAAAAATTTTCATGAAGTGCTATTTAAAAGTTCACTATATTTTCACTATATTTTTCGCTTCTGTACATGATGAAGCAAAAATGAATGGGGCATGAAAATAGGGCATCCATAGATTGATGATTCGTTAAAAATGTGACAAAGTTGGAAACATACATGCTGACTACATTATGAGCAACAGCGAGTAATAATGCTGCACGTTAAATTTTTGCATCAAAAATTCAGATTAATGAAAAATTTTTGCCTAAGTCACGATTTGACCACAACTAGATGAAATGCTTGTAATTTATTATTTTGAGTCGAGCAAAGATAAGGCGAAACATTTTAGTCCAACCTAAATCCACAATTGTTATTTAAATCAAGCAAAAGTTGCGTCTGAAAATTTGGTTGGAGTAAAAGAGCAGCATGAGTGTTCGGATTTCAAGAAGAGTAGAGCAAGACAATTTGGGTCAAACTAAATTCAAGTTCTCAGCTCAAATTGAGCTAAGTCATCTCATTAACTAATTGGGTACAACACGGTGTTTTCATACCAGTTCTCCTCTGGAATGGTCTCTTAATTAGGCCGAGGTTCAAACAATGGCAGCGGTATGTGTCCAAGTTAGCATAATATTTGAACATCATTAATATATTAAATAAATAATTGTAATAATTGAAGCTCACTTGTTTCTTTTCGGATCATAGCCACAGTTTCTGATTGGTGCGGTCTTTAAGACATAATTGCGGACATTCGAGGAATACATGAAGGGCGCTTTGTCGCATCGTAGTTGGGACATTTGGTACCAATTTGAATCATGATCAATTTTTTGCCTGTATGGCCCAATCAATAGAAGATTTCGTCTGCATCAAACGGTTCATATCTCCACCAACCCTCCCCTCACCGGGCCGAAAGAAGAATGTCAGTAAGAATGTCTGTTTCTGCTGTCAGCAAAAGCCTGCTATTACATATTTAACTTTTGATAATATAGCACGTGAAGGCAAAAATTTAAATAATAATAATAATAATAATAATAATAATAATAATAATAATAATAATATTAATAATAATAATAATAATAATAATAATAATAATAATAATAATAATAAAAATAATAATAATAATAATAATAATAATAATAATAATAATAATAATAATAATAATAATAATAATAATAATAATAATAATAATAATAATAATAATAATAGTAATAATAATAATAATAATAATAGTAATAATAATAATAATAATAATAATAATAATAATAATAATAATAGTAATAATAATAATAATAATAATAATAATAATAATAATAATAATAATAATAATAATAATAATAATAATTATAATAATAATAATAATAATAATAATAATAATAATAATAATAATATTAATAATAATAATAATAATAATAATAATAATAATAATAATAATAATAATAATAATAATAATAATAATAATAATAATAATAATAATAATAATAATAATAATAATAATAATAATAATAATAATAATAATAATAATAATAATAATAATAATAAATAATAATAATAATAATAATAATAATAATAATAATAATAATAATAATAATAATAATAATAATAATAATAATAATAATAATAATAATAATAATAATAATAATAGTAATAATAATAATAATAATAATAGTAATAATAATAATAATAATAATAATAATAATAATAATAATAATAATAGTAATAATAATAATAATAATAATAATAATAATAATAATAATAATAATAATAATAATAATAATAATTATAATAATAGTAATAATAATAATAATAATAATAATAATAATAATAATAATAATATTAATAATAATAATAATAATAATAATAATAATAATAATAATAATAATAATAATAATAAAAATAATAATAATAATAATAATAATAATAATAATAATAATAATAATAATAATAATAATAATAATAATAATAGTAATAATAATAATAATAATAGTAATAATAATAATAATAATAATAATAATAATAATAATAATAATAATAATAATAATAGTAATAATAATAATAATAATAATAATAATAATAATTATAATAATAGTAATAATAATAATAATAATAATAATAATAATAATAATAATAATAATAATAATAATAATAATTATAATAATAGTAATAATAATAATAATAATAATAATAATAATAATAATAATAATAATAATAATAATAATAATAATAATAATAATAATAATAGTAATAATAATAATAATAATAATAATAATAATAATAATTATTATAATAATAGTAATAATAATAATACTAATAATAATAATAATAATAATAATTATAATAATAGTAATAATAATAATAATAATAATAATAATAATAATAATAATAATAGTAATAATAATAATAATAATAATAATAATAATAATAATAGTAATAATAATAATAATAATAATAATAATAATAATAATAATAATAATAATAATAATAATAATAATAATAATAATTATAATAATAATAATAATTGTGGTTTCTGCGTAATCGCAGTGGAACAGCATTAGGCCTACAGTAGCCTGTTTTCAGCTGCCCTTTTTCTTATTATTCCCCTGTTCTTTTTATGATCAGCACTGCTCTTTTTTGGTGACTTCAGCCACTTTTTTTGCGTCTGAAACTTTCACGCAAAAATTTCATAACTTAAAAAATTTATTTTCCGTTTGCACCCTCCTGCCACTAAGTTTAGGGGGAGGGGTGCAAACGGAAAACGTACTACAATAATCTGCACCTTCCTACTATGCTGGAGGGCGGGGGGGTGAGTGGGAGATTTTTTAACCCAAGTGTAGTGCAGTGAAAGTCGCATCTACTGTGGAATTATGGAAATAAGGTGGCCATAATGTAATTAATCCTGACGATTACTATTTAAAGCGGAAAGTGTGTTTCGGTTTCTCTTTCGCTTGTTACTGTGGCCGTATTCATCCACAGAGCACGTGCTAATAAGTTTTTCTTCTGTGAAAACTGGCATTGCAAACAGAACAAAGTTCAAGCTGCATTCGTCACAAGTTCAGTAATCGTAGCCGCAGGATGCCTTATCTGAGCTATGGCATGTGAATTCCGGGGCAAAGGGAACTTTTGTGACAAAAGCGGTGGGGGATGGGGGTTCTGAAAGCAGACAAAACTGGACCGCAAAGGGGAAACGTCGCAGATAGTCAGGTGCGCCATCCCAAAGGCGCACCTGACTAAGACTGTAACGCTCTCTTATTATTCAAACTTTTATGATAATTTCATGTATCAATATTTTTATTGTACCCAGAGTTATGTCTCAATTTATGAAAAGACTCAAAAATTTTAGTGGGGAAAGAGCTCATTGACTAAAGCCTACAGCCAATCTTCTTACTCAAAATCGAGGAAAAGTCATTTCATGGGTTGTGCAAAATTCTTTTCATGGGCTTTTCAGATCGAGCACGGTCTTTACATGGCAATAGGATTTCAATAGTAGAGGTAACGACAATTCATCAACAGAGTATGGTCTTACCGTGGATCAGTAAAAAAACCTTTTGATAAATTGCATTTTAGGATGTTTTTCATTATATTTCTCGCTTCTGTACATGATGAAGCAGCAATGGATGGAGAATGTCTTTAGAGCATAGATAGATTGATGGTTCGTAAAAAATGTAACAAAATTGGGATCATACATGCTGACTACATTTTCTGTTAAAAAAAATGCAGACTGTTGCTCAATTCAATAAACTTTGCTCAATTCAAGATTTGACAACTGCTGGATGAAATGTTTTTAAAATATTATTTTGAGTCCAGCAAACGTTGGGCGGAACATTTGAGTCCAACCTAATTCCACAGTGGTTATTTGAGTCGATCAAAAGCTTAGCACGACAATTTTGTTCGAGCAAAAAAGCAGCATGATTATTTGGATTACAGAAAAAGTAGAGCATGACAATTTGGGTCGAAGTGAAATCCAGCTCATTGCTCAATTTGAGACAAAGTCATTCCATTGACTTATTGGGTACAACACGGTCTTTCCATACCAGTTTTGCGGAAAAATGGTCTCTTAATAAGTCGAGGTTCAAACCATAGGTCCCAAATTACCATATGAAATGAAAGGTGTTGCGGAAGTTATATTGATTCAG
>NC_134473.1:1268528-1275487 GCF_964194025.1 Convolutriloba macropyga | reverse complement strand
CTTGGATTACTTCATTGCCGACGATGTTCGGTATGACTCGGCCAAGCCGCTCCTCCACCTTGTCCAGAACCCCCTCCATGGAAGGTGTAGTACGCGAGAGGAGGCTCAACTTCTGTTGAACCCCTTCGTCAAACATGCATAGGCATTCTGGGGAGAGGTGAGAGCAAATTGACCATATCTGTCTAAACTTTTTGTGTATTTAGTTTCTGCATCTTTCAGGAAATTTTTACTGGCCTCAGAGCTTCCGATAACTGATCCCAGGACTCGAGCGCCCTGCGTGATTTCCACATTTGTGCCTGCAAACACAGTTGATGCTTGGCGCTCGCCTCCTGGCTTAATTATCAACTGACACTTCGGAGGATTGACAAGATATCCATACTTGCGAACGAGCTCAGTGAGCTTGTCGAAGAGTGCCCTGATATCTTCGAACTTACCGACGACGCTACCATCATCAGCATACTATTTTTGTGTCAAGGAGTCATTATGAAGTCTTGTTATTAGGGGTAGGATTGCGATTCCATACATTGCCATCGCAAGGGGATTGCCTTGTGTCGTACCTTCCTGAGACAGTATGGTCGACTTACCGATGTAGAGATGAGACGGGTGGCTATAGGAATTCTGTAAGGCAACATGCAAAGATGGGCATAAGGCTTTCACGTTCTCTAATGGTGTTCGTCTATTGAGCACGTTAAAAGCGTTTTTGGCATCAATTAGAAGAATTGCTTCGTTTTCGGGATCATCAAAACTGCGGCGAAGCGAATGTATGGCATGTTCTATGCCACATTTCTGGCCCAAGCACAGTTGCATGTTTCCACCGAGGGATATTAGATCTTGCCTGATGCAGTCGACGATTATGCGTCCGGTGATGCGACGCATTACTTCGCCAATACCAATAGGTCTCACACCTGGACATTTATCCAGAGCCACTAGGCGACAACCATTGTATGTAATCAAATCATCCGGTGGTATTATGGACGTGGCCAGCCTCTTAGCAAACTTGGCAACAAGCTTGCACAGGTTCGTGGAGGTTTGCCCGAAAGCAGAAAGTAGTCTGAGCCAGTCATCGGCATCGAGACCTGAAGGCCCGGCTCTGCCATGAGTCTTCATTGCATGCTTTCGGACGAGCCTGGCACTGATTTTGTCGAAGACAGCGGGGTGGTAAGGAATCGTGCGTGGATGTTCGCTCTGAATGCAGTTGACCTTCAGGATGTTTGTCGCGTAAAATCTCGAGGACCGGTCTACCGTCTATGAGATCGGTAGGTGCGAGCACGCCGCCTTTGTGCTCATCCGAAAGAACGCGAATAGCATTACTGATCTTACCACGAGACATGAAATCGTTGAACATCTTGAGGTCATAGTGCTGCTGTTTGTTCCTTGAATTCATTCTCATTTGGATTGCCTTCGCTTCACAGAACAGTTCTGAGAAGTTGCAGCTGTACCATGCTTGCAGTCTACGCTTGATGGTCTTATTGTTCGATCCATCGTCCGTGTTCTTTGTTCGACTGATGGTTAGGTGCGGAAGTATCATACAGAGGGTCAGAGATATATCGGATCTATCCGTGTTACGGCTGACTGAATTCCAACTTACTAGTCGGTATTCGCGTCGGGAACGATTCATTCTACTTGGACCTTCTTTTGAAGAGCATTTGACTAAATTGCATTGCAATTTAACTCTAGAGATGCAAATGAGAAGAGTGAAACTAGAAATGAAATAAAAGCGGATCAGGAGGAAGTTAACAAAATTATGGGTTTACTCACACTTGACATCTGAAATAATAATTTGTTTATGAATATGAACAGACAGTTTCCTGTCTACTAACTGAAAAACTTAAAACGATAGTCAAATGATTAATGACAATCTGAACCAAATCAACTGCCCTTGAAAATGATGAAAGTTTAAGAGAAAACTAAATACGGTAAGGAATATTCTGATGATAATATCCATTCCTCATGACAAGCTTGAAGAAATGGTCTAATTGAAAAGATTTCAAGTTGGGACTGATTCCAATGAAAAGTGGCCAACTTCCATGTAAACTTTTGCCGTGCGTACGTGTGCTCCCCATCACAATTTTGTACAGTCAAAATTCTATCCATTTACAGGCGGCTCGTTTCCAAGTCAAATCAGACAAAAAATCCCCTCCAAAACAGCCAGTTTAAACTTTTAAATTTCCATTCTGCCCCCCCCCCCCCAAGTTTTATATGACCCCCAGTTACTAATTGTCTTGTTCTATAGCACGTTACTATGTAAAAATAATGCACGTGCGCCTGGTTGTCATAAAATATATATTCCCACTAAACTGGGGGGGGGGGGGGGAACAGAATAGATCCTCTTTTTTGTTCAAGTTTCTCATCAGGGTTCCCAGTAGATCAAATTTGGTTATGACCACCAAATGTGAATTTAGTTGTTTTCGCGCTTTGTGCTGTTGCCATTTTGGGGTCCACGGTGAAAAAGGAAGATCTGGAGTGCGATGCGTGGTTTTGCAAACAACTGAAAGCGATTATTGCACTGCTGGCTACTGCAACTATCATTGCAATGGGCTGCATTGGGTGTGCTATTATGGCTTTTGTGTTCCGAGGTCAAGATGATTTGTGTGGGGGCAGCGAGGGAGGGGGCGGGAGATCGAGAAGACGGGGAAGAGGCAGAGGAGGGAGGGGGAAAAGAGGTAGAGAAAGACCCCGGAGGAGACGACGTAGACGAACGCCCACTTATATCAGCTATTACGATTATTACTAGTAGGATTATGGATAAACATTGGAGATCGTTATCAATGGTTTTGCAACAATTTGTCTGTTCGTGGTATAAAAACAATTGACAAGTCATTGCTTCAAATTTCAAGAAATCAAGCCTTAATCCAAGATATTTGAATCTCAACATATCATTGTGAGATATCAAATTTTATTTGAAAACTGAGTTTCACCAATGCCAAGTTTAATTTTGTTATACAAATATTGGCCGAATTTAGGAGCTATACAAAACCTTCGATTAAATGAGTTTATTGTACAAGTCTTTTTTCAAGATTGCCCAGGTAGAGCTGCCAGACGTAACTCGGTATGTCCAGACCGTCCCAGACGGGACGTATCTATGTCCAGACTTTCAGACCATCACACATAATAATAAATTGTTTTCAAGTAAGTTAGCATTGCTGTACAAACTAGGCCGCACAGAACCGCCACTTACTTGATAGGTCATCAAAAGGTCCGATGGTCCTCGTCAAGTGATGCCAGTAGCAGTACTAAGAGACTTTAAAAGACAGATTGTCAGATGCTTAAGATGCAAAGGATTTGAGCTGATCAGCTCAATATATCAACGAAACTATTTGTTGATTATTGCTAATGTAATTGTCTCTAAAACTATACTGATAACGTTTCAATTTTTTTTATTCAAGTTTTGTACATCTGAAATGAAATTGGGGTTAAATTTTGATATAAAGTTCAACAGTTTTCTTATTCTTACTCTTAACCGCTTAGGGCTAAGTCCACTCACGGCGTTTGTACTTTTCAACCGACGGGATGATGTTCTTTTTAACGCAACTGACTCTATTTCTTTCTCTGTTATAAGGAATTTTAGACTATTTATTTCGCATTCCGATCTAAGTATCTCTGTTAATTTTTTAAAAAGTTCAAAAACGTGCAAATCTTTGATCGAATGCATTTTATACTTTTCTTTTTCTTTTTTTAAACATGATTCTGGCAATTTGTTTTATTTTTGCTTCTAGAGGCTGAAGTGTTGTTTTGCTACTGGTTCCATAGACTAAAACACCATAATTTAGTATTGGTTGTACGTAAACTTTATATGTTACAAGAAGCTGTGCAGTTGTCAAAATTGATCTCAACTTCATTGAGATAACAATCCTTGATAAAACAATCCAGAAAATTTGGACAGTTTTGCACATAAATCGAGGATATGCCTATTAATATTAAGTTTATCATCAATATGTACTCCTAAGTATTTTAAAGACGTTTTTTGACTGATCGCATCATTTTACAAAACTATCTCTTGTTGAGAAGATTTTCTGATTGCGTTCAAATTCAAAAGGTGCGTTTTTTCTAAATTGAGCGTCAGTTTGTTTCGCAAAAAATAGTAGGCGACAGATTCGATTGACTTCTCAAATTTTTCTGTACTTGAATATGCATTTTGCTTCAAAACAGCATCGTCAGCAAACAAAATTGCAGTTGAGTCACCGCAGAAATCCTGAATATCATTTATATAAACTAGAAAGAGCAGTGGACTTAGCACCGAGCCCTCTGGCACTCCATATTCTATTGGTAAGAATTCCGACCTAAATTCAACCGATTTGACGCATTGTTGTCTGTCACTCAGATAGGATTTCAGTAATTTATGTACAAGTCCTCCCATTCCTATGTTTTCTATCTTTTCCAGGAGCAAATTTTGTTCAATTGTATCAAATGCTTTCTTCAGATCTATGAAGACAGCCTTTACTTCTTTAAATCCATTTTCCCAGTCTTCTCTGATTCCCTCGAGGAAATTAACTAGTGCATCAGTAGTCCCTCTTTTTTGTCGGAACCCAAATTGATTTTTATTAAGCAAATCGTATTTATCGAGGAATGTGGTTATCCGATCACAGAGTATTTTTTCTAGTATTTTTCCAATCGTTGGTAATAAACTAATTGGCCTGTAGTTCTGAGCTTCGGAAGCATTCCCGCACTTATGTATTGGAATTACTACTGCTTTTTTCAAACATTTTGGGAACGTTCCTTTTTCGAAACACTTATTGACTAAAAACGTCAATGTAGGAACTATAGCATATTCTATTTTTTTAAGTATAAAGTTATTGAGACCGTGACAATCAGTGCTGTATTTATTTTTCAATTTTTTAATGACTAGTGATAATTCGGCTTCATTTGTTGAGGTCAAAAACATGCTGTTTAAAACTCTTTTTTGTCTTCCACTTTTTCCAGGATCAATTAATTTATTCGATAAAATTTTTCCGATAGTTGTGAAGTAAATGTTAAAATCTTCAATCTGATTCTCTGGCAACTCTTCTTGTTCTTTTCGTGTATTTCCACTCAATGTTTTCATTGTGATAAAAAAGCTGCTGGAGTCGTTTTTTTTTGCGTTTTTCTGCAACATTTTCTGATAATAAATTTTTTTGTTCTCTTTTATTTTCTTTCTCAGCTTATTCCTGATTTTATATTGAATTTTTCCTTGTTTTTATTAGTTTTATGTCTCAAAAAGGTCTGGAAAAAGCTCTGTTTTTTTGCTGCTATATTTTTTATGCTGTTGTCAATCCAATTTTGTTGCCGAGAAGGTTTTGATTTTTTCAATGGAATATAATTGTCAACTTCCTCAATGATAGCCTCTTGGAACTTTTGAAATGCAAGATCACAATCCAAAGCATAAAAGTGCAACATAAGTCTGCCTGATTTGTCTCTTATTTTAAAAACCATTTTTTCTAAAATTAAGTGGTTTTCAAGAACCGTCCAATCCCTGTAAAATTTGTTTTTCTGTGGTACAGCTTTTCTGACGTAGTCAGAGAACACGATTTGGACAGTATAGTGATCCGTTACAGCTGACTTGATGATTTCAGTTTCTACTTTCTTCGAGCAGTAAACTACGTCAATATTAGTTCTCGACTTCGCGCTTTCTCTAGTACACCCAGCGTTTGACATATTACTTAAGTTGTAAGAACTCAATGTGTCTTTTATTTTTGTAAACTTGTTGTTTTTGCTACTATGGTCAATGTTAAAATCTCCGCAAACAATGTTCAACTGTTCCGGTTCCGGAGTCATTTCTTCAAAAAACATTTGAAAAATTTCCGATATTTCATTTATACTTGTATTCGGTTTGATATAGATCACTGTTAATAAAAAACTTTTGCCATTTTTTCTGTTGATTTTCACAGGTAAAATTTGAATACTGGTACTGCCAAACTTTTTAATAATTGTTTGTTTTAAATCCATCCTTACAAAGATCCCAACCCCTCCTCGTTTAGAAGTATTGCGGTTGCATGTAGCAATCTCCTGGTAGCCATCAAGGTTAATGCACTTTGTGTTAGATTGGTCCTTGAGCCACGTTTCCGTCAAATATATTGCTAAAGGCTGACTCTCCTGTTGTTTCATCAACACTTCAAACTCTTTCAAATTTTTGTAGATGGATCTGATGTTTTGCAAGATTATTTTGTTTGCACTCATTTTGAAATTTTTTCCTCCCTTTTCCTTTTTTTCTTTTTCTTTTTTTTCCTTGAACACATTACCAATTTTTAATTTTCTATCAGGTTTTCAAATGCATTTTAGTCCAATATAATAAAATCTAATATTTACAATTTGGACAAGAGATAGAATAACAACAAAAAAAGATGAATGTTTGAAAGTGAATGTGAATGTGAATGTGAATGACCGCGGATATCGCAGGCCTCCACATAATTTTAAAAAAAACTGAGTTTATTTCTTTTCCTAACCTAATTTAAATTCAGAGTTGCGGATATCGCAAACTTTGACTCTATAATTCTAACAAATTATTTTATTAAAAAACCTAAAAATGCAAATCATCTAGGACATCTTTGTCTGTGGATATCGCTAGACATATATTGCCACTAGAAAAATTTTAAAATTGCCATCTTATTTATCTCTTTGCTGCGCATATTGTAAGCAGTAAGGGGTTTGATTTTTCTTTGTAGAGCGAGAGGTATATACCTAAAAATTTTTCATTTCTCATCTTCCCATTTAGCTTCGAATATCGCGAGCCAAAAGGACAACGAGAACTTTCTAGGACAATGAGAAGGGGGACAATGAGACAAGAAGTCTAAAATGAAAGAAAACATATGCCTTAAACTTACTACCATTCCATCTGGCTGCGAATATTGCAAGCAAAATGAATGAATAGGGACATTCGAGCCTATAGTCTCATCATTTTAGTACTGCTACTTTTTGGGGTTAACATGAAATTTACTACAGAAATTTATTTAATAATAAGAACAAAAAATTTAAGTTTCCACTGT